>NC_134599.1:26111317-26420692 GCF_037038515.1 Microtus pennsylvanicus
GGCAAAGCCAGGCACGTTGTTACGGTTGTTGCCCCATGTTCCAGATGGTACATTTCGTGTAAGGATTTTGGAGACATCTCAGTCTAGGCTGTTTAATTCTTAGAGGAAGGCGTGGTCGAGTAGCAAGTGGCATGGATTCCTGTCGTCTTCGAAGTCTAATTCTCCAAAGCATCGTTTTCAAAGACCAGCCTCACTTTGGCCCTGAAATCAATCACTCGTTCATCGATTTTTTTTTCTTCTTCCCCTGCTGTTTACAAGGCTGTCTACAGGAGTAGAAGGAAGCCAGGGAGCCTGGGGATCCTTCAGGGATAGGCTCCATTCTGTACCTCAGTTCTCAACCTGTGGGGTCACAACCCCTCTGGATATCTCTTATCAGCTATCTGGCATATCAGATATTTACATTATGATTCATAACAGCAAGATTACAGTTATAAAGTAGCAAGGAAAACAACTTTATGGTTGAGGGTCTGCACGACACGAACTGTATTGAAGGGTCTGAGCATGGGGGTTGGGGTTGAGAACCACCGCTGTGTGCTCCTTTAGTCGAGATAAGACAGACCTCCCTCTACCCAGAAAAGGTGGTTGGAAGTTCAAATCAAGTAAAGATGGTGTTTGATTCTGCAGTCTCACTTGCTGGGCTTATGGGTTAGATTTGTTACCATAAGAATCAGAGGTTCCGAAGTGGTAGCCTTCCTGGCCTCTTTCGAGCCCCTGCAATAAGGTGTCGGAGTGTTTCCAACACTTGAGAAGGAGCCTGCATTTTTACTACTTCTCTAGCTGTGGTTCACGATGGTAGGTTTCCTTTGGTGGGTTTTTTTCTTTGCTCTGTCTTACGCTAAGCCTGCACCGGAATGTGGGCAGTGAAGTGGGTGGAATCTCCCTCTTACCTGCTCCCACTCTCCTGCCATTGGCCTGGTCAGATCTGAGACCTCTGTCCTAAATAGACCGTTCTCCATCAATGGACTGAGGCATGCCAAACTACGCCTGTTTAAGGATGCCCTCGGGGTAAAAACAGAACTCTTTTTTTTTTAATTAATTTATTTATTTATTAAAGATTTCTGTCCCTTCCCCGCCACTGCCTCCCATTTTCCTCCTCCTCCCCCAATCAAGTCCCCCTCCCTCGTCAGCCCAAAGAGCAATCAGGGTTCCCTGCCCTGTGGGAAGTCCAAGGACCACCCACCTCCATCCAGGTCTAGTAAGGTGAGCATCCAAACATTGGAGCACCGGACAGAAATCTCAAGGTCCAAATCAGGAGCAGAAGGAGAGAGAGCACGAGCAAGGAACTCAGGACCGCGAGGGGTGCACCCACACACTGAGACGATGGGGATGTTTTATCGGGAACTCACCAAGGCCAGCTGGCCTGGGTCTGAAAAAGCCTGGGATAAAACTGGACTCGAAAAACAGAACTCTTAAGTGTCTGTTTGGGGCCCACATGGATGAAAAAAGTTTTTTTTTTTTTAAGGATTCTATTTTTCTTTGTTTGTTTCAAAGTGAACACATTTCAAGTCCTTATCTCCCCACTCCAGCCCCCATTTTATTCTGAAGTCAAGAAATGCCCCTGCTGTAGTGGATGAACGTGAAGGTCAGGAACTTGGTAGCTTGTGTGGAATCCTCTCCTGAGTCTGTGTTTTCGGGGTTAATCATAGGATTGTCCTAAGAACTCCCCTCAGTCCCCAGGAAACAGCAGGGCGGAAAACAGCTGACATCCAGCAAGGCTTCCCTTCTCAGCTCATGCAAGTCTAACATGACCTGGGCTCATTTCCTCCCTCCACCTAACCTTCTGGTTCCTCAGTGCCTGCTGGGAGTAAGAGGGTGGGATTTCTATAGTAGGTTCAAGTTCTTGCTGCCATCCCCCAGCAGCACCAGTGCAGCCAGATAAACTTGAGACCAGCTGGTTATGCCACCTCTAAATAATGACTGCAGAGTTTGTATATTTTGTGTAAATAGGAAATCTAAAATTCTTTGTGTTGCCTCGTTGGAATTGTATATTTAGCTCTTTTTTTTTCTTTCCCTGTGGGCTAGTATTTCATCTGGGGAGGAGGGGGGAGGGGCAAGCGCCCTCGAATTAGTAATGTACATTTTCTTTTATGTTACATTCTTAAAGATTTTGCAGATAGTTCCTCAGGTGTGTGGGGGTGAGGGGCAGGTGTCAAGCATAGCCTTGAACTAACGTATGTTGGCACAGCTCACCACCCCCTCACTCATCACCTTGCTAACTCTAGGCCCACCTGCTGCAGTGCTTGATACAAACCTCAAAGCCAGAAGTGTAAGCAGCCCATTCCTTTCTAGAATAACCACTTTACCCTCTTTCTGGTTCTGTCGTTTCCCTATTAAGTTAGGGAGCTCCAGCTAGCCAGAGAAACATCTGTCCACAAATTGTTTAACGGGCATCTGCTGTAGCTCTGGTTTCTGCATTATAAAATCCCGATACCATTTTCTGTAAAAACTGGGCTTCTGGAGGTTTAACAGCCCACGGTCACCTGGGAGCTTATTAAAAATGCAGCTTTGGTGACGAGAGATTATAGCTTGGTGGCAGGGCACATGTCAAGCATGTGCACGGCCCTGACCCCCACACCTAAGCAAACAGCAGACTCTGATTCAGGATTCCCTGGGTGGACCCTGGTGGTTGTCACTCTCCTGTGGGGACTGTAGGGTTAGTCCTAGGATCGTTCCCAGTACACAGCTTTTGTAGCGTGAAGTTGATGCATAAGGGTATCTGAAAACTGTCACCTGCTATGGCAATTGTATTTCAATCACAGTAAATAAGAGAGGACCCCTGTTGCCGTAGAGGTCATGGTTTAATGATGGATAGGGAGGCCTGGGGCTGTTCATTGGTCGGGGCAGTCCTAGACAGGGAAACCTGAGCTAGGGATGTACTGAGCACACCGGAGCAGGTGAGAGGTCTCTAACTTGTCCTCTGACGGCCAGGAACAGACGGTTCAGCCCCACCCAGGAGTGTCTTCTCTTTCTTTTAGCTCATTCTTGTCCACCACCACCACCACCAAAAGTAGGTCTTGAGCGTAGGTACAGCCAATGTTCATATCTTGACTCAGTTTTTAACTACGAGACCAACCTTGACTAGTGTTCCATGGCTTTGGTTTTCTCGTGGAAACCTGGAATGCCGTGAACTTCCATCAGGAAATTGCAGTGAAGATTAGCGATAACAAATGTGAATATATACTGTAGGATATTGAGCAGATAGGAGTGTTCTAAGATTATATGCTTACACTTAAGTACTAAATACTGCCCGTGGTAGATTTTTTTTTTAAAAAAATAACTAATAGTAATTCTAATTTGCATCCTTTCTTATTTTCATCATTGTTGGCTTTCCCTGCGTGTAAATTCAGAAGTCAGGTTTGTGGATATACTCACACCTCCTCCACACATACTCTTTCCACGGGAGGCTGAGGATGGCAATTCTGCTCTCAGATGTTTGTCCCAGAGAAAATGACTCTATAGTCCAGAGAACAAGGTGTTCCTTGGCTTGGCCTAGGGTAATTTCTAGGCCCCGTGGAGTTTGGTGGAATGTGAACGTCTGCTTCGCTCTGTGCTTTGAATCCTTACTTTGAAAGAAGTTTTCAAACTCCTATCTTTTAAAAGGTCACAAGGTAGGAGGTGTTGTCTCAAGACCCAGGGCCAGGTCTCCTCTGTCTTGCATGTGGTGTCCTTTGAGGAGAGTGAGTACGTCAGGGTTACCACAGATCGGCCTGCTGGGGCTATGGAGAGTGTGTCACAAGGGAAGGGGCAGGCATTCCACGATTAAAATATCTGACACACAGTGTAGGTGTGGTCCCACAATATGGCAATTGTTAACTGTGTGTCCTTCCTTCTTGCCTAGAAATGAGTGCCATTTAGTAGTAAATAAACATTAGCTCAGAGTTCCCGCGATGAATACTTCCTATTGGCTGTTGTGGAGCAAGGAGGAAGAACCTAATGGAAGTAAACTCAGATCAGTAATTTAGAGTTGAATCATGTGGACACCAAACTTCATAACATAGCAGAAACTGGAATTCTTTTCCCCAGACACTCAGTTAGCACCGTTCATTGAGATGTCCTCTGTCTTTTATCAGGAGTGTTGGTATTCAAGCATGTAACCTGTAATCAAAATGAGAAGAAAAAAGATCCTACAAAACATCAGGGTTTTCTTCTATGTCAATGCTAGTCACACCCAAGTATAACATTCTGATTAGAAACATTCTGAAAACACGTGTCTTATGAGTATGGAAGAAAGGAAATGAAGGGGCTGGAGAGACGACACAGTGGTTAAGAGCACCAGCTGTTCTTCCAGAGGACCTGGCTTTGATTCCCAGCACCCACACGGTGGCTCACAGCTGTCTTGTAATTCCAGTTTCAGGGTTCTTAGTGGGCACCAGGCATGCATTTATATGTACAGACAAAACACCCATAAATAAAGGAAATTAAGGGATGGCTCTATCTTAAGAGTGTCATTAGTTTTATTTCTAATTCCTGAGGATTTGACACTCACTTTTGACTACTCTAAAAGTTAGTGAACTAAGCCTTTAGCAACCGGCTATCCCGAACGGGGTTTTGTTTGTTTGTTTCTGATTTTTTTCTTTCCGGCTGTAAGCTGTGAATAGAGACTGTGTCTGTCTTGTTTAGCATTTCAAAACAAAATTCATAAACAAACATCTCAGATTCAAGACAGAAAGGAATTTCTGGCAGGGCAGGATGAAACCTGAGCTGGCAGAGCCCCGCTTCCTGGAGGGAACTTACCCAACTTCACGTCCAAAGGCCATAGAAAAAAAGGGTTCCCAGTTGTGTTTAAACCAAAGATGTCTAGATGCTGAAGGATTGTGACACCTCTCTGAGACTCCAGAAGACCTGTCAGAAAGAGGCGAATCTGCCTGGAGGATGTTCCACCTGGACCAGACAGTAGCAAGAACTATTTAGTCCCCCCTCCCCTTAGCCTCTTTGCTTGTCAAGAATAAGGACCCAGGGCTCCATCCCCCAAAATTGGAGTTTATCATTCTGCGTATCTAGCATGAAGTTTATGTCTCCTTCCACCTGCTCTTGGGAGATTGTTTGTTTGAAGGTATGAACCAGGTGAGGTAAAGGGGTGGGGTTTCAGACCATCCTGTCTCTGCCAATCAATGTAGAAGGATCTCTCCATGACTTGAGTGGGGACGCTGTGTGCTTTTTAAGAACCCAAGCTGGTATATTTTCAGGCAGGTTTTAGGAACATTCTTACCACTACCTATGACTTAAAATGAAAAGGCTAAATGACCCGTCTTTTAATCGCTGTGTGAATGTACCTGTTTATGTCCTGGCTTGTTTCAGAACGGTTTTGAGGCTTTTCCCAGGGGTAGATATCACCAGATTCTTATGTATGAGAGCAGGGTACTAAACGGAGAAAAGAAAATCGTCACGGCTTCTGGATCTTTCTTCATCACCCAAACAGCTCCGTGACTTAAAGCCCTGTAACTACGCAGTGCTTCACTTTGTCTTCATTTGTCACAAGGAAATTAGGCAGTTCCCTGTCCGAAAGCAGGGGGATGAAATCAGATGGGTTCCCAAGGCTGTTCTTTGGTCACAAGATCTGAGCTTTTATGACCCAGAAGTGCTGGCCAAGGATCAGGTATTAGCTCGTGTTTACAGAGGGAAA
Organism: Microtus pennsylvanicus; assembly: GCF_037038515.1. Taxonomy (NCBI): domain Eukaryota; kingdom Metazoa; phylum Chordata; class Mammalia; order Rodentia; family Cricetidae; genus Microtus; species Microtus pennsylvanicus. Next base: position 26,116,941 of record NC_134599.1, read on the forward strand.
GAAGAGTAGAGGCCATCCACCTGATGCCCAACCAGGTGCTGGAAACTGGAGGCTCAGCAGGAAAACTCCAAGAAGTCTGCTCTGGCTGTATTTATTGGGGCACATCGGATGACAGCAAAAACATCATTATAGGGGCATTAGCGACATCTGTGAGATGCCTGCAATCTGTCACTGTTAACCGTGTTCTAATCTTCACCACCCAAGTCTACACTGGCCTGCTGCTTTCATTCTTTCTTCGTTTCTCATTTGCTCTGTTAATTATTACAGTTATGCTGGGCCCAAGGTAGGTAGGTGACATACCTCAGAGGGGGAAGCTTGGGCAAAGACAGGTCAAAACTCGCCCCGATTCACATGCTCCTTTCTGCCTCTGACATTGGGGAGAGCTGAGTAATTGCTGCTCTTCCTCATGACTGCAGGCAGCAGCCAGATTCTCCGCATTCTTCTACCTTCGCTGCTGTTTTCACTTGCCAGGGAGTTTCCTCAAGGAGCCAATGAATTTAAAGAAACATAACTGCCAGGGTACAAAAGTGTGTCTGTGGGGGGGCTGCCCAAGGTACCTCAAGTTAGAAGGATGCAATGATACTGCCAGGACCAAACCCCCGGCTGTACTGACTACTCACTGAGCCTTTTAGTCTCTCTGTGATGCAATACATCTTCACTTAACCTGTTTTCAAAGTACAGGCCAGTGCTGAAGCTTGGGAAGGTGCCTCTAGGAGTTTCTAGAAACTTCCACCTTCCTTTTCATATTCTACCGAAGGCTTGGGAGCATGAGCCCATAACCCTCCGACTCAGTGAATGTGTTCTAGAGATTGGGACCCCTCGTCATTTCCTCCAGCAGATATATCTGTCACCTTTCTTTGTCTGCATGCTGTTCCACATTTACAAGGACAGTCTTCCAGAATGACACCGAATGGTTTAATTCCCGTCAGTATTTACTCATTGATAAGTCTGCTGAATGTTGTAAACTCCCAAGTTAATTCCGGTCAGTATTTATTCATTGATAAGTCTGCTGAATGTTGTATACTCCCAGATGATAGCATACAACGTGAAAAATCATTATGACGTGGTTTTCCGGATTCTGGGTTTAATACCCCAAGTCACTGATCCCTTCCAATAAGGACTTACTTTTTAATTTTCTGTAATAGTTTGCTTTTTACACCATCCCCGCATAGCCCTTTCTTCCTATCTGTGAAACTGTTATCCAGTTTACTATGGACTGAGTGGACATTGTATATTGTACCTGCATTTGTTTCTTCATTTCCAGACGATGGTATCGAACGTTAAATCCTGTTCCAGACCTTGCCTTATCTCTTCTTGTCTAGCTTGCTAGATAATAGCTAGTAGCCATGAGAATAGCCATTGAGATGTGGGTGGTGGTGTTCACTTGCCAACTCGAGCTTTTGCCTGAGATGGGTTTCCCTGCATTCTTCCGTGGTGTATAAATAGGTCTTTATTTGGGTTTCTTCCTGCTTGATTGGGACATCTAGCGGGAGAACTTTGAGTGCATGAAGTTCTGGCTCCCAAAACTCTGTCTCGGAAGCAACCAGAAAGAATGCTACGTGTGTGTTGCAGTGAGTGCATGTTGGGAAACCCAGAGGATACCCAGGGGGCCCGTTCTCCACATTGCCCACCCTGGTGGTTCATCCTCCTTCTCTAGAAGAACCTCATGCAAACTGGAGGGCAAGTGCCTTAGAAGCCTATGGGAAAATGCTTCCCACTTACCTGCCTGTTCTCCCCAGCATGCTTGCTTTCAGCTCTCTGGCTGTTGGTAGCCTCGCTATTCCCAGAAGTCAGTGCCAAGCGACCCATCATCCTCTCTGAGGACTTTTTCCAGCATGTGTGCACGAACAGCTAAAGGATTCTGTGAAAGTCTTCACGGAGCCCAGAACTTCAGATTCCTTTGCTGTGGCATGTAATAACAAGAAACAAAAAAAGTGATAAAAGTTTGTAAAACACAGATCTTTACGAGGCTGTAGTTAACCTTCTGGCCTGAAAAGAAATGCTCAGGACCGAAAGATGTTTCTGTGGCATCAGCAATCGGGATTCTGAGTGGTGCATCCCCAGAAGCATCCTTGAGCGAGACAGCTGTTATCCCTCCTTTGCAGTTTATCGTTACCTTAGAAGTTGGATGTGTGCCTGTGTGCGTGCTGTCAGTTACTGAGGTTACAACACGGATACTCCATGTTACTGGTGGTATGCTGAAAACCATAGCGCGCTGGATTAGCACGCTAAGATAGTTGCCTCTCTGGAGACCAGCAAACCAAAGGGGCTGCCTCCAGAAGATTGTACATTGCTTTATATACTGTATGTGCATGTGTTTGCTTGGGTGTGTGTGCATGCGTGTGTATGCAGGTGTTTGTGTGTGGATGTGTTTATGCGTGTGTGGATGTGCAGGTGTGTATATGCATGGATGTGTGGGTGTATGTGGATGTGTGTGTACATGTGTATGTATGTATGAATGGGGGGGTTATTGGTTGATATTGGATATCTTAGTTGCTCTCCGTCTTATTTTTTGAAACTGAGTCTTTCACTGAGCCTGAAGCTCACTAATTTGATCAGACTAGCTGGCCGGTGAGCTGCATCTCACTGTCTCCATCCCACCCTGCTGGGGGTTTAGATGACCCATGCCTAGCCTCTGCACGAGGGTGGGTGATGTGAACCCAGGTTCTTACGCTTGTGCGACAGGTGCTCTACTGATTAAACCATCTCCCCAGCCCTGTTTTATCTATTAAATTTGAACATAGGCTCTAACGGAAGGCTTTCAAACTGCCTGTTTAATTGGAATATCGATGAGGAGCAAGTGGCACTTAGGAATACTGACATTTATTTCTTGGTGATTGAGACAAGCTTTAATGTGTCCAGAGCAGTGAAGGACGCTTTATAACAGGCTAACATTAAACATAGTTTTTGACCTTATAAAGGAATTTTAGATGTGCGAGCCAAAAGCAAACCCAGGAATCTAGGGTGAGAAATGGAAGACGTCTGTAGGGAAATAAACAAAATACAAGAAGCCAAAGGTGCTTTTTTGTTGGAAAGAGATCCTGTTATTTTCAAAGACTGAGCTGGGAAAAGGTGAGCCCTCGGCAGCCAAGTTTATTGATGCTCTGTTCAGAATACATTAGACACTTAGAAAGACCGAGGAGAGAGAAAAGGCTCTGCCAGCAGAGGCCTGGAAAACTTGAGGGAGATAATGTATTTACAAGTTTTAATAGCATAAAACACATCCAAGAGAAATACATAATTGCAGCTGCGTTTGGCAATGAAAATAGCCCGTGCATTCTACTTTTTAAATTGTCTGTGAATATGTAAGCTTTTGCCCTGGGGTCAGAAATACTTGGGTGATAATGTTTCTTCAGAGAATGGAAAAGTAGAAGGTATTAGGAAGTAAAAAGAAAGAGGAGGAGTAAGGAGGAATAGTCAACCTTTTTACTCTGGAGGGGGTGTATTTTATATGTGTAATCATTACAGTTGTTTCTAATCTTAGTGTAATAAGCATTTAACTTCCCATGGGGCTGTGATAGTTTGCATATTATTACCGAAAGCCCACAGGTAAGGGAAAATTAAGAGTGCTAAATTAAAAGGCCTGGCTGTCTTGCTCCTAATGTCTTGGGTTTTCCAACCTGATTTCAACCTTGGGCCAAGACCCTTGGAAGAAAATCAGAAACTTGGAAATGTGCTCAATACGTTGGTCATCCTGCGCCTACCAGATCTAGCAGCGAGGCCAGGAACTGGAAACTGGGTGTGGTGTCGGCTTTCAGAGCCGGCTGCAGAGGCTGCAGCCTTTTCGTGTGTTCCCATCCTCAGGCCGGGACTCTAGGCTGCTTTCTTTGTGAAGCCTTCCTGCCCTGCCCAGGAAAAAGTAATGCCATCCCCTACCCCTGGGTGCCCAGAAATAGCTCTTTCCCCTTCCCTTCTTCCAGGCCTTTCAGACTGTGTTAGAGTTCATATTTCTGCCTTCCTCCCTGCCTGGTTGTGATCTGCTTCAGTGCCAGGATTGTGTGTTATTCTGGCACTTGGCACACAGGAAGAACTCAATGAGCATTTGTTGACTAAATCCAGACTCAAGGTCATCCAAGATGTTAGACAAAAACTTTTCCGTCTCAGCCATTTGGTTTGTATTGTGGAAACTGAAACAAGAGGTACTTACCTGGACTCACCACCCCCTTACACCCCCATCCACCGCCGGTAAAAAAAAATATCCTGTCAATCCCAGAGGATGCACAAGTTGGTTTTAGCTGTGTCCACCCCAGCAAGTCTTAGGTTTTTGGTAGCGTTCCCACAGTGAGTTGAATGCAGCTATATTTAACAAGTATCGTAAAGCATTTTTAAATTTATTCGTCGGGACTTGTCTCTCCCGTTTATCATCAGTGTCCCCTTTCATGTGCAGCCCCCTCACCCCCTTGTGAGAATTGTCCTTTAGGAAGTGCCTGCTGCTAGCCTTTTCCTGATGGCCAGGGAGTCTGGTGCACTGAACAGGTTGGGCGATTAGCTGCTGGTAAACTTCTGAGAAAGGATTATGGGCAGCTTCGTGACCACACGTCAGATGGCCGCTCAGGAACACTTGACAGTAACATAGACTTCTGGAGCCTCAGCACATCCAAAATGGTGCCAGCTCACTGGGAGGGACTTGAGTTCAACCAGGATGCCTTGGATGTGTGGAGTCTGTGCTAAGTGCAGTGAATTGGGCTGCTTGCTCACCCTCTCAGGTGATCTCCCGGTCCTGAGGAATTTAGGTTCCTCTGGGGAAGAAAACCCTAAACCAACATCAGGAGGGTGGAGGTGTGACTGGATAATGAAAATGCCTCCCAGTGGCTTTCAGCAGGAAGTCCGCAGGAATGCAGCAGGAGGAATTTGGGGAAGTACAATCCCCTTTGGATTTACTCCAAACCCTGTAATTTTAGGGACTGAGGAATCTTTGATGATTAGTAGCAGGAGCCCCAACTTGTTGTATTTAGTGGCAGGGAGCTGCTTTTGCTTCAACACTAGCCGTGAACTTTCTGTTTGTTTGTTTTCCTAAAGGTCTTACAGTGATTTACAAACTAAGGCAAATTGACATTGGATACTTCAGGGAACAGGCGCAAATTAGACTAAGCCCCTCTCTCTGCTGCCAGGGAAGATTTGAACAAGATAAAGTGCAGGGGTCAAGTCACAGACACCTAGAGACTCACTCTGACAGGTGTGTGGTCCAGCCAGTGCTGAGACCAAACTCAGGCAGGGCGTTGGGCTCACACCATCCCCTCCCATGTAGTTTAATCATTGAAGCAAACATGCCTGGGGAGTCACGTTGATTTTGATGTCCGTGCTGCCGCAATCTGTCATTCGCACATTTTAGAGGCTCATCCCATACCCAGCTGTAATTGTTGATATGTTCCTATTACAGTTGGTGGGTTTCCCAGTCACGCAGTTCAGGTTTTCTTATTGATCACGTCTTACTGTTATTAAAGATTTTTGGAACTGGAAAGGGGATGTTGGAACAGATGGCTAAGTTACTTGGATTGTCCATAGTCCATAGTTGGCAGTGAAAAGTGGAGACGTCTAAGTTAAGAACTCTGGCGATTTCCTGATCTGTTAGCTCTCTAGAAATTATCGGAGGCTTAAATAAAGGTGAGCCTCTAGACGTCAGGGCCGGGTTTCCCTCTTTGAATGCTGTTTTTTTGTTTTGTTTTGTTGTTTTTAAGATCTTTCTCAGCAGGTGGCACTTTTGATTTGATGACAAACAGTGCCCCTCTGAGGTCTGTGTTCTTAAATCTGTGATTCCTCTAGTTAATTCAGAGGGCTGGTGAACCCTAAGCCTACTTGCTTGCTTGCTGCTGCAGTGCATGCAGTCTTATCCTTGGACTTCAGCAGAATAAATGAATGGAGGCTGAGGATTGGGAAGCATACTTGAAGGAGGACGTGCCCATCTGACTGTAAGCCAGAGCAAACAGTCCTTGTAACAGAAAGACTCCTGGGAGGAGAGGACTGGAGAAGTGAGTGTGAACTCTAACGAGAAAGTCCCATTTTAGTCACACAGGTAGCTATACTCCCCCAGTCTTGAAGAGAACCCCTCAGCGCTATTAGGGGGAGGTCGTTGTTTGAACTGGCTTTTGACTGGCTTATCATGCCTACATTTGAACACAGCAATGGTACTTGAGGAGAAAAGTGATGTTTGAGATAGAGAAGGCAAACAGGAGGGCTACTGGGGGCAGGGAAGACATCAGTGACCTAAGAAGGAGTCTTGCAGAGTAATCAGTGGCCTGGCAGAGTGGTAGTGGGAATGTTGTCCCTGAGTCTGCACCTGTGGAAACAGACATTCTGCATTCCTTACAGGGGAGATGGGTCACTACAGTGGACAGCTGTGTGTATGCATGGATTTTGTGATATGTGCATATTCATATATAAGGAACCATATGTGTAACACACATGGGCGCAGGGAAGGATCCTGACAACAACCTCTTTCTGTCTAGTCTTGTTGACTATCATGAGTTCATGGAGCTCCTAGACTCCTGGTTCCAACAAGTCCTCCTGTCTCTGGCTGTCATTGGTGTGTAGAGATGAATGCATGTACATTCTTTCTGTGCATAAATCTGCCTGGATCTTCTATCTTCTGAAGTTACTGGGGTTATCAAGAAATTTATAGTTGCAAATGTCACGACCAGGGCATTCACAAAAGCAGCCTATTCAAAAAGATTGATTAAAAAAACATTCCTTAAACCCTTGTTGCTTAAAAATTCTTGGTGCTAGCCAGTGGTGGCACGTGCCTTTAATTCCAGCACTAGGAAGGCAGAGGCAGGCAGATCTCTGGGAGTTCAAGACCAGCCTGGTCTACAAGAGCTAGTTCCAGGACAGGGTCCAAACTACAGAGAAACCCTGTCTCAAAAAACAAAACAAAACAAAATCCTTGGTGCTAAGTTACATATGCAACACCCCTCATGTAAAAAGAGACCCAAGGTTCATTCATGGCCCCTTATCTAAAGTCTTCCTTTGTAGCTCCAGGTTTGAACATCTTAGTCTCCATCACTAGTACATTGTGTGTGCTAGGGCCAAATATCGGGCCTGCTGCCTTCAGTTTACACGAAGCTATTACAAAAGTAGCGCGACTTTACTTGAGAACTGAGGAAGAGCGAAGGCAAAGTTATCCAGAATACTCTTCCTAAAACACAGACCACCTTCATGTTCCTATCTAGTCTTTTATACATGGAGTTTTTGTGTTTTTACCATGCATTGTACACCTGCTTCTTTCAGGTTAATGGGCAGACTTTCCTACCTCGTTACACAATTTCCTTTTTTAATTGAAGCCAAGCGATTGGGTTGCACCGACTATAGACTTCTACTTCATTTCTTTCAAGAAGGACAAAAAAATAAAATCATTCCAGATGAACTTAGTCAAAGTTTTCTGGGTGCCTAAGTTCTTCCAGCAGTTGACTGCAATTGTGCCATCTCCCCTGCTGAGTAAGGATTAACCACTGAGTGCTTACCGTCTGCCCTTTGCATCTCTGCTCAGGGAGAAATGTACCTCTTCATTGTGGTGTGTTCTGTACCACCAGCACTGCGGTGACTCCTAAGGGCACCGGAGCTTTGCAGAACTAATGATTGTAGGTTTTGTGTAAGTCGTTAGCCCACTGGGAGGGATGTTTTTAGTTCATGGCTTTGGGGGTGGGGGGAGTGGAGTAGCATATAATAGAATTGCATATGCTTATTTAGTATGAATAATGAGTTTAACGAACTCAATCCTAAATAGGAACTAGATATTAGCTTCACAATGAGTTTGCAGCCTTTGTACGCTGCATATACCATATATTGTAGTTACTGTGGATTTTATCTATTTCAAACAATCCCCCACTTCTGTCATTCTATAAAATGAAACATGGAAACCCAGATGTTATCCAGCAAGGCACAAACTAGACGAATGGTCAGAGTTGATGGTTAAAATCCTAGCAGGGAAACATATTTTTCTAATACTATCAACTTTCTACTTGTTTCTACAATTCTGATGCTAGTTACCTAGTCAATTTATAGCCCGTGTTTCCATATTTCAGTTTTTTTTATATTTAAAGGCTCTTGACTCTGCCATTTGCACAAATAGTCTATAAAATCATATGATCAGGTTTCACATAGATGTTTTGTATTTATTTTGAGTACCTTTAGATTTGAGGAATACAAAATCTTTTGGTTGCCCCCATAGCGCATGTGTCTGAATTATAAGTGTACACTGTACATGATATATGCCAATCAAGATAGTCCACAAAACACAAACACTGCCAGGCTACTTGAGAGAGTACCTATCTAGACTAAGCTTTCTCTGTGTGTGTTTAACTAGTACTTAATAAATACTTTTTTAACCAAAATACTGACTTAAAGGAACATAACTTAGTACTAAAGAAGTAATTTGTAGGTGAAATAATGTCAAATATAGCAATTTAACCTTGGTTATTTATGAGATTTATGATAATAACATTAAGTTAGCATGTAAAAACTCCCAGATTACAGCACATAGCTTAATCAATATTTTCTACAATCATAGACAGATGTTTGCCATTCTTCTTCACTTTTAGCACATCAAAGTGTGTGTGCTGAAGTCGTGTCTCGCAGAGGAAGAAACGGGTGTGAGAAGGCTGCTTGCAAATCAAAAAAGGTTAGAAAACAAGAGAAGGCCTGGGACTTTCCTAAGGTGTAACTCAAGGTGGGGCGTGCACTGCTGAGATCCGTTTATAAAGCCGTTTTGAGATGAGACTCAATAGCTCGGCTGCAGTGCTAGAGTTAATCTTTAATCAGCTGTTCTTTATTGTCTCCGCAGACGACAAGGGCTCCATCAGCCCAGCCTATAAACGTTTAAATCCATTTATAAAGCGCTCGATGGGTGTCGTCCTTGTATGGCAGATGATACAGCTTGTAGAGCAGCGTAAGCTATGTAAGGAGGAGGGGGCGTTGAATCAGTAGGTGAATGACAGAGTGATGTTGCTGGGCTGCGTTTCCTTGCTTACAGGGCCCTGGAGTGTGGCCAACTCAGATGAGCGGGGAGGAGGAGTTGGATTTTGAGAGCCTTGGGTTTATGTCTGGCTGTTGGGATGTGCAAATGTTAGAGAAGGCATTAGATACAGTTTGAGGTTCTGGCCAGAAGTGGATGCTGGACAGGATTGTTTATGGATGGATGTTTATAGCAGCTTCACACTTTCCCTCCTTAAGAGTCATTCGTTCCAAAAGGCAGCCTTGGAGGCTGGCTTTCCTTGGTGGCTATCTTGGGCGACTCCAGCACTGTGCTGACCTCAGCCGTCGTCCATTTCTTTCTGCATTCTTTTTTTTTTCTGCATTCTTATTTCAATATTCAATTTCAATTTAAAAAATGAGCATCAAATTTGGGGGGGGGGGGAGACAGTTTCTGTGTCTACTACAAGCACACTGTCTTTGACAGACAGAGCGGCGTGTGGGAGTTTGTGCGTTGTGCCTGTCCTTCCCTGTGTCCAGCACCCGGCTAGGGCAGCAGCTGTCTAACCTTGGCTTTCGTGTGTCTGTCAGTTGGCCACTGACCTACCTCGCACAGGGTCTGAATTCTTTCCACTGCTTCTACCCATGGGGCTCAGGAAAAGCCCACATGGAAAAGCTGGCCGTGGTTGATTCCCCACCTCCCAGCACACATGAACTTGGGGATGTGCGGAGCCAGTGACCACAGCTCTCTTCATTAGTAGGCACTCCCGGCCTTCCCTGTGGCGCCAGTATACCCCCCCCCCACTCAGTACTACCTTAGTGCTAGTTCCCCAGACGGTGGGGGTCAGGGTCCTCATGGGACATGATACCCACATGTGCCATTAGCGTGGTCTCCCTTTACTATGGAGTGTTAGGGTCAAGTTTCAAGAAAGACTAGCTGGAGGAAATTACTTCCTTGGGAAAAATCTAGATGACAGATTCCTTCGAGAGAAACCACATTTTGTTAATAGAGGCAAAATTGCCTCTGGATGGGAGTTCATGCTCTGAAGTCAGTTCACAGCCCAATCCGGCAGCTTGTGTGCTGTAAGATTGCATTATCCTGGCCAAGCCACTCACTCTCTGTGCTTTGCGTCTGGAAATGGCCACGATGCCGGTGTCTTCTCACTTAGGTGGTTAGGAGAAATGATGAATTTCGTTCACTCATGCAAAGGAATTAGAATAGTGTGGTGCGCATGCTGCATACGCAGTAAATGCTGGCTGTCATTCTGTCTTCATCCCTTGGCAGACAACAGTGGGTTTTACAGACCAGGTGCTTGTTAAATGCCGGGTTAAGGGTTATATATTCAGAAGTTTGGAACGTGGTTTTCTTTTCTCTTCCTAACTATAAATAGAAGTGCTGTTGGTTTGCAACCCAGTAGGGTAGGTGCGAGGATATTGACTTGCTTGGTTGGGAGTTCCAAATTCCCTTGTAATCACTGTGTGCCTGTGATTTGATCAGATCTAACATACCCAGCTTCGTTAATAGTCACTGACTCCGAAGGTAATTTGGGGAAGATGAAAGAGCTTAATCAGGTGACTTATTTCCAGTAAACACTGTTATTGGGACATTCCAAGCTCCTAAAATAGGTGGTGGATATAATAAGAAAGCTCTGCTCTCTATTTATGGGCTCACCCTGTATCCTCAGAACTGGTTTCCCTTCAGGTGGGCATCCCACGAGGGTAGACAGATATTTTGTAATTAAGTTGTTTACTGTGTCCTTTTGTTAGCTCCTCAGTACCTAGTATGGAGGCATGTAAGTAGCAGTTGCTTAGTGACTCTTTTTCTTTTTCTAATAAATGAATAGTAGATAGGTATTTATCTTCCATTGGATAAAACCTGTGCTCGGAAGGGACATCTATTGATGACTTTCTTCGTAGGTAGATGCCACCTTGGGTATTGAATCTGAGGGTGCCTCTCAGAGTTCCCACTCATACCAGAGGAACAGATGGTCTGCAGATGGTCCAGATGAGCGTTCGGGGTTGGGGCAAGGTGGGCAGGAGGGGCAGGGTGGGATGCCACCAGTCATCCATGATTTGTCCAGAGGCTTCTCACAGCTCTTACAAGTGAGCTGAATCTTTGGCAGTTGTTTTGTTTTTGTTTTCTCTAAAGAAAACAGATTTCAAAGTTTTTGCTGACAACATTTCATTTGGTAAAGACTGAGCTGGAGGACAAGACGTTTGGTTCCAGAAGCTGGCAGTCGCCATTTTAAAAAGGCCATCCTAGCTAGAAAAGGTGTAAAGGGCTGGCAATGAAGTCCTGTGTCTGGTTTTTTGTTTTGTTTTGTTTTGTTTTGTTTTGTTTTGTTTTGTTTTTAAGTGTTTCTTCTCATTCAAAAAGTAATTTAGATAGATTATTTATGTGACAGGATTGCAGAAATAATCCCGTTTCATGGTGGAGTTTGTTAGAGCTTTAGACAAACCTGTACATGTACTCATGCAAAAAAAAGGAAGGAAGCTTGTCCTGTTTTAAAAACCCCATTTCTACTGTTCATGGTCATTTTAATAACTTCCCATTCTACTTCTCAGGGCATTTCAGGACTTTTTCCCCCCATTAATTCTTTTCCTAGTACTCAACTTACAAAATGAAAAAAATAATAAATTTATTGTAATGCAAATGACGGCAGGGTGATTCTAGTGTGGCAAGATTATTTTGCCCTGGTTTAAAGGATTCATCCTTGTATAGGGAGAATGGAAGGGCATGCGGTCCCTTTCTCTTCCCCACATCTGTCTCACCCACATTGAAGCGGTCCATTTAAAGTTGGATCTTCATAAAAGGAAGAGCTGTCATAGGCGCACTTTATGGGCCGTCTAATTGCTTCTGCTGTAGTTCCACACTGCTTATGTGCAAAGCTCAGGCGCTTTTATTTCATCGCTGACAGGAACGCAGCCTGCCAACAATACCGGGAGAGCGGCTCGTGGCAGTAATGTGCAGTTTTTTGTGAACAGAGCACTGAGCCATTTTCTTCTGGAAGGTAGTGTGTGCAGGAGAGGGAGGGGGCGAGAGGAAGGGAGGGAGTCCAGATACTAGCTAATTTTTGATGATCTGCCACTTACAGAGCCGCTTCGTACTGGTGGTTGAGTCTTAACAACTGAGACAGCCTTACGGCAGCCCTTGCTTGATAAGAAGGAGGTGGGCGATGAGTGGTTAATTGGTCAGGAATTCCTTTTCTCTTTTTTAAACAAAAGTAATTGCTTAGAGTAAGATGGCTCTTAGCATTTCTTTTTGTGAGGTCTTATTAACTCTTTCTTGCTTAGTCTCTGCTATTTAGCTTCGCTCATAGGCATTCATTGAAAGCAATTGATTGGGGAAGAAAACATTAACTTAACAGTGTAGCTGATGGATTTGATCCATGCAGGGTCTTCTCCCACTCTGTCTTGAGACAGAATCTGGCTGACATGTGAAGGGTACGGCACCCTAGATAGGCTCCTTTGCTTCCTCCACTTCCGTGCTCTCCCAGCATGTCCTCTCTCTTCCTTCCCTCTCAGATCTGTTTCCAGCAGGGCAGCCACATTCTGACATGGCCCTGTTTAACCCTACAATTTGGCCTACAGAGTCTGGGAGATCTGGGCTTGAGTTGCAGAAAAATTCAGTACGGGGAGAGGTTCTATGTTGTTGCTCAGAGACTTAAGACGTTTGGATGTCACCTGGAAGTGGAAGTGGCGTTTTATCAGTCAGACTCTGAAAGAAACTGGGGCCAGAGAACCATTCCTTTATCAGGAGCCAGAATCATGGAGGTGCTTCTTCAGAAAAGCCTCCTCGGCCAGCCCCCCATTCTGCGATTAGATCTGAGACCCTGAAAGAATTATCCAATGAGCTTACTATTTTAAAAAGATCCTCCAAGTCTGTAGTGATGGCCTCGTCTTCCTCCCTCGTCCACAGAGGTTGGAAAACTTGTCCTTGTCCATTGTGAAAGGAGTTCTTGGGGTCCCTGATTTCCCACTGGCCCCATGGTGTTGTCCCTAGCATAGCGTACAGTGAGCTGGAATTGGCCCCTGGTGAACTTTTAACTCCAGCCTCCTTGCCCTGCCCCCACCCCCCACGAAGGAATCTGGAGCCCTCCATGTGGTGGTGTGAAGCCGCTGGAATGTGGCACTCTGACCCCTGGCAGTTGGATGTCCTGGATGGACCTGGCCTGGGAAACAGGAAGGAATTGGGAGGGGGAAGGCTTGCCCCATGGCCTTGGGGTGGGATAGAGGAAAAGAAAACACAGGGTGGTATTAACTCCCCCACTCCCCAAAGTAGTCCAGAAGGCTTCCACCCAGAGGGTTGACAGGCAGGGACAGGTGTGTTTTTCTTCAGACTAGGTGGATGTTGAACCTTCAGCAGAGCTGGCTTCAGGCAAGTAAGCAGCCACAGAGGTGGGGTAGTGAGGAAGGGATTTGAAGTGAAGAAGGGAGGCAGATACAGGAATGCTCAGGATGTTGGAGATGTTGAAAAGGGTGGATTGAAAACAAGAACGTCTGGTGACTGTATAGACTGAGCACATTTCTCACTCCAGAAACCAAATGTATTAGGAGAGACCCACCCCCCCACCCCAAAACCTTGCATCCCATTATGTAAAGTGGAGTAGACCCCACTTGAGAAATAATGTGTTAGGTTAGGGATGGGACCAGAGCAACACTGAGGTTAATTGTTACTCATCTGTCTCTCTTTTTCTATTGCTAATGGACCACACTAGACAAGAGAGGGTCAGTCGCCTCTGTGGAAAAGGTTTGCAGAACAAACCTCAGGGTAATGATGTTCACACCCACTCCCCCGCCCGCCCGCCCCCGCCGCTCCAGGGTATTGCCCCTCTGCAGGACAGACGTGGCCTCCTAACCGAATTCTTTGGTAGAGAATCTACGTAAGCCCTTCTCTAGTCATGAGTTAGTTATACTGGTTCCAAACTGCAGTGCGATTTGATGGGAAGGCGAGCAAGCATTTTTGTTAAAGATTCTGAAAATTAAAGCCCATGCTTTTGCGAAGGGAGGAGAAATGATGGCAGAGTCTGTTTGTGAGACACCTGCTTTGGAGTAGAGACATCCTATTGCCCCTGGACTTGAAGGAATTGGGTTTCCTCTGCAGCTGGAATCTCTGTGCCTGGGAAATTAACTCTTCTTAGCCCAACGTTGTCCTGAGGTAACCAGTGCCCCATGGTTATTCTGCATCTGTGGGAAGCAAGGATACTGTCTCCCTTCCCTCCTTCCCACATGACATTGTGCTGAGCCCTGGGACAGGTGCTCTGCAATGTTGCTGACTAGAAATGTCTTGGTTATTAGTTCAGTTGGGTTCAGGGTTCATTCATTGGCTGTTTAAGCAAGGTGTATACAGAAGGCCTTCTTAACTCGGCTTCTGCAAGAAGGGAGGCAAATACAAGAATGCCAGAATCTCATGATTCGAGGTGTGCATCTCTAGTCTGCCTGAGAACATAGCCATGGCTGTGAATTGGGAGGTTCAGAACCAACAGAAGTCTTGAAGAAGATTTCAGGTGCCCCCATCCAGTGCACAACTGGGTATCATTGTCTCCCTAATCATTCGGTGGACACTAGTGATCGTAATTACAGCTAGCTAACCAGGCTGTGGGTTTGATTATAGTGCCCTTTGGAAAGTTCGCCAGTTTAGTTCTTTCTTTTCGTATATAAAAATCTATCCATTCTTATAGCCTGTACTGTACTTAGCAAAACTATGAAGTGATTTTTCCAACCTTTGGGTGGGAGTTAGGGTAGATCTAGGTCCTCAAGTTGTGAGTCTTGCGATTTGAATAATTTGAATAATTTCCTCGTGGCTTTCTTCACTACTCCGAAGACTGACTTTAAATAGAATACCATCGCGGAAGACTGGTTTTGAAACATCCACCTCCCTGACTGCAGATGGGAATACGTACTGCGGTAGCATGTGGGGGAAGAATTGGGTGATTCACGCTTTTTGTTTACATTTCACTTGGAGCAGACTAGTTACTCTCTTGCGAGTGCATGCTTATGCATGCATGTGTTCTAATTAGAAATACAAAAATGTCTGAACTTCATTCTTTCACACTGCTATGGTTTAAAATACCTGAAAATTACCATCTTGCCCCCAGAAGGCCTAATTACTGTAAAGTTTATTTATTTTGCATCTCCTGATATTAAATATGAATGTGCCCGCAGTGCAACCCCGACTCTCGGAGACCTACAGGAGGATGGTAACTGCTGCTTGTTTTGTTTTGCAGTGTAGTAGCTGTAGTAGAGAATGCTGCTGATTGGTCACCGACCCAGATATACCATTCTCTTACTTCCCTCAGCAAGTGGGTTTCGTAGTCTCACTGTGTGCTTTCCATCGGCTCCACACGGAGCAGGTTTTGGAAATGAACGCATCTTTGGCTCCCAGACACTTAAGAGTTCAGATGCAAAGCAGCCACTGTAATGCTTTAGGGTAAGGGACGGGTTGTGGATGGATCTGCTAGATGGGGCGTGTGGAGAAAATCTTAGACACTTTGGAGCTGGTTAAGCTAGACTGGGTATTTGCAACTGTGTGGAGGAACAGGAGGTCAGTGGTACCAAGAAGAGAAATGCGATCTACTGAAGCCCATGGAAATGAAAATGTACCTGGACCTGGGGAACTGACTCATTCAGGAGATATTTCTGGAGGACCTGCTTGTGTTGAATTCTACTGCAGTCCCAGAAGGTACAGAGGTAAAGACAGGCAAAAATCCCTACCCACTTAAAACTTTGTGGTAAAGAAAGAAGCGGCAAAATAAAGTAAAGCAAAGCCTGGAAGTGAACAGGGACTGTGGAGGTGCTAGCTGGCTTGTATGTTTAAATAAAATAATTAGGGAAGGTCTTGCCACAAAGGTGAAGCCTGCCTTGGACCTTAGGAGGAAGGGTGTGAGCCATGCACACACCCAAAGGTGGATGTTCCTAATGGTTGGAACTGGGCCTGGGCCTGGGCCCCGAGGCTTCTTCTTCCACTGAGGGTAGGAGGAGCAGGCTGCTAAGTGCATGTTGTTGAAAGGTCAGCTGGAGCAGGACACAGATTCATTTGTCAGTGTGACTCCCCAGGCAGGAAGAGGCTGTGTAGACTGAGGTCCTGAGTGTGGAATCACTGAGACCCCCGCTCCACTAAACCTTGACTTTGACCTGGGTATCCATTATGTTTAGAGATACAGCTCCCACCCGGCAGAAACTCCCAGGGTTTTGAGAAACGTGCAGCCATGTCTTGCAAACATGGACTTGAGGTTTTTTTAAAAAAACATTTTGTGATCAGTTTCGGTTGTGCTTTAGGGGGTTACATCACTGCTGCATAAACCACGGGTCCAGACCTCCAACATGGGAGGATTGGCTCCCTGACACGTTGGAAGACAAGAACGCCTTTTGTTGGCCCATAGTCGGCTTTCGCTTCGTGATGGAGAATCCAGAGCAAATTTGAAGGGCGAACTGTCTTTAAAGTCACTGTGTCAGACATTTCTCCAGTTGCCGGGGTTCCCTAATAAGCCACCGCTCTTACTCTAGTTCTCGTTTTTAATTTTACACCACTACTGTTCTCATAAATAGTAGCCAGAAATTAAAAAAAAATCTAGATGTACACTTCAGGCTTTCCATAATGGTGAAATGAGCTACCTAGCGGTAGCTAGAAAACCTTACACTGTTCACAAAATCATTGTGCTCGTTACTTTTACTGGGAAACCGGGACCAAATAATGAGAGAGTCCTGTAGTAATAGGTAGATAGATGTAGGTGAGATCAAATGTAAACATATCTTACTGTACACACCCCCGGCCCCACACACAGGTTTGAGTTATTGACTTTTTGTTTACACACACGCACGCACACACACACACACACACACACACACACACACACACACACACACTATGATGTTGAGAGCTGAGCTCAAGAGCTTCTGCATGGTGGGCAAGTGTTCTGCCACTGACCTATCCCCTCCAATCCCGAAGGTTTAGATTTTCAAGTAAGAGCTTTAGGGGAGGTGCTTTGAAGAAGAGTGTTGGTACCGCAGGTAAGAATCGACCAGAAGTCCCATTGTTGGACTATCTTTTCCCTGAAGATCAGCTTCCACTCAATGGATCTTGAAGTATGCAGGCATTAGTAAGGTGACGCTCACAGCAGGCTTAAGTTGATATATGAAAACATTTCTTGCAGCAAATGCTGACCGAATTCACAAAGTTACTCTCCTGAAAGCATTCCTTAATGCTACTTATAGATCATTACACCTTTAAAAAGTCATTCTGTGCCCTTCAGGAGTCTTGCTGCATACGAAAGCATTGTTTGCTCTCACAAAGAAACCCTTGTTTCTTAGAAGGTAGGAGAGTTGAGATCACATTTATATGCTTAGATTTCTGTCCCTCTGATGGTTGTAAAGGTTTGCCCATGGATTGTTTGTCTTGGCCTAAGGTGTGTATGCCTGTTCCCAATGGTTAAGGGATCCTCATCAGTGGGCCTTAAGGTCATGTTCCCTGGAGATAGGCGTCTCCAGCCTGAAAGTCAGTTGCATTTCTGCCCTGCTTCGTCCAGATCTCAGGTCTTGAGCATCCAGTGAACTTGATTTTGTTCATCTTCTGCTCAGCTCACTCCCCTGTGTTCTTAAGTCTTCTTGCCTGTGATTACAGTCTGCATGGAATTCAGACCTAGTTGGCTCAATTCTCACCTCAGCCAAGTGAGTTAATCCTGATGGGGCCCCTAGTCCGTTCACTGGCACATAGCAGTTGCTCACCGAGTGTTGGCTGTTATCAGGGGCTGAGAACTGCTTCTCTAATCTCTTGTTGACTGTTCGGCTTCTGTGACGAACAACTTAAATTCTCCAAAGGGCGTACTTCGTTGTTGTTGCTTAAGGACCCAGAGGCATCTTTCACTGGGGTAGCTCACAGTTTTGGATAAGTGCAATGCTCATACTTTGTCTTCCGGTTTGCTCTTGGTTATTTGACTAACAGATAGGAGGCTAACAGCATACATTAATATTTATAAAATAGTTCTGTGCATTATTCATGCGCACAAGTGCCTTTCTAGCAAAAGGCATTAACTTGTGTCACGTTATCTAATGTTATGTTATGCAGAAGTGGCAGAAAGGAAACCAAGAGTTTATTATTTGTTATTATTTCTCGAAAATAGTTGAGGTGTATTACATTCATTCACTCATTCAAAATGTCATAAATATTGATACACAGAAGGCTTGACAATGCAGTGTTGCGATTAAAGGGAAACTAGAGTTTGTATTCGTTTTGTCATATTAAAAGCCTAGAATCCAAAGACGCTTTTTCAGTCATGGTTGGGTTTCTTCATCTTGCACCAAACTAATTTTCTAGAAATAATTTGACTTTTAAATATTCACATTACTTAGCTCACATTCGAGTCCTCCTGTCTTCGGTTCCCATCCCTTCTGCAGACATTCATTTTGCAAAGTTGGTATTTGCCGGCTCAGTAATGAAACACCCGTGTCACAGAAGCCACTGTGGTGGTTGAGTGAATATGTCCCCAGTAAGTTCCATTTGGTGACGCTGTTTAGGAAGGTTTAGGAGCTGCAGCCTTGGAACAGGGAATACGTACTGAAGATGGGCTTTGAGAGTTCATAGGAGCTTCTGTGAATGGTAAGCAGAGCTGTGCAAAGTCATGGCATCAAGGAACAGTGCGCATAACTGAGGAACAGACACCACTCTGTTGCTGGTGGAAGGGGCCATGTGGAAGACAAGAGGCTGAAGATGTGTGTTGGGATTAGTCTAAATGGCTTTGTGCTCCATGCCAAGGACTCGGATGGCCAGATGTTGGACTTTTTATAGGCCATTGTTTGCAACTAACATGTCCTTAAAAAGCCTTGGGGCTGCTCTCATAATGCCTCTCGATGAGTGTTATTTCCACGAAAGTACCTCTTTAGGAAGATCAAACACTGGGACATATGAGGGACAGCTGAGGGCTTTTAGGGAATCTTGAAGAAATAAAACAAAATATTAGATCCCTCCCCAAGATGATTTCACCTTAACTAAGACTTCTTCATTTGAGGCAGCAGAACATTTGATAATTGATAGTCTTCGGGACTAGATAAACATAGAGCTATGTTTTACTGGACATTTCAGTGATGGCTGCATCTGTAGTTCACCTTTCTTAATACATACTTTGAAACTTAGTTTTCAAAACTCAGCTGGTCGCTTAGTAGGAAACTACTTACTTAAATTATGACTTCCATACCTACATAATTCTGTGGCAGTACCCTCAATAAATTTTTAGTATTTCACAATTTCAACAGTCTTTGCCAGAATCTTTAAAAGAACTTGAGAGTAAAATCTAAAGGGACCTCATGAATTATCCATTCCAGCCCCTTTTTAGTCATTAAAATTTCAGAGCCCCAAGAGCTAAATGCCAAAGGGTCCTCGCAGGAACCAGTGTCAGATCCAAGGCTGCGGTCTCCTGGGCCGGGGCCCTCTCTGCTACCTCACCCGTTTGTCTTAGTCTCTGTGTCCATGTGCAGCTTGCGGTAGTTTCTAGAGTAGACAGAGTTGGGAATTGCTCTGTACTGTGTTGGCTGGAACCTGACTTTCTCTCCTCTCGTCCAGTTTTTCGTTCGTTGGTTTGTTTTTTTAAATCCTTGCTCCTAGAATCAAGACTTACCTTCTCCTAAACCCCCTTACTGTTCTTCACCAGCATTCTGTAGTCAGAAAGGAAATGATTTTCCCCATGGATTTCCCTCACTCCTTCAACATATGTGTTATATAACTTGGGGTTGCATGGTGTGTACTAGAAACGCCTTTCCCGACATTGCAAGGCTCAGTTTGGCAAACATAACAGATAACGGGCCTCTGTTTGGAGAGTCAGATTGAAGGAAAGACAAAATCAGTCCCCTTACGTTCGCACTTCATTTTTGGCCCTCCTGTTAGTGGCCTTGCCGAAGCACGTGATGGGACATGCAGAGGTAGAACCTTGTACTTATTAATCAATATGTAATAAAACGATCTAGTCAACTGTATTGCTCCTTGTCCATGAATTCATCCCTAAGACACAGTAGGAATCAGTGTTCTTGTCCATTGCATATTTAGGGCTTCCGATCCTTTCCATCCAGAGTCAATATCCATGGGAGTATTTTAGCATTGCCATTGTTTAGAGACTCGGGTTTTGCCCACTCTAGTGCATAGTGACATACACCCAACATGGCTTCATGTGCAGATGTCCGCAAAGCACAATTTTGTAGCAGAAGTCCTTTCTTCTGATATCCATAAACATGACCTTCCTGCTTCGCCCCGGTACAGCCCAAGAAAGAGAGCGAGAGGGAAGCACTGCTCCCGGAACATCGACTTTAAGCCCAGAGCAGAGAGAATGAAAGCTCACTGCATTAGACTCCTCCAGGAGCAGAACGGAAAGCCTGATAACAGCCAGCTGGGAGCCGGGGCTGCGCAGAGCAGCATTTTGGACCTTATACTGGGGTTTCTAGGCTGGCGTGGAAAGAGATACCAGTGTTAGCTATTTGCATCTTACCATAGCCACAGGGATATGTGAACAGCTGAAGAATTAATTTGATCTATATTCCCAGAAGTCTCTCCTCTGCCAACAGAATTCCATTACAGTGGGCTTCGGCGTGTGTACCGTGAGTTTGTTTCTTGCGTTTAATATCTGCTCTAGCATATTTCTGGTAAGTGGACTGCTCCAGAATGGAGTGCAGCTACCTCTCAGAAACTCCATTAACCTGAGCAGGGACAGCATAGTAAAGGTGGGCATTTGTACACTCAGCCTCCAGGAAGGCAGATTCCAGGTTAGCACAGCCCTCTCTCCAGTAAGTGTTATCACACCCGAAATGTTTTCTTTTCAGAAGGAAGACTACTTCGAGGAGCGGAGAAGTTGAGTCCTGGGTTAGTCAGGCTGACAGGTTCACAATCAGTTCTTGGAGCATCCCATACGGTGTAGAGGAGAGATCTGGTTCCTCTTAGACCTGGAGTTCAGGGGCCTACCAGACTTCTTGCATGAGGTCTTGCTACATCCCTCTGCTAAACACTTCCCCTCTACTCTCAGCATGGAAGGCTTTGTATTTCAAATCGTGCGTATCAAGTTTGGAGGAAGGCCATTACAGACACCATCCAGGATATAGTTAGATACGATGGAGCAGAGAAGCAGTCCAAGAGGAAACGAATAGGGGGCAGAGTTTTTACAGTACCTCCACGTGTTCTACATTAAATAAGGAAGTCGCTTCCGTTCTGCAAAGCTACCTTCTGTACTGAAACTGCCAGAGCTGTTGAAAAGCACAAGGCTAGGCGATGTCACTTTAAACCTATAGGGCCACGTGCTTAGGGGATACCTGTAAACTACATGAACGTATCGACACAGGTGTAAGCTGCCCAGGCTCGGCCCCAGATACCTGGCAGTTTTATACAGGCCAGAAATCATTCTGTTCCCTTCGGAACTTGGAGCCCAAAGATAGGTGGTTACTTATGATGGGGTCCAGTTTTGTGAGAATGAAACAAAAGATCCAGAGTCACTTCTTCCTCTGCTTCTGCATTTCTTTCTGTTGCTTAACACATGCCAAAGTTTCTTCTGCTTTTATATTTTTGTTGGCAACCTTTCTAGTTGGCTTAATGTAGCAGAAGTTTTAGCCAGTGGGGAATCCCCTTTTTTTGTACTAAATGAAGGGATAGAAACTAGATTACCTGAGTAGCACCGGCGTCTATTGTTGATACTTTTACTGTGATTGTTTAAAAAACAGAAAGAGATCTCAAATAACCTGTTTGTTTATTTACATACGCACACACATACACACATATGTATAGATAACATTAATATCTTATAAAAAGATCTCATGAACAAGTAAGCTTTTGATTTTTTATTTGGACATTTGTGACTTACAAATCCCATGTGAGTGTAATTGTATTTGGGAAGCCTATTGGTCATGTTTCTTTTGCTGTGATCCAGTTCCAGGACTAAAGCGTTTTACAGTAGAGTTTCTTTAGCCTTGTGGTTTCACAGGGAGAGTCCTTAAAGTATGGAAGGCATGGCAGCAGGAAGCCGAGCGATCAGACATTCAACTGCAAACACGAAGCAGAGAAAAAGAACTGAAAGTAGGGTGAGCTTTTAAACCCTCAAAGCCTGACCCCCAGTGATGCACTTCCTTTATCAGGGCCACGCCTCTGCATACCCTTCTGAAAGAGTGCCGATCATCTAGGAACCGAATATTCAAATACATGAGTCTGAGGGGAACATTTTGCTTTCAGACTACCACAAGAGGCATTTTTCTGGTTCAGTGATGACCTTTAGAGGTATGCCTGGTGCGTTGTTATTTCTTAGCCTTCTTCGTCTTGAGTCTCCTGCTGTCATGACTGGAAAACCAGCAGGGCAAGGCCATGAATCAGGACAATTCTTAAAGTGTGGGTTGCAGCCTTCTACAGCCCCCAAGACCATTTCAGATGGCACACAAGACCACAACTGCCTATGTAATACTAAATTTGTATGTGTCTCCTCCCTACCCCACATCCATTTGACAACAGTTGGAGCCAAAACAACAGTGCCAAGTAAAACGCATCTTAGTCCAAATAGAGGTTATAGCACCAGACTTCAATGAGTCTTCCTTTTCACCAGCTTGCATGGTGCTACGCAGTAAATGATACAACAAATAAGATAAAACAACAACAACCCTTCCCCAAGGAGGTGCTTGATGGAAAGGAAGGTTATTAATTGTATTAATTTTCAACTCTTCATCTCACAAGTTCTATGAGACGGTACGAGGATGTGCCTGAGAAGTAAATTCTGCTGCACACAGAAAGATGTCTCTCTGGAGGAAAAGGCATGGAGTTTCCAGGGAAAGCCTGTGTGGAGGTGTCCTGTTGGCATTTGGATATACTTACGTACTTGGACATACCTGGAAACACAGCCCTTTGGCTTTGTACGCAACTTTAGGTTTCTCTTACAGTTAAGAAATGTAATTAACATTCTGATTTGTTATCTTATAGTACCAACTTGAAAATACCTTTGCAATAGAATCTGTTGACCCTTCTGTCTAGGAGACTACATCAACTCACATGTTGAAACAAAAAATAAGGGACAGTACCCTGATCTTGACTCTGGTTCTGTTCCAACCAGCCCAAAGAGAAGCCGAGAACTGTGCCAGAAAATCCGGTGCTGTGTTGTGTAGACATCTTCAGAGAGAAGTCACCACCCCTGTGTAGTACTGTAGATAGGACCATCCTGGTTCTGCTGTCTGAAGTGTTCTGAAACGCAGCTCTGAGCCCTGATATAGCACAAAGTCTGTTCAGATATTTTATTTTTTTAAAAATCTGACATTTGAAACAGTTTTGGTTTCAAGGATTAGGATAAGAAAGTTTCAACTGCCTCAGATTTGATTAGCTTTGTGATCTAATCAATTTTCGTTAAATTTTGCTTTCAATCCCTGTTGATTTTCTGTTATTTTAAAGTATAATGTTCTGTAATAGAAAGCTGTGAAAGCATTTGTCTTCGAAGCATGCTGTTCTCAATCCTATAAAACAACCGTTGCTAAGGGAACTGCTTGCCAAAAAGAAAAACAAGTATTGATTAGGTGGGGCCAGAGAACTGAGAGGTTTCTTTTCAGCGCAGTCGAGAAATACATCTAAGATATTGTCGGCACAGAGAGGCTCGCCTAGGCTAATGATTCGAATGGGTGCTGGTGACATCCCAAGGGGACAGCAGCCTTACCTGTGGAACTGTAGGTGCAGGCTGTGCTGCAGCAGGGTACTTGGGCCAAGAGACAAAGCAATGCAGAGCCAGGGGTGTCAAGAAGGTCTGTGGCCCTTTTTTTCTGATTCCCAATTCAGGGCCATTGGTCTTCCTGTGTGAGAACGGGAGCCTTATCTGGTAATCCACACAGCTTGGCTCTGTGAAAGGTTTTCTTGAAAGGATGCTAAAGTCTACCAGGTGTTGAGTGGTCACTGTCTGAGAGCTGAACCGAGAAAGAGAACAATGGCAGATGACTCCCAGTTGGAAACTACCCGTGGCCAAGCATTTTTTTACAATATGTGCCTAGGCTGGGCAGTGGTGGCACACGCCTTTAATCCCGGCACTCGGGAGGCAGAGGCAGGCGACCCTCTGTGAGCGCAAGGCCAGCCTAGTTTACAGAACAAGTTCCAGGACAGACCCCAAAGCTACACAGAGAAACCCTGTCTCAAACAAACAAACAAAACAAAAAAGTTCCTCACTCAGTGCTTTCATGACAAGCTTCTAAAATAAGATCTGCTTAAAAATGCTTCTTTTATATATTATTTTGGGACACACTCTTTCTTGTGACATCATGTGTCTGTTTTATAATAAGATTTTTTGTTATATATACATATATATGTGAGTATATATGTTCATATGTTCACATATGTGTATATGTATATATGCACATATATGCACACACATATATATTATATACTATGTGTTGAGGTTAAGGAAACTGATGGTTGTATTTCCCTGTTCCTGCCAGCTAGGTCTCTGGCCCATGAAGAAAGTTTAACTTAGATAAAACCTCGATATAAGCAAGAGAACCTGCCCATATACTTGCAGATAGATGGAAGATGGAACAGTTCATTCTCCTGGGCATTGGGAGAAAGCATCTCGAATGAGGTTCTCATTGATCTAAGTCTCAAAGAATGACTAAGAGTTACATGAAGCAGAAAGCAGACGTGTTCTCGGTAGAAACACAAAGCACTAGGAACAATTAACAGGGTTGTAGTGAGAACATCAGTGCACATGCAGGATATATCTGTGAGGGGGATCTCGAAATAGTCATAGACTCTATCATGAAGAATGTTATATTCAGCAGTAAAGTTTGGACTTTGTTGTCTGGCAAGGAGAGCCACCGAATAGCCTTGGCTTTTTAAGAAAGACAATGGTAGCAAACGTGTAGGAAGTAAGGTGGAAGGACACGGAAATAGTGGTGGGGGACAGTAGAGGACTGGGTGGTAGCCCCCTCTCTCCTGGGGGTGATGGTTTAATGTAGGCGTGGGGTGTTTTGGGGGAAGATTGATTGTGGAATAAGCAATTTGGAAATGCCACACGTGTTCATTAAGTCAGTATTTGAGATTTCCTTTCGTTTATAAAGGGGGAGACATGGATGGTCTTTCAAGGCTGCAAACATTTTATGAATTACCTAGAAGTTTCGCAATACTTGGGATTGAACTGTCTCTGCATTGCAGATTTGAATATGCAGTCACAAAAAGTCCTTTGCAAGTGTCTCTGAACTGTACCAAGACCGCCCTGATAGCACACCGACAGCGACACAGAGAAAGCATGGAGGTGCCACCCCGTGACGTAACTGAGGACAGATAATGCTTCTTCTGTCTTGAGCTGCTTGGTGTATTTTCTGGTTTTCAGGGGATTTGAGTGGTTTCAGATACCATGAAGCATGCCTTTGTGCGTGTGAGTATTATTTACGTGTAATTTCTGAAGACCTAGTGCAGGCTAAGTAAGAGAATAGATTATAAAACAGATCACTTGGGTATCTGCTTCAACTTTGAAACCGAGAGATAATCAAAGCTGAGGGAGGCATTGATTACGTAAGTGAGCTTCACCTAAAACCAACACAGCTTTCTCTCCTCTGCCATCTCAGAGAACCACCCCGAAGCTTCTTAGGTTGTGATTTCTTCTCCCAAGATTCTTTGGCAAGAATATTATTTCAATAAGGGAAGAGTAATCTTGTCTAGTGTGTGCATTGAGAAGATCAGCGTTAGCTCTGTAAAAACCATAGCGGTTTGTTTGCATTGTCTTCTATGCAAACATAACTGCCACCCCCCGCCCCCAACTTCCCATGTTAAGGATTCATGTCAAGGTCTCCAACTGCTAGGCTTGCTCTCTGCTGCAGAACTACACACCCCTGCTGAGGAATACTGTCTTAAGACGGCATTTATTCGTTAGTGTGAACAGCAGGTGCAAGTGCTCTTAAATTCAAGCACTTTGAAACATTCTTTCTAGATACTGTTATCAGAAACATGTTTGCCGTCCAGCAGTCAGTCCCAGTTCTGATATGATAGGGTCTTTTAAAGATAACGTGAAGAGGGGGAGACTCATGTCCCTGGTGTCTGTAGAGAAGTACTGTGGTTCTCCGTAACAAGGCATTTCAGCTAGGAGGAGCATTGTTAAGAACGAACCCTAACTAGTGTTTCTTATGTGTGTGGCCTTTTCCTGAACTGGCTCCCAGAAAAAGCTGGTTTTAAAGATTTTAATTCTCAGTCATTGTAATTATGTGTGCTTATATGGGTGTGTACACATGAGGACAGATACTGATGAAGGCCAGAAGTTGGTATCAGAGCTCCCCTGAAATGGAATTACAGGAGATTGTTAGCTGCCAGTGTGGATGCTGGGAGTAGACCCCAGGTCCTCTACAAAAGCAGTTCTTGCTCTTAACCACTGAGCCTTCTTTCCAGCCCCAATGCTGGCTTTAGAACCTGTTTCATTACTGTCTATTCCAGTCCATGGCCAGCACCTGAATTGGTCTCAGCTTCTGAATGTCATGGCGTCTCTTCTCTCACTCGGTTGTAGCTCTTTTGTGTTGTAGTCATCATCGGCTCCGTTGTAGGTCGTGTTGGGTACCATCAGTGGGTCCCAAATATGCCGAAGGTGATCGATCTCCTCCTTTGGATCTCATTCTCTTATCTCAGTGGTATCTGATGTTTACTAGCTGACTTGGTGTATTGTGGTCTACAGTAAGAAAAAAATTAACCTAGTTTTCCTTTTGAGATTGGCAAATGTAACTCGTATATACGTGTAGTGAAAGTGGTGAAGTTGAAAAAGCTTTGTTTAAACATTTAAAAGTGTGTGTGTTGTACGCCTATGCATATGCGACGGAGAACAACCTTGGATGTCATTCCTCAGACACCATCCACCCTTTTGTTCTGAGAAGGGTCTGTAGAATTCACCCATTCATCCAGGCTGATTGACCAGCAGCTCCCAGGGAGCCTCTTGTCACTTTCTCTTCAGCACTGGGAGTATAACAGCAACACACTCGGCTCTGGTGGGTCCTCCCAAGTGGGCAGCGAGGCACACTGGAGTCGTGGATTTTGGTCAGAAATGTTTGTGTATGTGACTGTTTATTTTCTACATGTGTGGCTGTATTTCAGGCTTCCCAGGGACTAAGACAAGGCTGTGTTGCATTCATGTGTACAGTTTCCACCCACACTGCCTTTCCCAAATGAAGGCCTCCCAGTGGGATGCTCACCTTGACATCCCAGCGTGTGTTTGGTCTCACGGCACTTGAATGAAGCAGTGAGCAAACCGTTCTGTGCCTGACTGTTTTACAGATGAGGACTGGGATGATGACCAGCTGCTCGGTTTTGAACCATGCAATGAAAATCTTATCTCGGGCTGCAATATCATCAATGGGAAATGTGAATGTGACACCATCCGGACCTGCAGCAATCCCTTCGAGTTTCCAAGGAAGGACATGTGTCTCTCCGCTCTAAAGAGGATTCAAGGTAAGCGTGGGTTCTTCGTTGCCAGCCTCTACAATGTGTGACTCTGTTCCGTGATAGCCTATGAGCCTGCCGAGGCAAGGACAACCTCATGGAGTCCTGGGTTTCAAAATGCGTATCGGGTGCCGGTGTGACCGGAGGTGTGTGTGTGTGTGTGTTTCCCAGAAGTTGGGGATGGGGTGCTGTCATCTCGTGAGCACGGTGCCTTGTGCCAGCTGGCCTAGGTCACCTCTGCATAATGGATGATTTCATGAGTGGTGTGCTTGGAATCAGCATCTGTTGTCACCGGGTCCATTCTGCTTGATTGACCCTTGCATGGTGCTCTGCTAATTAGAAAGCTGGCTCATCTGGCAGACAGGAAGAGCGCGCCAGAGGAGAGAAGTGTGCCTTTACGTTGAAAGCTAAGGTTAATTTCGCCAGGAGCCAGAATCGGGAAGGTCTGAATGGACTGTGAGACATTTCACCTCTGGAGAGAAGTCAGAAATTGTATTAAAAGAACGAGAAAATTACACTAATATGGGCTAGAAACTTTGTCCGTTCATACGTACAACCTAGGAGAAGCGATTGATCCTTGAAAATATATTTGTAAACGTAGAAATTCCAAGAGAAGTGCCCAGAGTTTAGTGTTGGAGCTCGCAACAAAAACTGAGAGGAAGGAGGGAGGCCTGGATGTCAGCTCTGTCTGTCCAGCACTGAGTTCTCCCTCGGCCCCTGGTTCCTTTTGGAAATGAGAGAAAAAGTATGAAGAGGCGACAGTCTTAAATTCACCTTTTTCCTTTCCAATGTTGTCGTTTTAAGAACGACAAAACACACAGTTTGGAATAACAAGGACTTCAGCGTCCAAAAATCAAACCCCTGGGGCAGTAGAGCAGGACTGAAGCTTCTGGAATGTATTACATTTACAATGTATTGGATTTATTAAACTGCTGTAAATAATAAGGCATTTATAATAACCTATAAAATAATACTGCTTTTTGTATTTACCAGAACTACTTAATCATTGAGAGAATATAGCATAAAATAATAGAAATGAAATATGAATTATTATTAGCAGTAGTATTTTGTGGCACAGGTAATTGAACCCAGGCAGGGCCTCACTCATGCTAGGCAAGGAAGGGCTTTCCTACCGACTTTTTTGAGTTGCTTACTTATTCTCTCATCAATCACATCCCGACCACAGGTTCCTCTCCCTCTTCTCCTCCCAGCGCTCCTCCATCTCCCCTCTCCCCCAGATCCACTGCTCCTCCGCTTCCCTTCAGAAAAGAGCAGGCCTCCCAGGGATATCAGCTGACCGCAGCATAACAAGTCACAATAAGACTAGGCACATACCCCTCATCAAGGCTGGACAATTAACCCAGTAGGAAGAAAAGGGTCCCAGGAGTAGGCAAGAGTGTCAGAGATGCCCCCACTCCCCACAAGAACACCAAGCTACACAGCTATAACATATATGCAGAGGACCTAGGTCATACCTCATAAGCTCCATGATTGTTGCTTTGGTCTCTGTGAGCTCCATGAGCCCTACATAGTTGATTCTGTGTGCTGGCTTCTCTCCCCAGCCTGAGATAAAGGTTCAGAACCACAAGAGAGTTGTAAATAGCATCCATTCCTGTCCTTAAAGTGTGCATTGTTAATTGGAGTTTCCACATATAGGTAAGTTACAAGGTTAACCGTGATGCAAACGCCTAGGGTTATAGATGATTTGCTTATATGACTCTTTAAATCATCAGCAGATATGTGCATATTTTAAGAGTTAGATTATATGAAATAGCATGGCAGATTAGATCCCTCCCTTCTTGCCACTCTTACACTTATGAAGCTGCTTTATTCCAGGTTTCCCACTGCACTGCAATGGCTGTCACTCAGCCACGTTGCCGTCATTTAACTAACTCCCTGCTCCTGAGCATAGCCCCTTCACAGCCCTCCACCTTGTTCGAGATGTAGCAATTTCAATAGGAAATTTGTCACCAGACCTGCTGTTCACATACAAGTAGGACATTGTGTGTAATGAATTAGGCATTCGTTCATGACCTTGGAAAAAGTGATCCTACAATGACTACTTGTGACAGGTACCATCTCAACATTGAGATCATCCCCACAGTAATTGCTGTATCTAGTTATATGCCTTCACTTAAAAAATAAATAAAAAGTAAAATAAAAACTTAAGCTAATTTTGTCAGAAGGTCTTCATATAATCCAGAGGTAGAATTGATTGAGGTCATTGGAGGTTAAATGCTTTGTTAGTCAAAATAAGGCATTCTATAATTTTTGAGATCATTTCCAGAACTCGAGATTGGGGGATTTCCCTTTTCTGAGGAGGAATTTTGAAGAATAAATCCTTTCTTATTGTTCAGCAACATGCAAAACTTAAAGATGCTTTTGAACTTATTAAGTCATTGGGAGTAATAGGAGCTTGATAGTTGGGGTGCTATAGTTATCTTATGGTCAAGAAAAAATGACCCAGAATTGTAACTTAAGATATGGTGGGGTGTCCCAGGCTTTTTGTTTTGGCCCACCAACCAGCTCCCAGATCATGACACAGAAACTTAATACTGGTTTTGAATGTTCTGCCTAGCTGAGACTCGGTTTTCTGGCTAGCTGTTTTAATTTAAACTAACTTGTTTCTCTTTTATCTACTTTTCCCCCTCAGGGCTTTTAACCTTTTCTTTCTGTATAATTTGCATTCACTAATTCTCATGTCTGACTGGCTGGCAACTTCCTGGCTTCTTGCCCCAGGAGTGGCCCTCATTCTCGCCTCCTCACGGTCTGCCATTTTTAGCCTAGATTTCTCCTATTTATTCTTTCTGCCTGCCAGCCCCGCCTATCCTTTTCTGCTTAGCTATTGGCCGTTCAGCTCTTTATTAGACCAATTAGGAGCATTAAGTGGCAAGGTGAAATGAATGCAACATAATTTTTAATTTTTAATTAATAATTAAATGCAACGTAAACAAATGTAACACCCTTTGCATGGTAAAAGTAATATTCCACAGTGTAAACAAGTGTAGCACATCTTTGCCTACTTAACATGATATTCCACAACAGTGGAGGGTAAAGTCTGTTTGGATAAGGGTGGATTTTAGAACTGAGAACAACCAGAACTAAAGAACACAATTTTTTTTGAACTGAGAATCTGTATGATTTACACTAGGAAAAGTGGTCAGTACGAACATGGTTTTATGCAGGTAGCTAGTAGGAAATAAAGATGAGGAGACTGAAGAATTGCTCAAGGAATAGGATCACTGGGGCTGAGAGAACCCATGCGAGCTGCGGTGGACCCCGGGGACAGTGTGACAAGGACAATAAACAGGAGCAGGGACAGGAACCAAGAAGTCTGCAGACGAATGTGCTAGCGTTGCTTTGTGATGTTCCCCGAATACACACACTTTAAGTGAACAGGAGAGTATCCCTGAGAGGAGACCTCTCGAAAAAGAGAAACGCCCCCACTTAGGAGATGATGGAGAAGCATCCCGGTTCACACTGCTTGGCTAAAGAGTGATCTGTAAAATGTATCCTTGAATAGGCTTCTTAGCCACACTTTACGTGGGATTCTAGAACAGTATGGATTGTACAGCACACTTGGCGTTGCACATTGGACATTTTGGAAACAGAGGTAGAGACATGGGACTTTAGAAAGAGTGTTGTTAAATGATGTGTACCCTTTTGCTGACTGAGGAAAGGTGAGCAGTTGTGTATTGACATGCGGTGCTTTCTGTCACAGATAATCTGCTGTGAACGGAGGTTTCGTGGAGGAACTAGCAGTTGAGTTTAGCTCTGAGAAGTGCATTGAGTAGCTCTACAGAAGAGAGACTATAAAGGCAAGCTTGGACAGAGGAGATGGTATTGACGGGAGGGCTTGGGGTTGGTTGAATCGGCAAGCTTTGGTGGAGAATATGAACGGATAAAAAAGAAGAAATCTCCCAAATTTGGTAGGGCAGGTATCAGAATAAAAGACTAGTGGGTGATGGCCAAGATAGATTTTAGGGAGCTGATGAATAGGTTGTGTGCAGTGGTCATTTGCTATGTGTGGGACACAGTGAGAGCAGCTCCATGGGAGACTGATTGACAAGAACCTCCAGAGTTTGTTTGGCTGTGTTTGAGTTAACCATGGAGATGCGCCATGAAGCAAAAACTCAGGGGGAGGGGTGGGATCTGAAGTGGAGATGAGGCTAATGAGAATGTGGTGTCTCCCATGACTTTGGGGTACATCAGTGATGTGAGCACATGGAACATGCTTTAGGAAAACTAATGTAGCAGGAACGGACTTGATAGAGGAGAAAGGGTGGTTAGCAACCGGAAGTGGCATAAAGGGACCTGTGCAGTGAGAGAGGTCCTAGTCATAGCTGCTCTCAACTAAGTGACAGACTCATCCGTGGCTGTTGGCACCAGAATGGTAAAATGGGATACATAATTTCTAACTGGTCGTTAAGTGATTGATCAGGCTCGGTTGCTTTGCTTTGCATTCCTTAAAGTTTGTAGGACTGTTTGCATTAGAGCTGGCCAGCCCAGAAGGGGAGCTGGCTCAAAGCAGAAATCCTAAAATAAGGAAATGACTGGAAAGGGAAGTGACACCGGGGTGATGGCCATAGACGATCAGGATCCAGAAGAGCCCTCCCCTCCGCCAGCACTCAGATGTACCTTCAGGGACTGTTCCCTTTCCTTCCAGCTCCTGCTTAGCTTTCATGCTGCCCTGCCTGTGCTGGGCCATGCAGGAGGTGCTGAGTGTACACATGCCACTCATCCCCTGACTTACCGGGTCCACCCTGCTCTACCGTTAGCCAAAGACTTCTTCTGGGTGGCTCTGTGGGTGCAGGAGCATAAGCTGTATTATGAAGGGGAAGTTTGAATGTCATTTCTTAACAAAAGATGAGTTATAAGCGCCCCAAGACAAACTCAGTTTACAGCGTTTCCGATCTGTATTTATTTTCCTGTTGCTGCTTAACACGAATGGAAGTTTGGTCTTTGTGTTGTGTGCTTCTGTTCTCGGAAGCCAACCTGATACTGACGCCTTCAGTTTTTGCTTGCTTGCATGTTTTTGTTTTGTTTTGTTTCCCTTTGAATTTTAAGGCCATCAGAGCCTTGGCTTTTAACTCAATTCATTATTTCAGTTCTGTCTAAGGAAAGATATTGTTTCTTTCTAGCTCATTTTTTAGTGTTTTGATATTTTCTCTCACATTTGTCCCCTGCAGGATCGGGAGCCAAAGTTAGATTTTATTTCTGATGGTTATCTCTCTCCTGGTCTCTTGACTACACGCTGTGCTCTGTGACCCCCCTCAGGACTCCTGGCTCTCTCTCTGTGCCATTTGTAATATTTGTCACTAAACGAAAATTACCTTGTATTTGGAAAGCAGTATTGTACTGTATTCTTTCATAGAACTTTCCCAAAAAAAATATTTTTAGATGTAGATATGAGGTAGAAGTTGGGGGTCCTCCCAGAAAACACACTTAGAAAAATGAGGTAACTTGATGCTGTGTGTGTAGCATTAACCTTTATCCACTACGTGAGGCAGTGCATGGAATTCCCTCCTGTTTCTCTTGCCCTCGGAACCACCTGATGGAGACACTTCAGATGCAATAGGAAGGCTGCTGTCCTATGACATAAGCACAGGGAAGGTAGAAGGCCTACTCTTCTGCCCCGCCCACTCATCCTCTTCTGGCCTACATCCACAGTGAGGGCCTGGTGTCTCTGGTTTTCTCAGAGCTCTTGATTTACCAGGGCTCACCTACAGCAGGGGACTGTGCGTGGCCAGCAAACCCCAGCAGAAAGAGCTCCCTGCTGGCTCTCCCCACTCGAGTAGGAGAGCCTGTTCACATAGCTCTTCTTCCCTCCCCAGAGAAACAGATGTGTTATGCTGTCCCAGGAGAACGTTGTGTCTTTAATCACTAGACCAACTTTGAACAACTTCTTCCTTGTTTTTCCAAATAAAGCATATGCCTGCCTCAGACTGCTTTACTTTAAATATCAACACACAGTGGTCTCACTATGCAATTAAAGATTTCCTCCAAGTAAATGCTAAAAGAAATTAAAATGTAAATGGGAGTGTTTTACCTGTCGCTGCTGTTAATGCAGCGCAGGGTGGCTCAGTGGGTAAGGACGCTGGCTGCCAGGCTCTGATCTGAGTTTCATCCTCAGAACCACTGTGATGGAAGGAGAGAACTGACTCCTCCAAACTGTCTTCACGCACACATATGCACATATCGTATGTAAACGTAGAAAATATGATCATCACTACTACTATTCATATTATTATGCTTAAGACCACATACTAAAGGATAAAATAAACCCTGAAGTTAGATTCTGGAGAAAACCATCTGTGTGTAATAGAGGTGACAGCCTTGCATAGCCAAGTGGTCTGATCCTCACATTTAAAACCTCCTGTCCTTGGATTTTCGTGTGGATTACTCCCCTGTATCCTACATGGTATTAAATATCAGTGCCTTCAAATATTGTCTAATGTAATATGGACTGTTAGAAACAATAACATTGTGGTTATTAACTTACAGGTCATAGGTATAGTTGTATGTGACTGCTGGTTATTTGGAAACTTGATTTAGCACACTTAAACCTCTTCTAACAATGTTCTGTTGACGAGAGGATAGATATGGGCTGCGTGCTGTCTAATGAGGGGTATGACATCAGGGAGACACTTTGGGCCTTTTCAGGCTGCTGCAAATGAATTCATTGATGATGATGATGATGATGATATATATATATATATATATAATATATATATATATAATATATATATATATATATATATCTTCTCTTGTTTCCTCAAAAAGGGTAAACTCAACACATGTGACCTTGCCTTCTCAA
Source organism: Microtus pennsylvanicus (assembly GCF_037038515.1). Classification (NCBI taxonomy): domain Eukaryota; kingdom Metazoa; phylum Chordata; class Mammalia; order Rodentia; family Cricetidae; genus Microtus; species Microtus pennsylvanicus. The sequence goes on from NC_134599.1 coordinate 26,151,059, forward strand.
CTTTAGGACTTTGGTATTTACAGATTCCTAATTGCTAAGTCAGGTTCTTCATTAAAACCATTCAACCTCGTTTCTATTTTTCTTCAGCTAATTAGAGCTGAAAACCATGCTGGGTTACGCTTATGAATGTATTACTCTAACTCATAGGAATTGTCTCCAATTTTAATTTTAAAAGAACCCAATTAATATTGCTTATAAACTTTGGGACTGTTAGCTCTTCTTGTAGCCAAGTGAAAAACACATTATCCACACCTTCCAGATGGTGCAAGGACCTCATTACCATCAGGGTCCCCGTGGCTTTCCCGTTGGCTACTCAAATGCCGTCTACAGATCCTTCCTCTACTCAGTTAGGACAATCAGGCCACTGTGCAGTTTCACATCTGTGTCACCGCTGCATTCTTTTTGTAAAGACAATTATGGATTGATAATGCAGTATGCTGTTCTCTAAAAAGCAACAAAACTTTACTATGAAGAACTTGCAGTTAAAACATCACAAGGCAAAATTAACTAGACCACAAGTCTGTATAGCTAGCTATAGAGTTAGAGTCATTCTGCATTTTTCATTTGGGAAAAATAAAGGCTTATAAAAAAGAGATGTACATATAGAAGTATGTGTGTATAATCTTGAAATGGCTTTAGCTTCTATTTCATTTTCAGTTCCAACAGTGACAGGGGAAAGAAAATAGATTCAAAATAAATGTTTGAAACAGTAGACTTTTTATCTTAGGTTAATGCTTAAATCAGTATTCTAAAAGCGTGTATGATAGGTACAGACTCCTAGAAGAATTATTGTTAAAAACATGCTTGAATTCATTTCTGTTTTGATGTTCTGATAAGTGATACAAGAAAAACAGAAAAGGCTACCAAAAGGCGGAAACCAGTGTCAAGTATCTGGGAAATAAAAACAGGAAGCTCAGGAACTTGGCCTCAGACCAGTTGGAGGGAGCAGTTGCTTGAATGGTTGTCCCTGCATTTTAGCTGTGGGACGTCAGACCACGGTGACCCACCTTCTGGGGGTTGCGGATTCTTGTGCCCCTCAAGGAGATAAGAGGAAGTTCTGACTAAATATGTTGTTGCTGTTGGTCAGAGAAGCGTGGGTGGATAGGTAAAGAGGAAAATTTTGTTCCGCTGCGCTGGGAATGCAGGAAGGAGTTAGCGTTAAATGGACTTCCACGTTTACGTCAGAGCAGTACATTCCCGGTGTGTTCTCTAGGCAAGGACCCTGAGTCCTGTACCGTTCCTTGGTTCCTTTTCGTTTTCAACCTTTTAAAGAACTACATAACTCTATACTTTCCAGACACGTTTTCTGTTCTGAGATGTATCCCTTCAACCAAGCGCGTGCCTGTCCTTTTTCCATCTCCCTCACCTCAGGTTACCGCAGCGCCCGACTTAGTGGAGAGCAGCGGCTACACATGTATAGGTTTAATTTAACAGTGTACTCAATGTGCACTTTCAAAATGCATCAGTTATCGTTGCCAAAAGGATAAAATGCATCCCAGTTTCTTCAGCAAGGGCAATAAGGGTCTTTTAGAACCAGGTTGACACTTTGTCTTTCCACCTCCAGGGACTGCTTACCAGATGTTGATCTAATGCCTGACCGCAGCAGGTTGCCGCTTTCTCTCCTGTGTACCTCCGAGCGGTCCCTCCTGTGTTTGTGGTTTCTTACTTCTCAGTTGTTCCCAGGGTTCAGCATGTGCTCCATCACACAGAGCTGCCGAGTGGCTGCCTGGCCCAGCTATGTCCAGCTGAACCCCGGACCACGCAGAAGGGTTTTCCTGATAACGAGCACAGGATATAGAATCGCAGCTCCCTGAGCGGCCACAGGGACAACTGACTGAAGTGGAGAGCAGGAGGGACTGCAATGTCTGGGCTTCTCCAGTCCCTGCAGAGCAGCAGATCTGTTCTGCAGAGCTGGGTCACCAACCAGAGGGTAGGAACCACCACAGGTCTCCGGAACTGTTCTTATATGTGTACCCCAGGCCATTCAAACCTCACTAACCACCGTGATTAGTATTCCCAACCTATTATCTGGGTGTGGACACTTCACTCAAACTGGACAACTTATATTTGTACTTTTTACTTGAGGGACCAGAGCGGGAGTGGAGTGGGGGGGAGGTGTTGTCCTTGGAAGGAAGTTCAGGCCTGAGTTTGAGAGCACAGTGACTTTAGCAAGAATCTGCCTTCAGTCAAAATGCTGATTATTGCAAATATCCGTATGGTCTTTCAGTGTAGGTGTGGATTTGGTAGAGTTGTTTTATGCTTTTCTAGGTTTGCCAGTATTATATATTTACTAATATCTTGGTTCAGAGGTCACCTGAGTGGGAAAGGCCCTCATGATTATAGAAGAGTTTCATTTTTTTAAAGAATGGGGGAAAAAAGTCTTTCTCAGTGGAAGGGGCAGGGTTGATGCATACAGCTTCACCCAAATAGACCTCTGTGTGAGTGAAGAGTTTCTCCACCTGCAGCGGAAGTCACTTGGACCAGCCTCTGTGTGACAAGAAGAATGTGAGGTGGCCATGTTTGTCCTTGTCCCATATGAGCATCCCATTCGGTCTTCCAGAATTCTGTCCACTTCAGAAGCCCAGACTCATGTTTCTCTCTTTATACATCTTCTGACAACCTAGGGAAATGCTCGCCCAGGCAGTGGCATGGACAGGATAGTCACAATCAGTCGAATGGTGCAGGGCATGGCAGTTCAGGGCAGACTGGACTCACTGAATTGTAATGAGTTTCAAAGCCCTCTGTGACTCATAGGCGAGCTATGTTTACCTCCAGACCTTATGCCTCTGTCCTCTTTGTGCAATAAAGAACTTTCTCAAGAAAGTCCTTTCAGGGTTCATTAGAATTCAACCTTTGGTTTAAAAAAGTTTAGAAATGTTCTAATAAAATTTGATTCACCCCCCCCCCCCAGTACAAATTGACCTCAGCTAAGCCTACGGTAGCTTGGGGCGCTCAGATAATTTCTCTGGAAGTGTGCGAGGTTCTTCTTTTAATGGTGTCTAGGCTCTAAGATGACCACAGAGGGCTCACATGGGTTGCTGATGCCTCTGAAGTCCTGGACATTCTCTTTCATAGGACGCCTTCCTGCTTTTGATTTGTGACCTCTGTTGCTAAGTGTTTTTTTACATCAGGAGGAAGTGACAGCAATAAGCAATGACTGTAAAGCTGGGGAAGGGAAGGCATTAACACCATGTGAATGTTTGTGTGGTTTTCAGGGGCTGGAATGTTCCTCTGAATCAAGGATGTCTTCTTTGTTTCTGGCTGACAACTTCCTAGTTTTCCAAGGGGTAGGGAAACTTTTTATTCTTTTCTCTGTCGCTGGAAGTCTTTTTTTTTTTTTTAATTTCCCGAAAAGCAAGTACAGTGTTTTCTGCTTATCAGAGGTCCTTCTTTTCCTGTTCCAATAACAAGAGAACAATACAGGAATTTAATAATGCTTAAAGATTGATTGTTTCTTAATGTACCCAGATATTTGTCTGAAGATAAAAAATGCAGGTTTTATAACATAGAGAAAAACTGTTTGTTGGTAGTATAAACAGTTATTGTGTATTTGTTTTGTTTTTTGCTTCCCTTTTATCCAGTTTAGAAAACAAAATGGGTTTTGTTTTTTGGTTAAAAATGTGGAGCTCTGTTGTTAAAAGTGCAGAAAATTGAGAAGTTGTTAAGGACACTGGTTGAGCCTGCTAGAAGGGCACGTAAAGGTGTCTGGAAGATGTCTCAGCCCTGTTTGTGCTTTTATATTATATTAAAGATCTTTCTCAAAAGAAAAACTAGTTAGTCTGCCTTGAAGAGCTTTTGAAAATGCCAGGAGTGTGTCTTTGCAATAGAAGATGTGAGAAGGCACTCTTGGCTGTGTTGGTGCAGTTTTCAGGGTGTGTGGTCTTTCAGATGCGTTCTGCAAGTGTACTCGAAACCTGGTGACCTGTCTCACTGTGGTCGTCCTATGTGTTACGCCCTTCTCTGGAGTGTGAGACAGAATCTGAGGTTCTCTGCTGTGTCTGATTCAGGTCCGGGTAACCAGTCAGGCTTTTAAACTGCCTAAATACTCGGCACATGCCATTTACCGCGATGTTTATCTCTGCCTTCGTGAAGAGACAGCAAGATTTACACTTCTAGTGTCCGTTGGCGCTCTGCTTGCTAATCGAACTAGAATCTTCTAAGTGCTTTCCTGTGGAGAGTCAGCTCATCTCTGGTCATCAGGAATGTTGCAAATGAGATTATGCTGTAGTCTTGTTATAGACCTTAGTGGGACGTGGAACTCAGGAATGTTATCCGCGTGTTCCTTTGTGTCCCTGCCTGGATCCATGTCTGCTTAATGCTCCCGGGAGTCCTTTGACTGCATCAGGGGTTAAACATGAAAGGACGAATGTGTCTGTCTTGACTAATAGGTCATTCTTGGAAATGAGTGTGGCCATCTTGTTAGCTCTTCATGTGTGTGCGTCTGCATCCACATATGTGTTGCCAAGTGTAACAAAGATGACAATGGTGCTGCAGTCCCTGGTGACAAGTTTCCTGAGAACTTTGCTCCTCTTTGATGGTCATAGCTTCCCTGCTAACCTCTGCCGTACACATTCCAGCCATTCTTTTTAAGAGCAAGTGTGATTTTTATATACTTTGTAAACATCTGAGGGAGAAAGAACAAGCTCTTACTCCTCAAATAAATATTATTCAAGCTCCTTCCACTTTCATTTCCCTTATCACCAGGACAACCACACCCAATTTTGCTATTAAACTATGTTGTCTATCTGCTTCCCACATGCCAGCCAAGCTCGCCCTATTGAGTAGCAAAGGAAACACAACAGATAAAGTTGAATACTGTCTTCCTCCTGTTGACATTTCTAGAGCAGCAAGTCCTAGAGTTTGTCTCCTCTGCATAGACAAGAAGTGTCGTGGGTCATGATCAGATGGCATATCCCTCGGTAACCATGATAACTCCCAGCAGAATTCTTTAGAACATTCCAGAATTCTGATAAACAGAAGAAGAATGACTATTAGCTTACGAACTGTTTGCTTCATTTTTCTATATATGGAGAGAAAACGTGGGGGCAAAGCTAAAGCTCGTGTAGGCTGTTGGCTTCTCCCAGGGCTCAGAGTCAAGGCCATCCCAGCTCTCCCTAAGTCAGTAGTTCTCAACCCTTGGGTCATGACCCCTTTGGGGATTGAACAGTCCTTTCACAGAAAACACAAAGATTTACATGACAATCCCTAATAGTAGCCAAATTACAGTTATTAAATAGCAATAAAAATAATCTTATGGTTGGGGGTCATCACAACATAGGAACTATATTAAACTATATTAAATGGTCACAGCATTAAGAGGGTTGAGAGCAAGTTTGTCTTGGAGAAGCCTCCATGTTTGGCCACTCTTGTGGTGGGACACTTGGCTGTATTCTATGGCGTTGGTGGCTTTACTGCAGGGTTGTGTCATTGCTCCGTTCAGAGGGACTGCCCACAAAATCCTGCACTAACTTTGATGTTTCATGCATTTTTGTGCCATAGGTTTCTTAGTAAATATCCCAGCAAGATTATTTTGCCACTCCCCCCCAGAGTTCCTTCTGTTTTAAATATGTTTCTGAAAACTTAAATGCAAGTCATATCAGCAAATGGAGTGACCCACTTGGTGACCATTTGTTTAAGGTGATGGCTGACTCTGTTGTATTTCCTATGGCAGAGATACCGGTTTTTGTTTTACCAAGGAAACACATTTCACTTCCTTACTCATCGTAGGTGAAGCAGTTCCTAGGAAGAGAAATCATCACCACACCTCATGTTATTTACTATTATCTGAGGCAACAAAAATAAGGCACTGTCCCCGAAGTGTTATAAATCACAGCACATAGACACACCAAGGCCTAAGAAGGTAGTAAACGTGAAACGGGCGTGCAAATGCGGCCTTCACGCGCTGGCCCTTTGAAGGGGCTTGGGCAATCAGTAAAAAGCACTAGGAATTCATATAAGCCCTGCTCGAAAGTAATACCAGGGTTTCCCTTAAATGCTGCTGAATGGATTCTGCTGTGTTAAATGCCAGTTAAATGTGTATCACCAGCATGCCTAATAAAAGGAGAGGATGACAAAAATATCTACTTAAGGCTTTGAAACCTTGAAGCCCTTTAATGTGCTTTTGACCTTCAGCGAAAGGACATAGTCACAGAGCAGAGGAAATGCCTTACATTCTAGCATCTGGGTTTGTTTCTTTATACTTTTTTTGGCACAGTTATAACAGTAAGGCTTTTCTTTCCTCTTTTTTTTTTCACAGTACAGTCAACACAGGTTTTCAAACAAGTAGGGAAAGACAGTCCCAGGGCCAACAGCAATGAGTGGCAGGGCATGATTGAATGGTTTTGCTGTTGTAGGGAAGCCTAGAACCCAAAAGCAAACTAACAGAAGCCCACACAAACACAAATTTTATATAAAATGGGATACCTAGGTGTGTGTGTGTGTGTGTGCATAAACACACTTCCGTATGCCCAGCGCGTGGTCGAGTGAATGCCGTCTTGTGTTGAGCTTGTTGATTCTGTCAGCTGTGCTGGGGTTATTCCATCTCATGTGGTTTTTGGATCCTCCCTCGGATTTCCAGCTGTTTGAAGATTATTTCTTCAAGGGTTTTCCCCCACCCCTGTAGTTGAGAAAATAACTTGGTTTAGTTGAAGTCCTTCTTGAAGCATGCGTCTTCTGTCTGACAGGAGCCCTTCCTTTCAACTCACTTAGCATTTCAGCCAGTCTGTCATCTGTCCTTAGTAAAAGGGCACGTAAACTTCCGAGAATGAAACAGCGAGATCTGATTTTCTTTCCATTAGTGAGATTTTCATATCAAGACAAAACTGGAAGTACATTTGTATTTGTCGTGATTTCCCAGCTTTACCTCTAATGGATTTGTTTGCGTGTGAAATTTTCTTCAGACTTTGAATGACATCACACAGCTTCTCTGAGGCAGATGGGTTTTGTAGGACCTTGATTTGGTGGAGCATCTTCCTGCTTTTGATGTCCATACCGTTTTATCAGCTTGTGTCGCTCCGACATGGAGGACATCGGGGAAGTGATGTGTGAATGCTTACGAGCGGAAGAAAAGCAGTTCTTAAAGGTAGCCTCGAAAGTTGTTCTCCAAAACTCACGGGTTCACAAAAGTGTTTGTCTGAAGTACTAGTTCCCAGTGTGCGCATTCAGCTAGCCATCCATTCACTCGCTCACTCAGCAGATAGCTGTTGCGCGCCCGCTGTGCTCCACAGAGTTCAACAGGAACCAGACAGACAGGGTGGAGCTCCTACCTGTCCTGTGCTGCCCAGAGCGCAGGTAGACCCCCACAGTTGAAGCTGATTCGCAGGGTGCTGGGACAGAGAGAGGGTGGTTAGAGAAGGCTGTCTCTGCTGAGGTGGTCTGGAAGACAGACCGAGCGGGAGAGAGGTGTTATGCTGCGGACCTAGAGAAGGCGATGGAGAGACAGCTCTGCCATGAAGAACTCTTCTGCAGAGGACCCAGCTGCGGTTCCAGGCACCCACATTGGCTAGCTCACAACTGCCTGTAACTTCAGCCCCACGGATCTCGGCCAGCTGTGCTTAAGTACCCAGGCTGACACACAGACACACGCGTACAGATAATTAAAGTGAATCATATATGTATACAACAGGAGCTAAGCCACAACCATGGCAGCTGTGGTGGTCCATTTCTTTAATCCCAGTGCTTGGGAGGCAGAGGCAAGTGGATTTCTATGAGTTTTGAGGCTTGCCTGGTTTACATAGCCAGTTCTAGGCCAGCCAAAGCTACATAGTGAGACCCTTTCTCAAAAACACAAAGCAAAGCCAAAATAAAAATTTATTATCACAGCAACAATAATGTTAAATAGATAACATGCCTGGGGAGAAAATTCCTAGGCGGGGCAGCACGTGTTAAGTGACCCTATTGTAGGGAATGTTCCCTGTCCTGGGAGCCCGAACTGTTGGTGCGGCTGGTATGTTGAGGGCTGGGAAGGTGGCAGGAAAGGTAAGGAAGGACTCATTTACACCTACAGTAGTACGTTTCGATTCTTCTCTTAATACACTAGGAATCTATGGCAATGCATTAAGCTTCAGCAGAGATAGTAGGGAGCGCTGTTTTTAAGATCAACTCTGGCCACCCTGGGAAAAAAATGATTTTACCTGGAGGCTGCAGGGTTCTTAGGGGTATTCCTCTTGACCCTGGAGGAGAATTCTGTCAGCCGGACCAGGGTATTATGGATGAGATAGAGAGAAGGGTGTGGAATCCCTGTCCTGGAAACACTCTATTGAAATACTGGGTTTCACATTAGGAGCAGGGTTTGAAAACAACCTTTAGGAGGTAGTACCTATTCCTAGGTGAGGTGACAAGGCAAAGGCCTAGTGGAGTCAGCGACCCTTTGGAATCTGCCGAAGTGTATCGAGGAGGATGTGTTTCTGCAGCCCTTTCCTCCTGTGCTGATATTTGGGCGGGAAGCCAGCCCAGGGACCAGAGTATCTGGGACAGTGAAAGGAAACTTCTGATGCAAGCTGTGCATCCCGCTGCTGGCCAGCCCATGCCCGACTTCTTCCTTGAGCCCAGCCCCCCCCCCCCCACTCCCGTCTTTGGAGAATGATTGTTGGTTTTCCCTGGGGATGTTAGCAAAATTCCTATCCCAATTTGCTCAGCTTCCCTCTAAAATTATTCACAGAATCTTTAAGTTTTGACAAGAAGCATCTACTGTCTCTGGCGCGATTATTCTCACACCGGAATCCCTGGAGAATCAGGACCAGCGAAGGCAAATGCAAGTTGATTTGTGCGGTAGCTCATGCATATTCCACAGCGCGCAGAGCCTCTCCATTCTGGGTCTCAGTTCTCTCACGGAGGGTGCACCCTTGAGTGCGCCGGGACTTTGTTGCGCTCTCAACCGTCCCAGTCACACCCCCATTATATTTTATTCTCCTACGCGTCACCCTGGAAGCAGAGACGGTGCCTGGCACGTAGAATAATTAGTAGATAATGTATGGGGGGAAATGGACTGAAATGAAGTTATGAGAATGGTAACTCACGATGAAATTAGAGAATGAATCCGACTTTATTTTGCCGCCATCGTGGAGGATGAAGAGAAACCGTGGCATGCGGTATTGGGAATAAAACGTCGTCTCAATCAAGAAGAACAAGGAGACCATGCAGACAGATTATCAGAAAGCATTGCAAAGTTTAAAACCCATTCAGGTTTCAGAAAAAAAATCCCAAAGTCATGACCAGCAACAGGAATCAGCCTCCAGCCAGTAGGCAGCAGCATGATTTCTGGAGCGTCCCAGCGGGTAGGAAATGGGACCCTTACTCCCTTTAATAACCGTGTATTTGTCTTCTGGAAAGAAAAGACATAGCAGGTCTGGGGTTTGGGTTGTTTTTTCCTTTGTATTTGGGTTTAGTTGTGCCTCATTTTGTTTAAGCTCACCATTTTGGCTCTGGTAACATTCCTTTTTCGAATTACTGCTGCCAGCATTTTTTTTTTGATACAAAAGGAAAATAGTATTTGCTGTTTGTAGTTAGAGGAAACCCTGGCGTGAATTCCTCCAGAAACTTAAGAGAGAAATTATTAGCCATATCCAGACCGGTAGCTAGCTGGCTCAGAGTCTCCTCCCAGGAGCATTCCTGATTAATGGGGGAATCTGTTCTGTAGTCAGAAGCCTCCTTCTCAAGCCCAGGCTGTCCTGGCTGCAGCCATGACCAGCTGCGCAGCTGCAGTCACTGCCAGGGCTGTGCTTCTGATTCGATGCCACTGCACGTTGGAGGTGGTGGACGGGAGCTGGGAGTTTGGAAGAGCACCTGGGATGGTTTGGATGTGTCACCTGGTAACAAAGATGCAGCAGCCTCCCAGGGGCCTCCCACTGGAAGGGGTGGCTGGATGCACTTAGGAGCCCTTTCATTATTTTTCCTTGTTGTTTTGTTTTGTTCTCTTCGCAGGATTTCTCTGTGAAACCTTGGTTGTTCTGGAACTCACTCTGTAAACCAGGCTGGCCTCGAACTCACAGAGATCCGCGCGTCTCTGCCTCCCGAGTGCTGAGATTAAAGGCCTGTGTCAGCATGCCCAGCTGCATCCTGGCTTTTATCCAGATCCCTGCAGCTCCTGTCTTTAGAGAGCAGCTTGCTCTGTGCATCTCCTGATAATCCTTTCCACTTCCCCAGCTCCCACCATACTGCTCATGGGTTCTGTTTGCTTCCATCCATTTCTGCTACAGCCCTCTCCCCAAACCCCCACTGAAACAGCCCATTGGCCTCTTTCCAGGAATAATAACCCACCTCAATTTTTTTAAAAACATAAAACGTTTCCCAGTATAAGAGTGCTAATAGAGTTTGTGACAGCACTGATGGCCTGAAGATAAAAATATTATCATAACTGATGATGTGTACCTAATTCCAGGTAACTTTCCCCTCGATCCATTTGGAGTCTCATGGGAGTCTCCATGAAGGACAGTCTGCTACATCTGTGAGACCCTAAAGACAAAACACAGATCTGGAAGAAATCAGTAATGGGTAAACCCTGTAGCTAAAGAATTTTAATGTAGCCGAAGAGTCAACAGTAGAAGACACAACCCCAACTGGAGATGAGTCTGGCGTTCTTAAGAAGACAATATTAGAGCAGAATAGGCTATTGGAATGAAATGAGCATTTTGTCCATTCGCAAAGGCCATAGGAGTGCCCAGAAGTAGTCTTATTCTGATTGAGGAAATAGAGGATGGTCTTTCCTGCCAGAGAAGGTAGCATTTTATTAGACCCTAGGGAGAACAGATTTTAAAGATGGCGTAGGATAGAGCACCTTCCACACCAAGGCGATGGTAGGGATGTGGAGGAAAGTCCTGGGAGGTGGAGTGCAGGCCTTCAGAATTTGGGAGCTCCCATGAGAGATATGGACAGTAAGTGCTTTGAAGAAGGCTGGAGTGAAGCGGTCGGGTGTGGGGAGACACTGTTCCCTGGAGGCCAAGAGAGCTGTCTACAAAGAGTGTGCTCTTGCTTGTGAAGGTTAGCTGTGAGCATGCCTGCAGACAGAGGCCTGAGCACAGAGGAGGGATGGCGGCCCCACAGCCCCTCGCAGAGGAGGGATGGCGGCCCCACAGCCCCTCGCAGAGGAGGGATGGGGGCCCCACAGCCCCTTCACCTGCTCTCTGCTGGTGTTGTCTGCGCTCGAGTTCTGTCAGGTCCCGCTTGCCTCTTTTTACTTTTGTACAGTTGGAAAGTGGGGTACACTGCCAAGGCAGACATGGGGCAGAGCTACCTTCCGTCAGCGGGAAATGGCAGCTGCAGATCTCTAGGTCTTTTTCTCTGTGGGATTCACAGGCAGAGGGGTGCAAGCTTTGCTTTCTTTACGTCCCAGTCCTGATATCTCCGTGGACTGACGGTAGGCTAGTGGCTCCGCTTCGATGGGCCAAGGAGCCATCCCTTCCTCAACAGTTAAAATGAGGACATAGTCTTGATTGTAGGATCCCCACTGTTCAAATCAAGGCCCCCATCCTTCCATTTTCTGCTTTCTTACACTTTGGCTGTCCTCTCTCCCCTGGGATTCGTCTGCTTTAATCACTTCATGATCTAACCACACTATATCTGTGATATCTGCGTGCCCCCTGCTAACTTAGCACATGCATGTTTAAAGAAATTCTCTGACGCCGTTAAATATTATACACGCTTCATGTGTATGTAAAAAGAAAAAGTCTTGAAGCTTAATGTCGAATTCCAGGTATACGGATGAGTACTCTTAGAACACAAGGGAGATTTTGTTGGGAAAGGGCTGGTGGACCCTGCAAGGCGTTAAAATGTATGTATACTCTAATCAATGTCATTAATAATTTTGTCTTTTGGGTTTGCATCTGCTACTGGTTTGGACTGTTGTAATTTCTGTCAGGGTGAAATTGTATTCACCATTGTAACTGGTTAGTTTTGGTCAACCTGACACAAGCTAGTGTCATCTGGGAAGGGGGATCTTTAATCGAGAAAAATGCCTTCATCCGACTGGCCTACAGGCAGGTCTTTGGAGTATTTCTTGATTAATGGTTGATGTAGGAGGGCCCAACCCATTGTGAGCAATTCCACCCTTGGCCAGGTCATCCTGGGAAGTATTAAAAAAACTGAATGTGAGCCTGAGAGTCAGCCAGAGAGCAGTGATCCTCTGTGGTCTCTGCATCAGTTCCTACTCTGGCTTCCCCTCATGATGGAACTGCAAGTTTTAAGAGGAAATAAACCCATTCCTCCCCAAGTTGATTTGGTCATGGTGTTCACCCCAGCGACAGAAACCCAAACTAGAACACGTGTAAGGTATAGTTCTCGTAGGCATCCAAGACTAGATAGCTTGGTGTGTGCAACTTGTTACGACTAAGCTCGGGCCGATTTTTACGTTTGCATGTTCTTGAGAATGTTTTTGAGAATGTGGCAAGTTCTTGGTACACATACCGTATTTACCACATTGAACATATGAGTGTACTTAATTTAGTAAGGGACTTGTGCCACAAGGACTAGCTCTTTTAATATTGCTTTCCTTCTTCTGAAATTTATGCTGAGCACAACTTTTTGTATTATTTTTTTCTGGAGCCAACTATTTTAAAACAAGAAATGCATTAATAAGTAAAGGAGTTTTTGAGCTATTTTGACCTGGCTGCCATGTGCAGGATTCCCATACTACTGCACGGTGGCATTGTGCAGTGGTTAAACTTAGTGGGGAGACTAAGAAACAAGGGAAAGGCTAGGGGAGATAGCTTCGTTGGTACAATGCTTGCCGTAAAAGCATGGGCCCCTGAGTTCAGCCTCCAGAATCTATAGAAAAGCATGTTGCTGCATGCTAATAGTCCCAGTAATGGCTGAGACAGAGACAGGTGCACCGCTGGGGTTCGTTGATCAGCCGACCTAACCTAATCAGCGTTCTCTAGACCAGTGAGAGACCTTGTCTCAAAAACCAAGCTGGTTAATTGCCCAAGAAGCAACTTAAGGTTGACCTCTACAAGCACATGTATGTGTAAGTGTGCATGCACACACACACACACACACACACACACACACACACACACACACACACACATACACAGCATGGCATACACATACACAAAAAAGTAAAAACATCAAAAAGTAGCTGATTCTTTAATTTTAATAAAAAAATAGTGATATTAGAGACCAGTTGTTTTATCTTTTTGATGACCATGAATAACGCAAGACCCAATCAGTTCTCTGATCCTTTTAAACATACCATCACTCTGTTCTTACTTCCTCTGTCTTACATTTCCCTGTTTGTGCCACAGATTTATATATATTTATATCCCCCCCCGCACCTCCTCTTTCTGACTTCTTCCTGCATCCCTTATCTGCTCTTTAATGGTTGAAACGTCCTTGCCTGCTAGCAAACCATAGCACTTTACTCCGTGTATTAAAAATAAATCATCTCCTGGAGGGATAGCTCTCTGTGGAGGACTTGATTAGTGTTCACGAGGCTCTGGGTTAGGTGCTCAGCACTGTTTTGAAAATAAGTAAGTAAAAACAAATCTCAGTTCTGAGGTTGCAAATACTATAATAATAACTATCATCTCTAGCATGCTCACCCTGTTCCAGAAGTCAGCAGGCACTTCTTGGGGACTGTCATATTTCATACAAGAACCCTGTGTAGTAAGGTCAAGGGGTGGAAGAACTTCCCAATGAAAAGTTCACAGCCAGAACAGTCAGAATGAGATAGAGCCACCCCTCTGCCCCTGCCCAGTGACCTTGTTCTGGATCTCATGCTAGTGACCAGTTCTGTTCCCTTTGCTGCTTCAGCAGTTCAGACCATCACAGTATAATGATTTGCAGGCAGGGTTTTGACAGACAGGGACTGGAAGCATAGCCGAGACCCTTTCCTCTTGCGGTCCTGAGTCTGAAATGCCCTTGGAGAGCTGCGATTTTTTAGATACATCCAATGCCCAGCTGTTTTTTGGGGAGCCAGGAAAGTCTTCACTCTGTGCTGGCGAGTTTTATGTCAACTTGACACAAGCTTGAGTCATTTTGGAAGAGGGAACTGTTGTAAAACGAAACAAGAGAGACCTTGGCAGCAGTGGGTGAGTCCATGGCGGGGCGGGTAAGGGACAGACATACCATGCAGGCAGAACTTATGTGGGAGTTTTATTGAGATAAATGAAGTGGAGGAGGGGAAAGAAGGAAAGAGAAATACCGAGAGAAAGAGGAAGAAGAAGGCTTGGACCAGTGGGGAAGAGAGATTGGGAAGGGGCTGGCCAAGGTACTGCCTGGGTTTATCTTGCCAGGTGATAGGGGCCAGCATGATGCCGAAATCCTGAAAGGAAGCTCAGTTTTAAAAATGCTCCCCTTAGACTGGTCTGTGGGCAAGCTTGTGGAGCATTTTCCTGAGTGATGCTTGACGTGGGAGGACACAGTTCGCCATGGACAGTGCCGCCCTTGGACTGGTAGTCCTGTGTGCTCTGTTAGGGTGCCAGGCTGAGCAAGCCACGAAGAACAATCCTTCCGGTCAGCAGCCGTGTTTTATGGCCTCTCCGTCAGTTCCTGCCTCCAGGTTCCTATCTCGAGATCCTACCCTGACTTTTCTGGATGATAGGCTACCAGTCGTAAGCTGAAATAAACCCTTTCTTTTCCGAGTTGCCTTTTGGTCTTGGTGTTCACCCCAGCTACAGACACCCTGACTGAGGTAGCCCCCTACGGAGCTCTGAAGTTGGAGGTGAAAATTGTGGAGTTGCTGACATTATGTTTCCGGTCTTGTGTCCCTCCTGCCTCTGTCGCCTGCCCTGTGGAGGCCACACAGGATATGGACGCTTGGGAGACCTGTGTAAGAAGCTGAGAATATAAAGCGATTTGCTAAAAGGAATTTTTTATTGGAGTAACATTGTAAAAGCCATGTTTTCATATACTCTTCTGATCCTTAGAGCCACATAGCATCGATTAAATTAAATCTGAAATCATAATCACTCATTTTATAGCAGTGGTGATATTCTTAGATTGTAAAATTAGTACAGATCCCAAAACCACCGAGAAACCCTGTTTTGAAAAACAACTACCCCCACCCCCCCAAAAAAATAATACAGACCTGTTTTCCAAAGACTTTTTTTTAAAAAAAAATCTGACTTTCGTGCATTCATGGTTTGCTTTTCCTAATCAATTTCTTTTGGAAAAATTATGCTTTTAAGTGTTGCCGTGAAGAAGCATTTGGACATCGGTGAAAAGCTTGATAATTAGTGTTATCTGAATGCTTATTTACCTCAGCTAAGAAGTGCTGAAATTAACCTTCATGAAGCAAGTGTGTTTCTTGACAAGTTTATTTATCAAAAGCTATTTTGTTGTTGTTGTTGTTTGCATGATCTTAAGGTGACCACATAGATGTGTGTCACATTTTTAACTTTCATACGTAGGCCTATGTTTTTCCTTTCCTCCTGTCAGTCCCCCGAAAGGCTTCAGTATTTCAGTGGAATTGTAAGGATGACACCCTAGTTTTGCGGGAAAAAGGGAACTAATGCCTGGCAAAACAAAAATAATGCATAATAATATAAAATATGCTTTATGTTGGGATTCTCAGGCAGAGTGTTAGCTTTCCACCGCTATAACAAAATCACCAAGATCAGCAGTTCGTAAAGAGAAAGGCTTGACATGATAACGCTTTATGGTTTCCAGTTTGTGATTGGTTGACCCAGTTTCAGTGTTAGCATATCATGCCCGAAGGACACTGGTGCACCTCATGGCCGGAAAGCAATGAGAAAAGGAACCAGATTCCCACGATCCCATTCAGAGACCTAAGAACCTTCCATAAAGTTCCCCCTTCCAAAGGCTCCGCTGACTCGGTGGTACCACTCTGGGGGCCAGTCTGTACAGTCTGTTCTTGGCTTCTGGAGACTGTTTTCCCCCAAGATACTATTTTTATTGATTATTTTGGAATTTACATAATGTACCCGATCACACTTGATTCCTGTACTCGGTCCTCCAGGTCCTCCAGCCTTCCTTCCCTCCCCTCCTTTTTCTGTTTTCAGTCACCTGTAGTGGTCTTCAGTGGTTGAGGGCCTTTTCTTCTGAATGCCTTTAGAAGTTAGGTTTTTATTTTGGGAAGCAGCCAAAAGGCCCGTGGAGTCCTATCTGCTTAATAACACAGGTAGGCCCTTTGGGGAATTGTATTTCTGCTGAAACGTAAGTTCAAACTGTTAGGCACCAAGAGTGATTTTTTTATTATTGTTTATAATTTTATTATTATCTCATGAACTACTGTAAAAGAAAATGTCAGAGGGGGTATTAGGGGAAAGTATTGAGAAGTGGCAGAATGGGAATAGTCATGGGCCTCCCCGAGGCAACTGAAGAATGACATGATTTGAATATAGAAATTCCTTGATGCCTCTTAGGGACCGCTTAGTTTGGTATTATATGTCATACATCAGGCGCAATTAATATTATTTGATTTAAAACAAATTTTAGAGTACTTTCAGCACTCTCAACCTTTAATGTGGATGTTAGTGGTTTGCTGGGGCCAGGGGCATATGCCTGTTCCGTTTAGAAGTTCCTATGAGTAGATGCTAGAAAGGAATGGCGGTTCGAAAGAAAATGGCCCCCCAGAGGGGAGTAGCACTATTAGGAGGTGTGACTTTACAAGAGTAGGTGTGGCCTTGTTGGAGGATGTGTATCACTCTGGGGTGGACTTTGAGGTCACCTGTGCTCAGTCTACACACATTGTGACACACAGTTCACTTCGTGTTGTCTGTGGATCAAGAAGTATAACTCAGCTCCAGTAAGGACCCTGTCTGCCCGCACACCACCTTGCTTTCCACCATGATAATAATGGACTCAACCTCTGACATTGTACACCAGCCCCAATTCCGTGTTTTCCTTTATAAGAGTTGCAGTGATCATGGTGTCCCTTCACAGCAGTAAAACCCTAAGACAAAAGATAAACAGCTTCTTCCTCTGTATATTTGAAGCTTTAAATGCTGGTCAAAATCCTCAGTATCCAAGGCCACTGGGTTCTCGTGGCTGTGTTGTTGGGGTTTCCTGCCAGTCCCTGCCAGTGTTGAGTGTGGGGTTGCTTCGCTGCCTCTCTTCAGATGCACGCGTTGTTCAGCAAGTCAGCTCGCCATTGCAAGAGGGAGCATCCTGGGAGCACTGTGCTATGGTAGGAGGTGTCTACGATGCTGAGACTTTGCTTTGTGAATGATGTGGTTCATGGGATGGACTTTTGCAGAACTCTGTAGTAGCAGACAGCTTCCTGCACTGGGGCACACAAGTCTAACGATGCCCCCTGTGCTTCTACCATACAAGACTTTGGAAGTGGACGTTTGTGGCAGGGCCTGTTACTGCTGACGCTAAGGTTTGCTACCCATAGCCCATTGTCTTCTGTGGTCATGCTTTCTTGGTCTCCTGACATAGGTCAAACCGGAAACTGGGAATGGAAATACTGTCCCGCGAAAGTCTGCTTCACCTTCTTTCTGAGGAGCCTCTAAGCACGTAGGAATAGATGTGGTGGAAATAAGACATAGACTGTGTGGGAAGAAGGGAATTGCTTTCATCCTGGAGTCTTCTCATACTCGGTGAGATCCGCCTGTTTATGTTAGGCTTGGAGATACTTTAGAATTCACTTTAATGCACTGTGCAGTGCTTTGGAAATGACAGCTGAATTTAGGCAGTTTGTTTGCAGAACGAATTTTTGAACCTTTCATTGTGTTTGAGGTAAATAGTGACATACTAGAAGCCGTAAGCAGAATCCTTCCCGTTTTTTTCTCACGCCACATGGTCCCATCAGGCTTCTGGTAGAACATGCTTTTCATTATTTAAAATAGCCGTGCTGGACTGGGAAAGCCATGAAAACATCCATAAAGTCAATTATATTTGAGACACACCCTCTCCTTTGCTGGTTAAGCCTAGTGTCAATTTTATAACATTCCTTTGTTAGCAAAGTCAATATGGTTGCCGTGCAATGCTGTAGTAATGTTCAGCTCATTGTGTGCAGACGTTTCTAGAGTAAGAGAATGCTAACAAGTACCCAGCTGTAGGACTCACGAGTCCGCAGCTGTAGTACTAACGAGTACCCAGCTTGAGCACTAATGAGTACCCAGCTGTTTACTAGCCCACACTTATCAAGACTGGTGTGTAGCTAGGACAGGAGACATTGTGAACTTAGTATGTGTTTTAATGCTTTAGGCTGATGATGCCTGGTTATTGTAGCAAATTATATGAATCTTTTTTCTCCTCGTATCCTTTGATTCTTTAGAGTTTGCATTATTGATGTGGTTCTCTGATATAAAAGGATCCGTAACTTTCTGTAAGGATTTGGAAGTCAAGAGTTAGTGATAATTACAACTACCAATAGTTATTTGTATGCCAGATGTGTCTATAAGAAATTTCTCAAGGGCTGGGGAGATGGCTCAGTGGTTTAAGTCGACCTAAGTTCAGAACCCCAGAACCCACATAAAGCCAGGCATGGCGGCATCTACAGTCCTGGAGCTCCTACAGTGAGATGGAGACAGGGGAGTCCCAACCACTCCTAAGCCAGCTATCCTGTGGGCAACAACAGTGAACAGAGACCCTTTCTCAGAGTACAAAGTGGATGGCGAGGACCAACACCCAAGTTGTCCTCCCACCCTCTGTGTACTTGAAATGGCACACGTGTCCCCCTAGACACGCACACCTATGTGAGAGCACACATGTGAGTAACAGTGACAGAGATGGACAGAGACAGAGAATGAGACGTTTCTTGAAAACTGAAGCTAGGCAACGTCCTTCTGACTGTCTGTGCTCAGCACAATCAGGCGCTCAATTACCTATGGAAAGAAAGAGCCTCGCAGGAAGTCAGATTCATGGGAGCTAGGAAAGGGTGTGAGAGAGAAAACTGAAAGGGCCATGGCAGCTGATGAGCGTCCTGCTGTGCTCCTCTGGGTGTTACGTGAAGTATCAGAGAAACATAGGTCTTACAAGACTCAGGTGCCAGCTTCATGGAAACACATCACTCTGGTTTTCCGTGATGTATCTATAAATAATGATGTAATGTGTGCATTTTAAAATAGGTGTATTGCAGAATCCACGAGAAGAGGGCTAGAGGGAAAGATTAGATTTTGATGTAGACAGAAGTGAAGAGATATTTGCAGGGGAAATGGCTTTGGCTTGATGGTGACCTGCAAGCTCTTGAGGTTAGGGACCACTTTATATCTCCAGAACCCTCAGTATACCTAGCTAGAATGTCTTCAGTGCTCAGCAAATGTTAGGGAGGTTGATAGTCTGGCCGGCAGGGGAGTGTGGGTGAGGAATGTAAGTGATGAGCACTCCTAAGCCTGGACTGTGGCCTCTAGCCTCAAAAATGGTCAGCTAGGGGATGGGTGAGGCAGCTTAAACTTGGATTTCTTATTTGTGATAAGTAATGACTAGAAGTTAGTCTAAATTATTTCTCAAAGTGAAAGATCACTTTCTTATTTTTTTTTCTTTACACTGGCATAATTAAGCATTGCTAATTGATAATCTGTCTCTAACTCATGGCTGTGAGATGGCCCTACTGGTAAAGAAGTTTGCCATCAAACCCAACGACCTGAGGTCAATTCCTGGAAAGACTTGAGACACGCTGGAAGGAGAGAACCAAGTCCCTCAAGTTGTCCTCTGACCTTGACAAGCGTGCCCTGGCATGCACCCACACGCCCACATAAACAAATGTGATAATAGTTTCTAAAGGAGGCTTTGCTAGTGGTGCACTGTTAGAGCCAACATTCTCCCCTGATGAGAGGAGTCTTCTGACGCGTTCTTAATTGGGTAGTGGGTTATTGTAGTTAGATGGTAGGTTATGGCAGAAGATGAGCAACCATGATTTATTCAGAATTTATTGCACGGAGAGCCGCACAGTGGACCCTCGCTGTTCATTGATTTAGCACTCACAAATTCAGTTATTCATGACACACTGACCCAGGAGATCCATAGCGTGTAGCGATTTGTAATTTGAATCAGATGTGCTCCGAAGCAGCTGTGCAGGAGTGGAGCACTTACCCAGTGACAAGCCAACCGCCCAGTTGTTTTTAGCTCATTATCACACACGTAGGAAGTCAAGAACTGGTCAAAGGTTTTCTTCTTGATGAAATAGAAAATGCTAAGAGCCGACATTGTGGGTGAAGAGGATGTAACGGGGTCCTAGAAAGTGATCTGGTTTGGGGTTTTTTTGTTGTTGTTGTTTGAAAACTGAAATCTGGGACTAATTAAAATACTGTTATGCTTGTGTTTGGCAGTAGTTTGAGTCATCGAAACGCATGTATAACAAACCAAGAAGAGCAGTCTCTAGAAATGCCTCCACAGCACGCTGGCCAGAATCACATTGCACTCTCTAAGGCCGTTGTAGTCTGTAGTGTGGTGCACCAATTAGGCCCCTTATAAAGTGACCACAGAACTTCTGTTGGGAAATCCTGAGTCTCCTATATTATCATTGCTTACACAGAGGAGGCCCGGCAATCGTATGAACTATTTTTTAATACAACCATTAATCTTGAGGGCTGTTTGACAGATCTCAAATCTCTTGTAAGGTTTTGAAAAGGTCAGATAAAATCTCACCCCCAGTATATGCCAAGAGTCATGGGTATCAAACATTGTGCCCATTTTCCAAAAAGAGTGTCTGACTGATGGGATTCCGTTAGCCTCCAAGGAGGAAGCATCGTGCATGGGGGAAAACTGAAAAACCACCATCTCCAAGTAGAACCAGGAGCCAAAGAGAAGACTGTGTAAATCCCAGAGCTCCTGACCCTGGGCATTGTGTCAGGGAGTAAAGGTAGCTCCTAAGGCTGTTATGAAAAACACTTAAAAGAGAAATTCACAGGTCACTGTCACTAAGCCACTGAGCTCCCAGCATCCCCAAAGAAACCTGTGGGATTATCGCTTGCCTGTATCTCATCCCTCCTCTTCCTCCCTCCTCCTTGTGTCTCTTTCTTTTCCTCTACCTCCCTTTCACCTTCTCCTCCTCTTTTTGCTCCCTCTCTTCTCTTCCACGTCTGTTTTCCCCAACGCCTCTCTCTACATTACTTTTCCCCTTCAGGGCAAATTTTCCTGTTCGCAGTTACAATGGGGACAAAGAAGAGATAGCCTTGACATCAGGCTTAAAATTTAAGATATCCCAGAGAATGGGTGCATCTGTAAATAAAGGAAATGGTGGTAGTAGAAAAAGGAAGAACAGACGGGAGTGGGGGAAATATAGACGAGGAAGGCTGGCTCGGTCTTCCTCTTTCACTAGACCAGAGGGTCTGTACAGAGCATAAGATAGCCCATGCAGAAGCGTTTACAGGATAGCCTTTCGGTTCTCTCGGGGAGATGACTTCAGGTCGACCACAGATGGAGAGACAGAAAAAGGTGAGGGCAGTGTTGTCTAACTTCGAGCAGCAGGATGTGGCTCTGCACAGAGAAATGCTTTCGGAGTTTGGAGCCATGCCTAGCCTGCCCGGGAACTGATAGATACCTGGCCTTTATTATGTGTCCTTCTACCATCTTGAATTCTGAAGAACTCCAGTTGCTCCCATCAGTTCATCTAGTCATTGTTTCTCCTTGGCTCTGCCCAGACTTTCTGTTCTGAAGGGCTTAGGGAATATACCCGAGCTCTAAATGCCCTGGAAATTAGGCAGCTTCAAAGAGAGTTTTTCATGGGCACTGTTTCCCTTGAGTCTCAAGAAAGATAGAAAGATTAATCCGGACTCCTATCTCCGCCAGCCTTCGTTCGCATGCCTAGCATTTGTGTTCACAAACCTCACGGGCTGTGGCTCTCCGACTGTCAGGGTGGGCAGCCTGTCGGCAGCTGGCTAGTGGACCGGGCCACCACTGGTCACATTGAGAGGTTGCTCTTTTGACCTTCTCAGCCATACCACTTTCATAAAGTACTCTTTTTGTTGTGGCTCAGTCTGTTATGTTTATCTGGCTTGATGATAAAGGAGCTTTAAAATCATGTTTACACTAGATTCTAAGTGGTCTTAAGTATTATATGAGAGATTTGAATAACTGTTGGGGGAGATGCTAACTGCAGATGGAAGGCCAAGGAGTCTGGGGCTATGATGAATGACTGTGTCTTGGTAGAACCAGTAGAAGATTCCCTGGGGGGGTTGGTTTTGGGCCATTAGCTCAGTGACCTTTTGATAGGTCTTTGGCTTTGTAAGCCACTGTTTTCTTCGTAAATATCTAAGAATTTCTGATGAAAACTAGTTTACTTTTAGCAATGAAGTACTGAGGACAGGACCATCCCTACGTCTTTATTCATAAACCAACATTAATTCATCCACTGTCGTGTAATTAAATCTTCAAATCTGCACAGCCCCCATTTTATTACATAGAGTTAAGTTGATTTGTTAAATTCTGATTTATAGGGTATTTCACAAGAAATCTAGGCCCACTGATGACAAGGTCATCTCATTCATCTCATTTTTGCTAAAATACCCAACTTAACTGTGGCATATTACACGGTAGTTGGTTTATCAAGGACTTTAAAGTTCGCGAGAGGAAATTGATCTTCCAGGTGCCTTTAACAAGTAGATGGAACACTCACATTCAGTTTGAGTATTTCTCAAGCAGTTCTTCAAAATGATTTGTTTGCTTTTGCTCTTAAAAAGCACAAGATAAGCCTTGTGTAGTGGCACACGCCTTTTCTCCCAGCACAAGGGAGGGAGATGCAGACTGATCTCTGTGAGTTCAAGGCCAGCCTGATTTACACAGTTGAGTTCCAGGACAGCCAGGGTTACAGAGTGAGACCTTGTCAAAAGCACAACAAAGGACAAGATGCAGCCACTGTCCAAATGATAGATTTTTGTGGGGACTTGTTGCCAGGAGATCCAGTCGATTCTGCTGGGACCCATGTGTCCATTCTCCTTTTCTCATAGAAATGGAAATTTGTAATCAGAAGTTTGACCACCCAGAATAAAGAGGACATTTCCCACACTCTTACAACTGGACGAGGACATGTGCCTAAGTCCTGGTCTACAAAGTTAGCAGAAATAATTACGTAACAGCTTTGAGTCTTGCTACCTAAAATTACTGATTTCGCTTCCTCCTTTGCTACTGTGTGGAATGCTATATGGGCCAGGGCTACATAGTGTTGGTTGGAAAACAAAAAGCTAGAAGGAACTTTGGTTGCACACACTTTGTGGAACTGGTTTCTGAGAACATTTGTGAAGTTAATTTTCAGTGTCAGGACCCTAGCAAATGGATACAGATTCACACCTGTAGAAGTGTGAATTTGTGAATCTTAGCTCACTACAAATTATCTTGTCTTTTAAGTTCATTCTGGCTAGACTTGTTTGTGGTTATCCTTCCACCCATTTGAGAGCCGCAGCACTGAAGCCCGTGTAGCACACACCGTAGCAGCAGCCTGAGCTCGAAAGCCAGTTTGTCCTCTGTATTGTGGTTCTCCAGGGGTGATAACGTCAGGAAGAAACGGATGCTGTTCAATTAGAAGAGTCTTGAGATGGAATAGGACCTCTGCTCAGTCTATCAAGCAAGTCCTTTGATACCTAGAGCCCATTCCACCCTACAGCTGCTGGAGAGGCAGGCAGGCAAGACCAAGCGAGCACCTTTTCTAGGAGACAGGAAAATAGTTGCTAAGAGACTAATGTCTTCTGGCAGAGGTGCTCAAGGACGGTACCTGGATAGCCGCAAGAGAGCCTGCGAATTTGTCACCCATGACCCTCCTCCAGCCCTGTTGCTTACCAACCCCATTGGTGACTCTGGGCCGAGATTCTTTGTTTCGGAAAGCCTTCGGGCACACTGCAGTTGAGAACCATTAAGTGCTAGAAGTCAGCAGAGTGAGATTTGCATCTCGGGGGCCCTGATGAGAGTCCTAAGTTCAGAAGGAGCTTGGCTGGAATGGAAGGACCAAGTGAGGGATCGAGGAACAGTTAAATTAGGCCAGGATACTTGGACCGTTCCTAGAGGATGCTGGACACTGCACCTTCTCTGTTTGGTACCAGGAATATTTCAGAATTCACACTCCTTGGACATGATGAGTCAGACAGACTTATAAGCTGTGATTCTTAAATTATTGGTATGTTTTAAATGGGAAAGTTTATTTAAAAACATATTAACTGTGATGAATTAGAGAGCTATTGCCAGACTCAACCCCCATTCCAGCCCCGCAACCGAAAGACAGCTTAGAGTGAGGAGCCCAGCCCTTTAATACTTACAAGGGGGTGGGGAGGTGGGAGTATAACTTCCATGTAAGGGCTACCCTGAATATAAGTGCCCATTTAATAAATTATTTTTTGTAATGCCTTTTCCATTTTGGTAGTTGAAGTTTGGAGTACTATAATTATCATTTCTGGGAAAAAAAATACACATGACTGTATTTTTGTTTTTGCTCCAGGTCAAGTTGTAGTTCAGGGTGGAAAGTCAACACATCCCTTTGCTCAGCTGCAGCCCACATACTTGTCGTCTCGGGTGCCCTCTTGGCGGTCGCTGTGGGCCAGCATTTATGCACCGGGTACACAGAGAACACAAAGACGCCATAGAAACGTGGGGCCCTCTCAGGGGTTTGCCCCAAGAGCTAGCCTGGTTGGGAAGTGTGTGGGAGCTGAAGAAACAGTCCAGAGGGGGTGGAAACGCCTTCAGAGAAAGAGTTTGAAGCAGAAGCGAGGCTGTGATATGAGTGAGGTCCGGAGCACTCCGTGTCAGTGTATAAATGCTGTCGGCCTTTCTTTGTTATTAGAGACACCTGGTATTGTCATCTGCCCACTCATCCGTATAACACCTATGTATGCAGGGGCCCATCTACGTACCTGGAATAGAGAAGTATGGAGACGTAGTCGGTGGAGACCCTTCGGTGGTTCTTCTTTCTCCATAGATGGAGTTATATACTGTTCCCTCAAATTAATCAGGTTGGAAGGAATGAATAAGACCAGAACCATTTGACTCTCTAAGATGACGGAAGCATTCTATACTCTATAGGGGCAGTCGGGTCTGTGTTTCATAATGAACCTTGACATCATCAATAGTGGTCACTTCAGTGATCACACCTGTCTTCCGGGATAGCCTATTTAACCTGCTAGGCATTAAACTTAAAACAATAAGAAAAAACACCAGGACTCTATAGAGCAGTGGTTCTCACCCCTCCTAACGCTGTGACCCTTTAATACAGCTCCTCATGTTGTGGTGATTCCCCAGCCATAAAATTATTTTTCATTGCTGCTTCATAACTGAAATTTCGCTACTGTCACAAATTGTAACGTAAAGATCTGTGCTTTCTGATGGTCTTTGGCGACCCTGTGAAAGGGTCATTTGATTCCCCAGAGGAGTCACTACCCTCAGGTTGAGAACCACTGTTCTAGAGCTTGGATACACATACTGTGCTCTACATAATAGGAATATGCATATACATACATACATACACACACACACACATATCTATATATTCTGCTGCTCTTCAAGCCAGTCTTGTACAATAAGATTTTTCATCTTAACACCTGAGGATTCTGAGGCTCTATAAAATGTATAATTTATATAGGGTAGCAGAGGTAGGTGGTGAAGGCATGTGTGTACGCATTCATGCGTGTGTGCACTTGTGCATGTGTCTAGACTGTTCTAGTAAGTAACGGTGGTACAGTGGTGGCATCACCAAGCCACTGATTGCTGCGCATGCACCAGGTACACGACTTCCTGCAGCCTCTTTTATCTCGCTAATAACAACCCTAAGGAAGCTCCAACTCAGAACCATTTGGTGAAGATGGCACAACTTGTTTTTAAACACCCAAGATTTGTACCCAGTTCTTGTTTCTTAAGCCTTTGTGGCTATAATGACTCCTATATAAAACTGGACTAAAAGTAGCTAAAAATAACCTCTGTTCAGTGTCTGAATGGTTCAGACAAACGGATTATCTTCCCTGAGGTGGAACTTAAAAAGAGAAAGAGAGGAGGCAGAAAAAAATGGCCAAAATATTTTTCCAAGCATCTATTTATAATTTTAGCCACATGTCTGTGTCCAGCATGTGCGGACCTGCGTGAGAACTACCAGTGGTACGGTTAAACAGCCTGTTCTTCCTTATTTTCTGCTGCTGTCGTCAGTGGGGATGGAATAGCAACAGAATGTTCTGTGCCACCCCCTACCTGTCCCTTATTCCTGCTGCTTGAGCCCAGGAATTCTTCTCTTAAGTGATGTCATCTGCTGCAACTCCAAAGGTCTCATATCATCATAAAATAGTACTTAAAGAACTTCTCAAGACTTTTTAAAAGTTCATATATCATCTCTGAGTCTCGGGAACTTATTGATAATACCTTCAATTTGATGTTCTCGTTCTCTCTCTCTCTCTCTCTCTCTCTCTCTCTCTCTCTCTCTCTCTCTCTCTCTCGTGCGTGCTGTGTGTTTTCACATTTTCTCTTGTATTGCGAACACTTGTGAGTGTTGACAAACTGACATTTGAAAGGATGTGATGGGCCGCTCCTTTCATTCAGTAAGCATCTACTGGTCCTCTTGAATGAGCTGATGCCAAGGGCTTTGGAACCTGATTGAGTAGGAAATGCTCCTAGAAGCTGGCTGGAGTGCGTTCATTGAGCACACCCACAAGGGCCGGCCCTACATTTTACAGCTGAGGAACACCAGACCCTTCCTTCCCTCGTGTTTAAGATCTGGTGTTTTATTGTACTCTTGTCAAAGCAGTGCCGTCCTTGCAGGAAAGAGCAGAGTTACAGCATCCATTCCTTGGGGACGCTAAGCACGGAAGGCAACTAGACCCACAGAATGCTGAGGCAAAATTGAGGATTCTGTTTGTGTTCTGTAATGGATGTCGCCTTCTGGTAGGACCCGTCCCAGAGAGCTAATGTTTACACCTCCTTGACATTTTCAAGCTGTGAGGAAGAGCGTTTTTTAAGACGCTGCTTAACTGACTGTGAAGCTAGTTCATTTAGGCTTCTCTCGGTTATCATTTGTCCTGCATCCTAATAATTACGATTCCTTTGTGGGGGGAGGGGAGCCCAGCATGTGACAACAAGGAGGGGGTATTTACAGAAGGTGGCTCTATTAGGTAAAACTAATCATTTTAAAACCAACATTTGGTTCTTTGTACCTTTATTCTAACCTGTATTTAGGCCTTATCTTATTGTCAGAGTTCTTTTTAAGAAACAGATTGTAACATTTTGGAATTCATTATGGTGTATATGAATATGTAACTATAATTGTTTGAATGGCAAATCCGTCTGGCAGTAAATTGAATATACTTTCTTGCTATGAATTCACAGATGACACAATAAAATTTCTCTGGGCTGGGAATTCTGCTGTCACATGCAAACTGTGTCTAAAGTTAAGAAGAATGCACACGCTCCACACTCAGGGTCTGCCTCTTGCCTGTTCCCCCACCCCAAGCCTTCTGCCCGTGATCAAAAGGCGATCTTGGGTTTTGCCTCCTCTCGGGTAACTCTGATCCCTTCACAGAAGATTCCAGAGAAGGCTGGTTAGGTCATATTTTCTAAGAACGAAGACAGCTTTGAATTTCCTGAGATCATGGAACAAGGGCCGGCACAGGTGTGCTGAGCACATCCACGACCGCACCTTTCCGTTGCCTTGGGAGTCTTTGGAAAACTTTGCTTTGCTGGAGTAGCACACTTCCACCCCAAGCTTTCGGGTTCTGTTTCCCAGGCAATTCTGACAGGAGGCAAGGAGTGAGTGAACCCTTGTAGAGTTTTTAGACTCAGATTCCTTGGCCTCGTTCCCAGAGTTTCTGATTCTTTACACTAGATGAGGACCTTAGGATTTTCATTTCTGGCAAATGCCTAGGAGATGCTGATTGCCTCGGCCCTGAACGTCACTGGAAAGCAGCACCCTGGCTCAGCCCATCTGAAACTTTACAGTGTCCTGCTGCTGCGGTACAGCTGCTCCACTTCCTAGCAGTGCTGCCTACTGCTGACTGGGGGCCACCCCTGGAGTAGCCAGTCTGTAAGTCTAGGTCAGCAGTACTCTGGGCTAGGAAAGCTGTGTGGTCCAGGGGCCCCTAGACACGTCTTGAAGTGTAATATGCAGACTGGAGCTCTGAGCTGGCCAGACTGGAAGAGTCAGTTGGCCCTTAAGTACCCATGGTTTGCCTTGAGTGTGTGAAGCCGCCCTGGCAAACGCTGTATCCATAGCGAGTATCCTTGGAAAGATTTTCAGTTTGCCGAAGGAGTCGGGGCTGTTTCTTCACCTGAAGAACACAGTGGGATCGCCTGGGAGCTGCTGAAATAAATACACAGACCCCTCCCCCCCCACACCTCTCTTTCCGAGCAATCAGATCTAATCAGTGAGGTGTTTTACAGACAGTGGTGTTTTTAAAAGCGTTGTGAGTGATTTTTAACGTGCACACACAGCCAGAGTGTAGAAGACTGAATTAAAATATTATATCCAGTAGTTGTGTAGATCCTTTACTGTTTTCTTCTTTGTCTTCAGGCTGAGTTATGTTGTGCTGTGAGGCCGGGGGACTTTATTAGGCAATTGAAAACACTTTAACTTGGCATCTTTCATAAACAGTGCAGGGAAGGCCCTATGCAGGCTCTCCTGCTCTTAAAACCCAACTTCAGGGGAAAAGAAAGAGCTGGGAAAGCAGTGTGGGTGTTTCTGAAGGAGCTGAAATATGAAGTATTCCTGGCTCTTTGTCAACAAAAGCCTAATTTCCCCCCTTGGGGTTGTGATCGTGTGGAGCAAGTCTTCACAGCAAAGCCTGCCAAAAAAGGTTATGATAAAATCATGGAATGTGAATGAAGAGAATGCGCCAGTGTAGCTTTTAAAGGAGTCGGCCTCGAAACTTGAAAGCAGGGGGATGACATATGTACTGCATTTGCTATAGAAGTTTCCAGAACAGAATAACGCTGCATGCAGGCAAGAATTGGGCCCGGTGCTGTCTCTGTGGCTAAGAACAAACGAAACAGGGCGGCTGGCTGTGCGCTGATGAGCACTCAGCAAAGACCGTGCCTTCCTTGCCATTGCAAAGCCATGTAGAACTGAGTATTTGAGCAGAATCATGGCCACGGACTAGACATACAAGTCCTAGACGAGCCAAGTACGGAACTTTTGCTTTGGGCTTTATGGACTACAGAGAGAATTGTGGACTTTGGCAGCTCAGCCACTCATCGTGTGTCCTCAGCCAGGTGTCTTAGCTTCCCGGGATCTGTCTTGTCATCTGTTCTGTACAGATGAAAATGTAGTCTCCTTTTCACTGAAGAACACAAGGTGGGGTGGTGGTTGGGAGGTTCTCAATTTGGAGAGTTTTTTTTCCATTTCAATCCTTAATAAGAAATATTATATATCTAAATGTTTGCCTTGTGGCTTTTTTGTGAGTTTTAATTGGTATTCTCTGCATGTTAATTATACTTCAGTTTAGATTTCTTCTTCTTAACTCTCAATGTCTATTCCTACTTAGAGTCAGCTCTGTCTTGCCTTCAAGGTGTTTTCCTCGCTGTTCCTTGGTGCTGGAATATTCTTGTCTACTACTTGTATTCCTATGGCCCTCTCTGTTATCACCATGTATTCTCTAGCAGCTGGCTGGCTTAGAACTCACTGTGTAGTCCAGGCTGACCTGGAACTTGCCATGCTGACCGTGTTTGTCCCCTGAAGGCTGGGATTGCAGGCATGTGCCACCAGGCCCTGCTTTCTCTTTCTTTGCAGCACTGAGGAACTCTGCTGGCTGATGCAGTGCCTTGGTATCATTGATTGTACTTCAAAGCCTTTATCGCCACCTGGCACTATGCTGAGAAGCCCTTTGTTTGAATGCCTCTCTCTGGAGCCATAAATCCAAGAAAGGAGGACTTTGCTCCTTCCCTGCTCAAGTCATTCAGTTAATGTTTGTCAACTGAGTGAGTGAAAGACAGATACCAGGACTTCATAGACTGTGCTGCTACCTCCAGATTCTATCAAGTGGCTGAGGGCCCCTGTGACACCCAAGGTCAATGTCACAGCTGTTCCCATCAGCGGAAGGGACATCACAGTGAGATCTGGAGCAAACAAGCATAGTAAGCCCTTCGCCTTTTGACTTCATACTCTGTGTCCTTATTGAAGTCTGTGATATCAAAACTCATCCTAAGCTGGGGTCTTTGAGTTATCCTAGGATAAGTTACTGGAATTCCCAGAGATGTCTCAGAATGGCGTATTAGGAGTTTAATATCAACAGGCAGAAGGAATCAGGGTTGGTGCTGAGGCAGGACCCAACAACTCAACTATGCAGTTGAGTCTTCAAGAGTCAGATTTGAATTTCACTGCTATTTTTCAAGTTTTCCAGCAGCCAATGTGCAGCATTCTGCTGCTGCCTGGAGTGACCATGCCAAGGGATTTAGAAGTCAAAGGAAGGCTTCGGTCTCAGATGTTTCGTGGAGCTCAACCAAATACACAGGGTTGACAAGAGTCTGGCTGCATGACTTTACCCCTCTCTCTTAAAAACTCATTTTTCCTCTTTCCATCTAATAGCTGTCCATTTGTCTTTGACTTAAAACCTAGGTTTAAGCAGAAAACTCTGAAATGCATTTGCTGCCTTCTGAGTTGTGGTTTTACTTTCTCTGTTGGTATATGGTTCTGGAAAAGGCCTAGAAATAACCATTGTCTAGTCTAGTCGTGGAGGGTCAAGTGACTAGGTTTGCTTGATACTTTGCATAATTACTATGACATCATTTTATACTAGGTAACCATATCAGTCCTCAAAGGAAGATTGCTAGTATGGTAAAACTAACTTGTTTTTCCTTAATTACTTCAGTTGTGAGTCATATTGTCTTTCTATATCTGGGGCAATTTTTACTTTTATAAGATGCCAATTGCAAAGTTACCAGGGCAACCAGACAAAAAAGCTTGCTAATTAGCTTAAGTATTATATATAGATTTGTTAGATGCCATTGGGAAAGAGTTTAAAAGGACTTCTTTTCAAATAGATAAAATTTTCAACTTTCACACTTCCTTTCTCATTCATGGGAAATTTATGATGTGGCAATAGTTTCCTTATTTATCTTCCGTGTGGAAAAACGAGCAAGAGAGATGTAGAAGAATAAATAATGATTTCCAAGAGAACTTATGTGTTTGAAACAGGCTGAGAAAGAAGGAGGCAGAACAACAGTTGCTGGTGCCATGGTAACACATCGGGTTAAGTGTGTACAGGATGCTGAGTGCACACAAGTACTAGGTGATCCAGTGAAAGATGGGAAATAAAGCAGCTATTAACAGTTATTAAACAAGAAAATATCTAGAGGTTTTACAAATCTCCATTCTTTGAAAGCGTGATTTCACAGTTCACCAGCTCAGTGTAAAACTTGAAACAAATGCCTGCTGTCGTCGTATTAACAGCCCCGGTTTGAAGTGTGACGGCGAACGGGGTGGCGAGCGAGACGTTGCGACTCCCAGGAGAGTCTGCAGAAATCAGAAGACCTGAAGTTTCAGAATTAAGAAGGCTGATTTCAAAGATGGGCGTTTGTGTTCAGTAGATAGAGAGCGTATGTTACTTTTAAGTCCTCATGCTTTAAAAACTGCCCATGACACTATATATGTTCACACATATGTGCAGAGCCATAAAATCTCAAAGAATTAACAGAAACAAAAAAATTAGACAGCACGCATGAACTAGTAACAAATCATTAAAGAAAAACAAAAGGAAAACTCCCTCTCCTCCCGCCCCCCTACTTAGCTCTACAGACATTTTATAGCAAAATAAAATGTTCCGGAAAACGTCAAAAGAAGAAACCAGTGTTGAGTTACAGATTATTTCAAAACAGATCACATTGAGAGGATCACATACGAAACTTAAAACATGACCGAAGAAGTATTTGGCTAAAATGTTAAAGTCACATTTTTGTGTGTTTATAAGTAAGCAAGAAACACAAGTGAATTAGTCTTCATGTTAAGGCTCTTCAGGAACACCAGCAAGAATCTGAAAGACTAAAACATCCCAAAATGTAGAGGAACTGACAGGTACACAAAGCAGGAACAGTGAAGCCTTGTCAGTGAAGTTTCCTGGGAATTTGGGGTTTAATACAGCTTAGGAAAGATGAGTCTAAAAGGGCTAGGATAATAATATAATATTGAATTAATTGCTTAAGGCACCTGCCTGTCCCCCTTTCCCTTTAAGGTAGTTTTATGAGAAAGTTATATGTAAACATCAAAAAATAGTTAACTTTGTGCTTACTGAAATAGTTTTGCAATAGTTGGGCATGTTGGCACACACCTTTAATCCCAGGATTTGAAAGGTAAAGGCAGACAGATCTCTGAGTTTGGAGGCCATTCTGGTCTATATAATGAGTGCCAGGCCACCCAGGGCTACCCAGAGAAACCCTGTCTCAGAACAAAAACAAAACATCATTTGCAGTAGTGGAAGAGATAGAATACAAAAGTCCTCGTTGAAAGAGTCTACGTAACTATATCTAAGACTGAATAGGCCAGCACTTGGAAAAGAAAGGGGGGGTGAGAGAGTAGGCGTGAGTATTGGGGGGTATGAACTCTAGTAACTACTATACTCTTCTTCTTCTTCTTTTTTTTGGTCTTTCGAGACAGAGTTTTTCTGTGTAAGTCTTGACTGTCCTGGAACTTACTTTGTAGACCAGGCTGGCCTTGAACTCACAGAGATCTGTCTGCCTCTACCTTCCGAGTGCTGGGATTAAAAGCATGTGCCACCACCATCCAACCTATACTCAAATTTTTACACTTAAAGATCCTAAGTTATTAGGAAGTCACAGTCAACAGAACCATTTAAAATGGGGTGTTCTCTAAGAACCCAAAGGGTGCTTTACCGTCTGCTAATTGACTGTATTAGTTAAGGGAAAGCAAAAGCTAGTATAATTGTCTCGAGAAGAGTTGAAATAGTGTTTGGTAAGATTAAACCTTAATTCTCGACATTCTTGGACACTTTCACATTTAAAGTCCTGATTCGTGTATGTTCACTGACAGTTAGCACTGCCTAGGTCGCCTGCCTTGGCCCCCGTGTGCTGCAGAAGCTCACAGGACTCTCATGCCGTACACGCTTTAAGAAGTGACATTGTTAAAGAGTGTCAAGTCGAGTAACTAGCAAACGCTAATATGTTGGATTTGTATGCAAAACATGAAAGAATATGTTTGAAAAACCTTAACTATATATGTCAAATCCTCAAAGAATATGAATATAATAGAATGTAGGGCTGGGTCTCAGAGAGTACTTATGTACGGGACGTCCTAGGTTAGATCCCCAGAATCCCATAAAACCAAGCCTGGCAGTCCATACCACAGTCCCAGCGCTTGGGAGGAAGAAACATGAAGATCAGAAGTTGAAGGTGATCCCGAGCTACATAGCTGGTTTGGGGCAACCTGACCTACACCAGACCCTGTCTCAAACAAATAAATCAATTATAATAAATAAGCAAATGTAATAATTCAGTGCTCTTTATAGGTAGAATTGGGGCTTTTCTTTATTATAAATCAGTGTCAGCATCTGCCAGATAAGCAGTCCTCTTGGATGTACTTTACAAAGACCAAGCTGAACCCCATCGCCAAGATTAACCTTCTATTTCTCAGCTCTTTGAGGATCCCCATACTGATGCAGTGGGGGGAGATTCTCAATGTAGACTCCTCATCATTGACATACCTTCTCTTTGCAAGGTAGTTCCTAGGGATTTTGGTATGAAAGTAAATGGCTAGGTGTTTTGAGAGTGGAGCTAAGACCTCTGTGGCCCACACATGTGATTGTAGGCTCTGTGGCTCTGAGGAGAGGAGAAAGTTCAGCTGTGAGGGCTTATCAGAAACCATATTTCCAGTCAGGAAATAAGTTAGCCCAGATAAATCAACTCAGGAGGGAAGAAGGTCAGGGCCAAAGCTGAACACCTTCAACAGCAGGCAATCCTAGGACAGGAGTCATATCATACCAGAGTTCATGGACCAGACGGACCAGGGTCAGCTCACCCCAGCCCATTCACCAGTTGTATGGACTTGGGCAATTAGCTTAACCTGCCTGAACCTTCATTTCATTACCTGCAAAATGGAGCAGATACTAGCTCAGAGAATTCCCAGGACGTCAGAAGTTGTGTGTGTGTGTGTGTGTGTGTGTGTGTGTGTGTGTGTGTGTGTGTGTGTTCCACTATTGAAGTTTACCCTTAGGCCAGAAGCTGTTTTCACTTTCCACTCTGCTTTAAGCGTATTGGCTGTTGGTTTGATGGCAGCAACTGGTCACAAGGGCAGGGCTTGCACTTGACTATTGACCCTGACTGAGGCAGAGGTGTGGTGCAGTTGCCTTCTGTCCAACAGGAAAAGTAGGGCGCAGCTATAAGTTGTGTGACAGAAAGCACGTCGCATGACCTTTAACGACAAAGTCATCTCCGTGTCCAATGGATTTGGCTCTCTTTCCTCTCTCCAGATCCTTCTCTGCCTCTTACTCCCCGCTCCCCCGGGTCTTCTGTTACTCACAATCCCAAAGCCTTACAATTGCAAGAGGGGACCTCTTGCGCAGTCGAGATTCCGTCCCCTTTCTTGGAAGGCTCCTCTGGGTATCTCTGCAGCGCTCATCTCATTCCACGCTTGCTCTGTACCTCGTAGCTGCCCCTCCTCCTCAGCAGCCTTAGTTCCCCTTACTCTGACTCCCAGAGCGTTTAACACTCTCTGTTGCTGTTTATAATATCGATCGCTTTT
Source organism: Microtus pennsylvanicus (assembly GCF_037038515.1). Classification (NCBI taxonomy): domain Eukaryota; kingdom Metazoa; phylum Chordata; class Mammalia; order Rodentia; family Cricetidae; genus Microtus; species Microtus pennsylvanicus. The sequence continues at coordinate 26,185,545 of NC_134599.1, forward strand.
CTGTCACCCTTTACTGCCTCATAGACCAGATGAGAGCAAGAATCAATCTTAATCTTTCTCTCTCCCCCTCCCCCTTCTCTCTCTCCTGGTTATCCCAAACGGCTAAATCAATTGGCACTCAGTAAATAGTTCTGGATGCATTTTCTAGGACTCTAAGCGTGTGAAATCTCCTCGCACGTGTTTTAGCTAGACACGTAGTTAAGGAAGGCGACCAGGAAAGTGAAAGGGAAGGCAGCCAGGTTGGAAAGTGAGCAGAGGAAGAGCCAGGTATCATCCCATCACTTGGCAAGAGGAGGCAGAAGGATGAGGACTTCCAGGTTCACCTCTGCTGCATGAGGCTTTTGAGGGAGAGAAGTCAGAAAGAAGCAGGTTTGGCTTGGGAATGACAGTTACGTCTGTGCTATCAAGAGCTGAGTGAAATGTAAGCGGTGCCTTGGCTCTTGCTTTTTCACTGATTAGGCAGGTTCCTTGCGTTTTCTACCGTAGGTTGGTTGGTTTGTTTTGGTATACACACACAGACACAAATAAGGAAACCCTTGACTTCAATCCTGTTCTGCGGTGCCATCTCTGGGTTTTAGTTTAGTAAAGTCAGTTAAAGGTTGCGGAAGTGGTCACTACAGCACAGTGTGGCTATGTTTCACTAACATCTTCCCAACACCCAGACCCTCTTCAAAGGTCACCATCTTTAGTAGTTTTAGATTGTCGCAGTCTTTTCCTCGAGGCCGTGGGTCTCTTAAAAGCGGAAACCAAGAACATAGCCTGAGGACTCCAGTTTGATGAGCTCCGACTCCGCTGCTTAGCCTTACACTTGCTGGGTAAAGCCCACTGTTACTTTCCCCATCTCTGAGACCGAGCTGTCTCCATGGGTCAGCAGGTGGCATTGCATGGACAGGTGCATCCCCTGGGCCAGACATGCCGTGTAGGAGAATGACGGGGGAAGGTGGCTCCTTGTCTTGTTCAGCTACCACGTCATAATCAGCTGCTTTCATCGAAGCCCATTTGGAGGTCAAGTTCTTCATGTCTGGTATCATTCATATTGTCTTCAGTCCCTGGAGCAGCCAGGGCTTGTTTCTGTCACTGTTTGGATTTTTAACCTATATCACTATCAAGAAAGAAACCTCACGACCCTTGGGTTCACATAGCCTAGACCTGAGTCTGAGCCACGTGAGGCCTTCCCTTTGCGTCCCCTTGAGCTTTGGAGTCGGTGTTGGCTGTACACCATGAGCAAGGGATGACCTGTATTTTGGTGTCACAGGCAGCTCTTGGTAGAGAATTCCCGTGGTTGAGATTTTCACCAGACTTCTTTTGTCCCCCTGCTCTTTGCATAGTAAATAGACTTGGGATGATGTGTTCTTCCCACAGAAGTGCCCCGCACTGCCCTGGGCATGAGCTAAATTCTTTCTCTCCCATTCAGAAGAGAAGCCAGATTGCTCCAAGGCCCGCTGTGAAGTCCAGTTCTCTCCACGTTGCCCTGAAGATTCCGTTCTGATCGAGGGCTATGCTCCTCCCGGGGAGTGTTGTCCCTTACCCAGCCGCTGCGTGTGCGATCCTGCGGGCTGTCTGCGCAAAGTCTGCCAGCCGGGATACCTGAACATTCTAGTGTCCAAAGCCTCAGGGAAGCCGGGAGAGTGCTGTGACCTCTCTGAGTGCAAACCAGGTAGGCGCCAGCTGGCTGGGCAGCATCGCCCCTTTGCGTCAGAGGGCAACAGGTCCCTCCTCCAGGGCTTCTCCGCTCCCACCAAGATGAGCATTCTTACTTGTGCTCGAGATGGCTTGCTGCTTCACTAGTGTCTCACTTCAGGTCTCTAATCCAAGAGCCAGAGGGCTAATTTCCTGGCGCATGAGCGCCATTATGGAGTAAGCCAGCCCTTTTCTCTTCCGTCTGTATTTTCTTCACGTATGTTTGAGGAAGCTGTTGGGCAAGACTGTGGTGCTATAGCTCCCTGCTTCGCTGCCCCGAGAGACAATCGGAAGCTGCATTTGCAGATGCGTGTGTCACGTGGAAGTTGTACGTTTAGAAGCACACATATATAACAGAATTGCGTTTGGATAAACACACATCCGAATGACAGATGTTTTATAAGGAAACAGCCCCAGTTTTCTTCCTTGGCAGCCCCTCCCGTCCGCCTTGGCTTCGAAGCATGCCCTCCGTCACTTGACTGTTTACTCACCTTCTTTGCCAGTATTGGGATTCTTGTCATGTCGCGGCTGTTTCTCGCTTTATAGTGTATCTAACAGCCTTACCCTAGCGCCAGCATTTCTGATGTAGTCTGTGACTACATCTAGGTTGCAGTGGTGTCTTCTTCGCAAGTTTCTAATGACTGATCAGTTTTTAAAATTTTTTTCCTTTTATTTTTCTTTCTTAATTTTAGTTTTCCTGTTAGGTAAACGCTTCAGGCCGAGCGATCCCTTGTCCGTCTCTTGAACTGCTCTGTCAGAAACTCTTCTCGCTGGCCATCACCGTCCGTATAACTCCATGGTCTCACTCCGTTCTCATCCTAACTCTCGTCCCCTGTTTGAGACGTACCACAGTTGCGCTTCCGTTTCATTGACAGACAGAAAAACACTAGAAGGGCCCCCTGGGTTTCAGGGATGCAAGGAATCTTTGGACATTTGTTGACAGTCGTTATTTCGTTTGGGGATTCAAAATACAAGTAGATGTCGCAATAAACAGTGCTTCTCTGTTTGCCCCTTTCAGTTTTCAGCGTGGACTGCAGCACCGTGGAGTGCCCCCCTGTCCAGCAGGCCGTGTGCCCCCTGGACAGCTATGAAACTCAAGTGCGGCTCACAGCGGATGGCTGCTGTACCCTACCGGCAAGGTTGGTTTGTCACCGGTTCAAGTTTCCTTTCTGACTTATTTGCTAGCACCATCCCCTGGACAGTTTTTCTAGCCTGCAGCTTGTTTTCCCTTGGGAAACCCAATCCTTGCCTGCTTCTCTGGAGAAACCACTGGGCTGTTACTATTACTTGCTATTTACATATGTCTCTCCTCACTTCAAAGCCAGGTGTCATCAGGTTAAGCCATTAATCTTAAGGATTAAGACTCTTCCTGAAAGCACTTGGAGGACTAGGAAGTAGGCAGGCACGCTTTCCCCTCCGTGCACAGATTAGGAGGCAGAACGAGGCCTCTGATAGTGAGACACGCCATTTGATCCTTTGCAGCAGATCTTGTGAGTGTGTAAGCCAAGTGCCCAGTGTTATGAAACACTGACTGCTTCAAAGAGCTCATCAGAAGGGGTCTGGCTATGTGGAGTCATGCATCACCCAGGGCCCATTTCATACTGAGGCAAAAAGGTGTCTGAATTCTTAACAGTAATTTTGAGTATCAGACACATTTCCCTTTAGCTGTAGGAGATAAGCCACCATCATTTTAACGTCAGTAACAGGGCATCCATTGAACGCTATTGAATGAGGTCTCTAGACCCCGAGAGCCTGCGGGTCTGCTGTTGTTGCTCTACAGAGCATCACAGTGATGCTAGCCAGCAGTATGTTGCTTTCAGGGAACCTGGGTCTGCAGTCTGCTTCCCCTTACCCATGACACCTGTCCCTCTTTTCTGTCATCACTACCTCCTCCGTCTTTTCTAGCCCTTTATGTCGTCTTTGGAATAAAGACATTTCCTTTCTTACCACTTCTGTTCTGCATAGAATACCAAGAGCTGAAACCCTTCCTTATTTAGTTCCATCTGTAACCTCTGCTCCAGTCCCGTCCTAGTACCAGGCATTTGGCATTTAGCGTTTAGACTTACTGCATGAGTAGTTTTGGTTATAGGAATGACTTTATGAATTAGGAATATGTAAGTATAGGTAGCCCATAGTTAAAATAACCGTGTGTTAGCTGGGGTTCTATGCTTTGACCAAATCTTTGAGATTTGGCTCATGATCTCAGAGGTTTCGTTCTGTCATAGGAGGAGGATATTTCAGGGCAGTTTGCAAAATGGCATCCAGGGAGTAGAGAAGAGAGATTTTTGATTAGGGAACCCCATACTCTTCTCCCATCTGTTCCATTGGACTCTAGCCTATGCGATAGTACCATCCATATTCAAGGCAAGGCTCCCCCACTTAGTCCTCTCTGGCAGTGACCTCCCTCTCAGACCCACTCAGACCTAGACCAGCGGTTCTCAACCTGTTGGTCACAACCCACTTGGAAGGTCACATATCAGCTATCCTGCATGTCAGGTATTGACATTACGATTCGTAACAGCAGCAAAATTGCAGCTATAAAGTAGCAATGAAATAATTTTGTGGTTGGGGGTGACCACAACATGAGGACCTGTATTAAAGGGTCAGAGCATTAAGAAGATAGAGAACACTGATCTAGATCTTTCTCAATCCCATCAGGTTGATTAGATGAACCACTACAATAAGTTTCCTTTTTCAGTAATCAGAGAAGATACTTAGAGTTTGTTTTCATAATTGCCTTTTTTCTTCTTTCAGTTAACGAAATGTATTAGGTCTCTAGTGTCCTGGCCTTTTTCTTATCCGAAACCTAGGATTCTTTCAGACATGTCCTCTATGCTGTGTCATGAAGTGGAAAACCAAGATTTCTGTGAAAGTGGTGTGTTAAAGAGGTACAGCCACCTCCCTGTGACATTAGGATGCTGTATCTATGTGATGTTGTGTGCAAAGGGTGAACACCCATGCACACACAGGTACAGCCAATCACCAGCAAAAACAGTGGAGCAATACTAGTAGTCACAAATGTTCTTTCAAGGCCTTCATAAAAAGGGAGATGGTTCATTGTATCAGAGAACCTAATTAGTCAAAGCCAGGCAGGCCTGTCGTTGAGGGAAGGAACGGGACAACTTTGAACTCAGTTTTACAGCTCTAATTAGCACCTTTTGTATGTTGGAGGTGCAGGGGACTTTTTCTCCCAGTCACTCTTGTTGGGTAAAATGTATAGGATCTGTAGGAAAACACTAAATCTCAGCTTAAGGAGGAAACCTCACAACTAATAACACTCCTCAGTGAGTCACGCTGCTTTCTGCGGCCGACTCCAGTTCCTGGCGCTGGGTAGATGTCTTCCCATCTGGATGGCTGCCTGCCAGCCGTGCTTAGAAGAAATGTTACATTGGGACAGAGGTTGCACCAGATGCTTTCTGCTGCGACTCTAGTAAACAGAAACCTGAGGGTGGGTGTTATTGTATTAATGCAGTTGTGACTCGGGCGTTCTGCTGAAGAATGGTCCGAGGTAAACGGTGCCACCGCAGAAGCACGGAGAAGGAAGTCATCAAAGTCCTGCTGTCAATTATTTGCAGGGAGGACTACGTTCTCACAGCTCTTGCCTTCCTGTGTGTTAGATAGCCAGTGACCCATGCTTGTCCCCTTCCCTGCTACACACTCACCCTTTGTTCCTGCCCAATCAGTGCTCTCCCCGACTCTTCTCATGCTCAGGACCTCTGCATTTCCAGCCGCCTCTCTCCACATAGTGTTTCTCTTCTTTGACCTGGACAGCATCTGCTGTCTTTTGAGGATTCCGTTTTCCTCTCTTTGAGGTGTTTTCGATCTTCGATGTCTCTGGTGTGCCCTTCTGCTCCCTTGGAACTCCTCATTCATCTGTTTACATAACACGTTTATAATACATTGAAATCATTCAGATGTTTCTTTTTTATTTTGTGATTCTCAAAGAAAAGTGGGTATTTGTGATCTCTAATACAAAGGAATAATATGGCCAGAGTATATTATGAATGAATGAATGAATGAATGAATGAATGAACAAACAAGCCCATGCTTAGCCAAGGTAATGCATATGTTAAGGAAGAGTGGAAAGAACACTTGTAGCTTCTTTATCCCCTCCCCATTGCTCATAATGCAACTATTATGCATCATCTCACTTTAAAAGCCTTGACTTGCTCCCAGACCCTTTCCTTAAGCTCTCCTACCCCCCAGGACTACAGAACGATGGCTCCCTCCTAGCACTGCCCTCCCCTAACATAGCATGAGTCAACCTTTATCTCTCCATTCCATCTTTTCTGATACCACTCTTCCAATTAAATTCCACTTTATCCACAAGGTCTTCATCTTTCACGTCATACCTGTCCTGCCCCCTGGCAACTCCAAGAATATCCTTTTCCTTGCTGTCAGTTAATCACGCATTTCCTTGCACCTTTATTTAATTGCTGCATACATAAAGTCTTATCTCACTAGCTGAAGAATGTTTCTAGAGGTCAGCAATTATGACATATTTCCTCTGTGCGCATTAATATTGGTAAATGCAGAATATATGTGCTCGGTCTGTTGCTTAAGTCTGTTCAGGATAGCTTCGCATATGAACCAGGGTCTCTCTTATTAAAGAAGTTTGTAGGTTATACTGTGATCAAAGAATGAAAACCCAAGCAAACATATAAAAATAGAAATAAAAAGAAAATTGCCTAATGTATAGTAATAGCATTTTAAGAGAAACCTTTGTTCTCATGAGAGAAACATGATTCCTGCGCAACAGAAACCAGGATGGAATATATAAAATACTATCATGATTGTTTGACTTTCTCACCTGCTTGTAAAGACCTTGGCTAAGAACTTAGAACAAAGCCAGTTGTTAGAGAATTCAGGCAGGAGAGTCTTTTAGGGCAGAGAAGGGTAAAATAGCTGAAAGTCCAGCAGTAAAAATTTACTTTTCACTGAGAGTAACCACTTCTCTTATGGCTTTGCTCTCTTTCATAAAGACCTTCCAGCTCTTCCTAGCAAGGCTGTTTGACTCAGTCAGGCCCCCAGCCGCCCATTTCTGTGTGAGCTCCTGCTCAGCTTGTGAGTCTCCTCCTGAGTGGCCTGCTTTTATTCCACTGATTCATCAAACTCAAGTGAGGTCTTACAAGGGAAGGACTCCGCTCTCTGGGTGTCCTTACCACACCTGGATAACACTTTTGCCACTGACACGCACTTCTTTCCTGACCTGCCCCTGGCCTCTTGCAGCATCCTGGCTATCTCTTTAGGACCCAAAGAATTCAGTTTCTGCTCTCTTCACGTGGATCCTGAAGGCGATAGATATCTATCATGCGCACGTGGGAAAGAATTAACCATTGACCGAGGATCAGTACTCTGCAACCTGGTGCAGAGTTGCAGGCACACTGAATCTTTTTAACCCTTTTCTGTTGTTTCCACTCCGTGATCTCAGCAGCTAACTTATCACACTTTCTAAGAGAAGACAGATCTGGGGCCTTAATCAGGGTTTGAACACCACCGCACAGTAACAGAAGGAGAAACAGAATGTCCTATAGGGCTGTGACCTTTTGTGCATATAGTGTCCGTGAGTGTGTGCACGGTGTGTGCCTGTACAGATGCTGCCATGCACAGGGGATTTGCAACAAAGCAACCAACGTGTTGTGTACATCGATGCAAATGCTGTCTTTGTAGAGCTGGGAAAGCTGTCCTTACACAGTGTGGGGCCAGCAATAACAGACATAGCTTAACTGTGTCACGTACCTTGATCATTACCAACCCTTTGCTCATTTTATCATCTCTATCACCATATGGAATATACAGTCTAGAAAATGGAAGTCTAGAGAATGACTGACTTCTGTAAAGCCGCAGCTGCTCCTTGGCGTGAGGGGCAGGACCAGTCTGCCTTCTAATCAGGATCTTCAAAATCCCTGTGCTCCTTCTTCTGTAGTGTTGGTGATGTTTTCTTGTTGTTGTTAAAACGGAATGATAGGTCAGCGATGTGAGCTTATGTCTGTATCAGCAAAGTGCAAATTAGCGACAAATATGTATTTCAGTTTTTCATTGCCATCCCCATGAGCAGTACAGAAAGCAAAAGACCTTCCGTGTTTCTCCGTTCTTGGTGCTGGCTAGGCAATTCTCGGCATATAGGTCTGGGTGCCGGTTGTGTTTTGGGAACCCCGCTGGCCTGACTTGAAGGACAACTTGTGTCTGATCTTCCATCCTGAACTGCTTCACGTGTGCCTGAAGGAGGAAGTGTCACAGCAAGCATCTCTAGAGACCCAGATGTGGACATCCCTGCTCCTGCCACTTTGTGTTTGTGGAAGCAGGTCACAGAATAAGCCCTTATCCAAAGAGTAGCAGAGTAGAGTCTTCCTTTTGATGGAAGAAGCATCAAACAATGTCTGGCCGTTTTTAATCCACCACGGTATGCATTTTACAAAAATAGGTGACCTTTAGACCTGACTTTCTGGTTGAAGAAAGTTGCTGAAATCCTGCAGGTGAGTGACCCTGTTCTAAAAACTAGTGTGCTTTTGGCTCTGGCCATCTGGGTCTTCTGAAATTCAGGCAGCTTTATAGTTAAACTCGCTACGCCCTCAGCACTTTGCCCCTCCCTCTTGACAGTTCGTCCTCAGCGCAGACACATGTTCAAGGCCTCTAAGTACGACCTCAGCTGTAAACCTCATTTCGGTTACTGTAACTCAGATCATCTCTCCTTAAGAAGTACTGGGTTTTTCTCGCTCAGACAGCAGAAGATGTCATTGAGGTGTTCGGGGAGGGAACGCCAAAACAACTATTTCCCAAAACTAGGACCCTGTTTAAAACAGAAAGCAATCTTTAAAGGATGTGACATAGAAAAATTCCGTCACTATTCATCTTGTCCCAGAGAAATGGATCTACCTGCTGTATCTGGAGGCTGGATGTACCTGAGATGCACCGTGTGCGTCCGCGTTCCGCTGCCAAGCCTAACCCTTAGCCCAGCTGGATGTCTGTCCAGATAGCTTCCAGGTCACTCTCTGTTGTTTGTTTGTTTTCCTATTCTAAGGGCGCATTGCCGGCTCCAGTGTCTACACCTTCTTTCATAGAGCTTTCACTTTGCCAATATCATTTCTCAGTTAATAGGACATTAAATTATTAAAATTTGCGGCAGTGATTCTACTGCACCTTACTGGAAGTTAACTGAATTGCTATTTAGAACATTCCATGCCTTCTGATATTTTTGTGTGTTTATTGAGAAGATGAATGATAGTCACTCATTCTAAATTTAATGAGAGTTGTCATAAACTCTTCTTTCTGAAACATTATCTTATCGATTTCTGTCTATAAATATGTTTTTCTTAAAAGTTATTGAGAAAAAAATCCAAGCCAGTTATTTTGAGTTCAAAATAAATTAAGTCATTGTTTATGATATCCAGAAACTTAAAATAGCTTTGTCTTGGGTTGTGTATGCTGCGAAAGCCAGGTTCCCAAGCTCCCTTTTGGCTCCTGCTTCTCTCTTGACCAAAGGGCCTGACTCTCTTCCAGAACCAAGATCCAGAGCATTGAGATCTCTTACTTTCTGAGACGCTGTATCCAAAAATCTTGTTTTTATTTTTAGCTCAAGATTTATAAGTTCTACTTTTTTTCAGTTCTAAGGTAATTAAAAGTTTTAGATTTTCTTGACAAAAATGTTAATACATGACTCCTGTTTTCACCAAAAAAAAGAGGGGGGGGGATATATTCAGCACATGAGAAATGAAGTAAAGATCAATGGATTAGGCTGAATCTTGCCAGTCAATCCGATCAGAGAAGTTGTACCATGATCCTTTCTCAGAGGCGACGTGTGTAGAACTGGAAGCTCCCTGCCTAGAGCAGCAGCGGCCAGTGCCTGGGTGAGGGTGAGCCACCAGGTGCGGTGTCCCCGTTCCCCTGAGGACCACATGTCACTGTCAAGGCCCATACCTTCCCCTGTCCAAGCACTCGGGAGACCCGACCGTTACTTTGTGATTGTTGTCAGTGGGCACATGTGTGCCCACCCGTGCACAACACATGTGGTAGCTGGAGGATACTCGGTATGTCACAGGAACTGGGTCTGTCTCAGTGTGAAGTGAGCAAACTTCTCACTTTCTTGTTCTCTGAGCCAAAACGGAAGGCAGGAAAGGGTTGCGTGATTTTTGTTTGTTTGCTTGTTTGTTCAAGTTTTGGTGCTTGTCATGGAACTAGCTCTTGTAGCGACCAGGCAGGCCTCGAACTCAGAGATCCACCTGCCTCTGCCTCCCAAATTCTGGGTTGCGTGATCTTAAAAGTAGCTTCCACCTCTGAGATTTTTGACTTTCCCAAATCTTCTCAATCGGATGAAACCCAAGAAGTTTGTGTTAGGAACTTCTTAAGAGAAAGCAAGAGGAAAAGAAAGCCCTCAAAATTCCAGGACTCAGGAAGATAATGAAGCAATAAGTAGGGTCACATGGTGATAGGAGAAGGGGACAGTCCAGTGAAGTCACGGGAGAAAGATGGCTGCTTTTTTATCCTTGCATTTTCTTAGAAAAGGCAAAATGAAACACGCAAACTACTAGGCTAGTTCTTCGTGCCTTGGTGGTCAGATACAGAACAGAAAGCTGTGGGTAAGCAGGTGAAGTGGGTGGTCGTGTGTTTGATAGACGGCTCACTGATTACTGCTAACTGCATATTCTTTTGACGTCTATGAGGAGACAGTTCCTAAGGAAAGGGGGTGGACGACATCTGGCCAAAGGCTGGATCTACAAATAAGGATTTACTGTATTAAATTGCTATTCGACAATGGAATGCGGCCTTCTCTGTCAGCTGCCTTGGTATGTGTGCTGTGGGAAGGACTCCAGTGTGTGTATGGGGGTGCGGTCCCCAGTGCCTTACATACTCCCCATGTGTGCTGAGCAGGGATGCCTGCTGCCCCCTGGACCCATGTGCACATTCTTTCCCTTCTCTGAAGACTCATTTCTACTGAGTTTCCCACTACTCATCTCTCCTCTCTGCCACCCTTCAATCAGCTGTGTGTTCTTAATACCTCTGTGTTTCACATTTAGTTGTGTGTGTATGTGTGTGTGTGCGTGTCACAATTATATTTTAGGAGAGTTTTATGTCCTCTGTTACTAATTTTGTAATTAGCCCATTATATCACTTAAAATAAATATTCTATGCGAAGGGCTCATTTTTCTCCCTTGTTTGAGCCTCAGTTTGACTTTTGTCCTCTGAAACACCGAATGATATCTAAGACAGTTTCCCAGCCCCATGCTGGACTGTCAGAACAGTTCCACACATCAGGAAGGGAAATTAGATTAAAGCAAAGATGCTAACCCACACATGATAGCACAGCCCTGGCCAGAATGAAGGTCTTGAAATGCCTTTCCTTAAGACCAGATCTATGTATTTGCTCCCAGCTGCTTCCGCTCAGAAATCTAAGGTGTCCCTACCTCGAATCCCGATTTCTTTGCGCTTGTGAGAAAATCCATTATTGCTAGTGCTTGGTTGTGAGATGCTAATAGAATTCTCGCAGGTTGCTAGCACACTGTGTTTGGGAGTCGATAAAGATGTTTGGGGAAGGAGCGTTCTGGAGTTCCAGAATTCGCAGCCTGAAGTGGACTCATCCCAGATGAGGCCAGCCGAATGGAATCCTTGGCAGGGTGCTCCTTCCCCTCAGAAGCATGTAAGTTAATAAAAATTAATCTGACCGCATAGCTGCAGTGAGTGAAAACAAGGTGTACCAATTCGAAAATGCTGAAATCTGTTAAAACAGTTCAACAGAGACTCATTGAGGGAAGACAGGGAACAGAACGCTGGGCTTGCCGTAGGGTGTGGTGCTTACTGAAAGGAAAGGGCTCAGCAGTTTCTGAATATCACTGGTGACGGTGCAGAAGGTTCTGGGTCTTTGGAAGGCCATCTGATAGAGGCGCACACCATCAGTAGCCCGCCCTCAAGGGAAATGCCCCATTGTAGACTTGTTTTCCACCACATAACGGAAACTGAGTCCAGGCGGTGCCACCTTTACACCTAGACCAAGAAGCCGGAGAACTCTAAGAGACACTCACGTGGAAAATTATGGGGAATACTTACTGTTGAGTCTTCTTATTTGCCCTAGTTCCAATCTTAAATAATATGCTTCACTTCCTACTGAAAACGATGTCTATTAGCTTACTGTTGAGTGCAGTTGTAGCTGACAGAGTGTCGGGGTCACTCAGCACTCTGTCTGCTAAAGTTCGGATCCTGAGGGAGTGAGTTGAGCTTCTCGAAGTTTTCCTAAACAGTTCTTATCTCCAGAGACCCACCTTTTCAGTCTCTGGGGTGTTTAGCCTCCTGTTAGGGTGGGAGTGCTGGGTCAGGGGCTATCAACAGAACACACCCACTCCACCCAGATAGACATGTTAAAGCTGGTCTTCCTGGGGAGTTAGGACCTCTTCTGTTTTTCATGCTTGGAACTCAGAGATCTCCTCTTTGGCCTTTGTGAAACAGCCTTGGTTAGCCCAGATCATCAGGTCATATCTGTTGGAGACCTTATGGCTGTTAATGTTGTACAGGGTAATTAAGTTGCTTTTCTCATGCCAACTCAAGCTGCAGTAGAAATTGTCCCTGAACGTGCAGTTCCAAGAAACCTTTATCAAATTAAGTATCTTGTAATGAATTATCATGTCCATCTGTTTTATGCTCCCATCTCAACAAAGATGGAACTATCTTTCTATATTTTTTTAAGATCAGTCTGTTGGTAAACAGCTCTCTCTTTTTAATAAAAGAAAAATTCAGTTCTTCTTTGAGGTATGGAGTGTCATTCTCTTTAAATAATTCCTCCAGCTGCTTTTTGAGAGTAAATTATACAGTATGTAAAACATGCATTAACACGTGCATTTAAAGCATTCCTGACTCGTGACATGCTATGTCAGTAGCATTCTCCTTGTTTTTAAACACATGCAAAAGAAGAAAAAGATTGTAAGTATATTTAAGTGTATTTAAAGCTCTTCTTTCTCAGCTTAGGAAAGAACATTGATTCTGTTGCCCTCTGTCATAGTAATTTTTGGTCCAAAAGAGCAAATCAACTCATGACTAAAAAGCCAGAGTCTATATTAAACACTGATGTTTTTTTAAACAAAATAAATTGTAAGAATTCCATGTTATTATTGGACTGATCTCAGACGGAAGAAAATACGCTTTCCTAGAAGTTAAAGCCCTTACCCATTAGAGATGAAGCATCTCCCCAGTAGGGCGCTTGGCTTGTCAGTCATGTGCTTCAGCTGTGTGAGCCTTCACACTTTCTATCCCAGGGCTGTGTGCCCTGTGTGCTCCTCCACGAACTTGACCCAGGACCTAGTGTTTGTTTTTGTGTTGACCCTGAAAACAAACAAGGCCGCATCACTCATTGGCTTATGTCTGTTCCAAGTGGTCCAGACATCACAACTGAGGGGAACGAGTGAATCTGTGGAGCCTTTGGTGAAGCCCAAATGGAGAATCCACGGCAAGAATAATATTAAGCTTGACGACTTTCTCCATCCATCCATCATCCAGAAAATAAAAGAACTGCTCTGAACAACTCTACGGGGGAAAATAAAGCTTTTTGAAGTTTTTAGGGATCTAACAAACGAATGTAATACATTACCTCTCTGGTAAAGACTAAAAGAAGCCTAGAATTTCATAGAGCACATTTTACCCACTTGGCACCCTTCGCGGTGGCCAGCGGTAGTGGCGGCACATCACTGTGTTTGAAAGCTTGTAGAGGTTCGAGGTCGTGTCTGCCTGGTAGACACTGAACAACTGAGCTGGAACCCTGGAGGCAGAGATGGCTGGATTCCCTTGGCCTCTTGGGAACAGACCATGCAGGCAAAAGCTTTTCACATTATCCTTTCCCAGCCTTGTATGGATTGGGGAGGCGTATTACGATTAGCCTAAGTCATTAGTTACGTTTGTCCTTTCTTGTCCTTGGCAAACCTGTTCCAGAGTCTTCATGAATGCCTGGAATTTCACATGAGGCTATGTGAAATTTTCTTCTATGCATGTAGACTCATAATAAAGGCACAAGAAGATACTCATAAATAAAACTATAGCAATTATAGTAACATACTGTAATAAAAATTATTCATGCTGGTCACGGTGACTTAGGCCTATAATCCCAGGACTTGGAGAGTGAGACAAAAGAATTACCATAAATTTGAGGCCAGTTTGAGTTTATAGAGTATAACCCTTTCTCAAACCACCAGATACATGCACAGTGTTATTTATGACTTTTGGTTGTTTATTTCTAGAACTTTCCATTTGAAAAGGGGTGACTGGCATAAATAAAGCAGGATAGATTAGGCTAACCTCTGCACCCTTTGAGGGCCGAGACCCACCTGTGTGTGTTCCCCTCGCATCACCTTCTAAGACAGATCAATAAAAGCTTACATCCATTCTGTAGATCATCTGCGGCAAGCCCCGGCACCCAGAATCCTATAGTTTTGACTTGTTCAGGAAACAGATTCTTGGAATGTTCGTCGTGTACCTGGAAGGAATAAATGTCTGTGAGATCAAGGAGCCTTTAGTTTATGGGGAGGCAAATGTGAATAAATCACTGTAGTTTTAAGTGTTGCTTGTTTTAGAAGTTGAAATGTGCAAAATAAGGAGAAGCTTATGGGACAAAGAGATACTAATTCCTATTTGGAAAACTGTCAGATTTCACTTTTGAGCTGAGTCTTTGGGAATGAGTCAGAGTTCATGGGATGGAGGAAGACCAAAGGGCATTCTAGGCTATTAGAGTCTTTGACTTTTCTGTTTTTAAATGTGTCTTGGAGCCGAAAACATTTGTACTAATCTCATGTATCTTCATGACTTAAGAGAAATGGAATGGACCCCCTCTTCAGATAGCCACCCCATGGCCAGACTACATCACTTGCTTTAAGATTTCTCTTTGCGTTCCTCTTCCAGCGAGCAATGCTTCTTAGAATACTAGGCAGATCCCTTGTTATCCAGCCTTCGCCTGCCTCTCCTCCATATCGACTGCCAAACCCTTGATAATAATGCCCTGTCCTCATCTTGACATGTGCTGCAAAGATTGTTTCTTGTTCTTGTAAACCCACCAGGTTCTTCTGTACCTAGAATGTCTTCCTTCTGTGCCCTCTCTCATACTTGGTGACTTCTACACAATCCAGGACTTCTTACAGCCTTCCTCCCACTGCCTCTGCCATCAGGCACCCGCCACATACTTCTACCACATAACCGAAGAGCTGGGCTCACAGGCAGAATGGCTTCTGCAAGGAGTGCACTCTCTCCAGCAGCCTTCGGCACAAAGGTGCTCACTAGGTGGAGTCCCGGTTTGCAACGGGCATCCTTGGGACCCATTTCACCCCTGAGAAGTGTTTCATTTCTTGAGATTACATCCTTTGCCCCGTTTATAGTAATGGCCAACATCTTTAAACTGGCCTGTTTTGCAAAAAAGACAAGCTTCTTCTGAACACGTATTTGTTTCTGCCCAGGACGAGAGTGGTACCTCTTAGAGGGAAGCATCCTGAGCTGTCTGCTCTGTCCTTACTTCTTCTTCTGGACTCACACTGATTTCCAGGCTCGTTGTCCCTGACTGATATAACTGAGGAGTTCCCTCTGAAAGACCCAATGCAGGAGGAGGGAAAGGGGTCAGGAAATGTAAAAATATTAGAAAGATTAGCTTAGGGTGGCTTCCACTGGAGCGCCACAGGCAGGGAGGAGGCTCATGTGTTAAGGAGAGCCGGTCAGAAAGAGGCTGAGGCTTGGGAGAAACTGGCAAAATCATGGAGTGGACAGCTTCACAGAGTGAGTGTGGAGACCTTGGAAAGTGGCCTGTTGTCATGTGCAGGTGGGCTGTGTGACTTCAAAGACTTTATTGATAGGGTTGAGTTACTTACGTGGGACAGGGGCAGAAGCAGGGACCCTGGATCTTCAGGGACTGTGAGAGGTCAGAGCATTGAAAGTGCTTCCTCTGCATCACCCCGAAGCCTCCTAAATGGCATAAATAAGAGAACAGGTGTTGAGTGTTTTCATGTTTCAGCCACGGTGCTAGACATATCTCATGCGTCAGTCCGATTAATCCACGCGGCAGTCATATGACATATGGAAACTTTAACCAGCTCTATTTTCCATGTGTTCCAGTTGAGACGTAGATTATATAACCTGCCCAAACTCCCACGGTCACATCGCTGCTAAGGAGCCAGAACTCAAATATGACACTGTTTTAAGTCAGTGTCCCTTTCTGGAAACCTCTGTGTCTTAGGTGAGAGTCAGAGCTACAGGGAGGAAACGTTTGTGTGAATGGAAAAGCCTTGCTGACTTCCCTCCCAGCCGCCACAGTGGAGGAAATGAGTGTGGATGTCCCCAGTCTCTCTGGAGGCAGAAGGATATCGTTAGGGAAGAGCCAGGTAGGTAGTAAAAGGTTTGCGTGGTGCAGTTTTTGTTGATGCCCGGATCGGCTCCTCAGCTCCTGTTAGAAGACAGGTTGGTGCGTAGATGAGTCCCTGGCACACGTATGTTCTCCAGAGGATGTGAGACTACCGTCTGCCACTTCACGCTGATGACAAGAATGAGTGAGAGGCTTGGAGTTGATTGTTCACTGGGATCCAGTTGGAAGTCTACAGTCATCTGCTTCAGTGCCAACCTGGGTACAGATGACTCTAGATGCCCGAGGCAGTGTGTGCAGCCACAGCAGTGGAAACGGAGCTTAGGTTTTAAAGCAGTTGATCTGTTCGGGTGTCATCGGTCCGTGTTTGTGCTTGTATTCCAGGGCACTGTGCTCTCATATCCAGGGCTTCCCTAAACTGAGTCTTCCTGGCATTTCCAGTATCTGACTAGCTGCGTGCCTGCTTGCATGTGTATCCTCAGTAAATAAACACAAACTGAGTACATATTTGTAGACAAGCCAATTCCATGCTCCAGAGCCTCCATTTTTAGTGCAATGGGTGATCCCAGGTTTGAGATGAAAATACTTGACATTGCTGCATTTAAACTTATTCTCCAGCCCAGAGAGATGGCTCAGCAGCTAAGAGCACTTCCTGTTCTTGCAGAGGACCTAGATCCAATTCCCAGTACCCACATGGCAGCTTGCAACTGTCTGTAAGTTTCAGGAGATCCGGGGCGTCTGCTGACTTCCTTGAGCTCCTACTTGCACACGGTAGGGGGTATAGACATATACTCAGACACGCCTACACACATAAAATAATTTTTTAAAAAATTGTATTCTCATGTCCATTCCCCTTTTCGAGGCTGTGATATGACAGTTTCTCTTCTTTTTTCCTTATCTTGAATGTTCCTCTATACATCTCTTCCTCCTATCCTACCAGACCATGAAAGGATACACCAGTGACTTCTCTCAGATCTGAGGAAGTGGATCTCAGTGTCAGACAGCTGGGCTTGACAAGGTGGTTGGGAATGCCTGTGGGATCCTCGCCCTAACATTTTCAACAAGGGCCAAGGAATATTTTCAGCTGTTGCCTGCTTCTGGTCTGGCTCCTGCCCAGATCAGAGCCTGCCCCTGGACTTCATTAGAAAGTCACATCGGGGTAGTAGTGTGTAGAAAGCATTGTTGCTTTATCCTCGCCATACTGACTTACCGTGGGGGTCTGGGAAGAACGTCTACTTAAAGCTTGTATGTTCCTAAAGTGTGTACCATTTTCCTTCAGCTGCACACCTTCTGCTTCCTAGGCACCTGGCATCTTTGAGAAGGAAGTCATAATTGTCTCTTGAGAGATCCAGGAATTGGGAAGCTGTCCTAGTTACTTAATTGTCTTGGGTTTATATCTCCCGTGCTTGTGAGCACGTCCATCCGTTATTCCTCCTAGACAAGCAAGCAGAACATAACACTCACAGAAAGCTCGGTTGCTTCCCTCCTTCTCGGAGGTCAGAGTCATAAGGAATGTGCAGTTACGTGTTAGGCTGGAGCAGCTCCCTGTCCTGGGGAGGGACCACTGATAGACTGCAGGGATGGATCCTCTGCGGCTGGCTGTGACTAGTGATGAAGAGTCAAGGAGCTCATACCGGGATTAGCTGGAGGAAGGGTGAAGTAGGGTCAGTAGTTCTCCAGGGAGCGGTAAATCTCCTAGGGAGAGACAGGAGGGAAATTCAAGCTTGAGGCACTCCCATAGGGAGCTAGCTAACCATTTTCCAAAGTGGTAGTTGGACCGTTCCATGTCAAATCTCCTTCTTTGGGATGTTTTATTTACAGTCATGTTTTAAATGTACATATTCCTGGAACGAGGAAGAAAATGAAACCACAGAACGGTAGAGCTTTACATTTCATTAATGATGAAGCTGCTTTTAATGGAAGAGCATTGTGTTTTGTGTGGCATCTTTTCCATTCTTGACAAGCTATTTCATTAGCAGCCTCTACAGCCTTAGCAGGGAGTACTTAGTACCTGTACTTTATAAGTACTTAAATGCTTCCTTTCCCCTGTTCCCTGACCAAGGGAAACCCCCTGCCTTTGGTTGCAGACAGGGGATGTCTCCACATTCCAGGGCTCAAGCAGGTGTTTCAGATGTGGAATAAAGCCACTGTTGGATGAACTGTTTTCTAGAATATTCCACAATTTGGACTTGCTTTTGATGAAGGACTTGGATCAAAGGATAAGTGTCTGTGTTGGGAAAGATGGGATGTCTATGGCGTGCAGTCTCCCGTGTCTTCCTCTGGAGAGATGTTCCTATGGAGGGATGTTAGGATAATGTTTGCTGTCTGTGTGCCAGCCAGCGCCCACCGCAGGGCACATTTCTGAGACACTCCTACGTTTTTCAAGAGGGCTGTGTGGGTGTCAGAGGACCCCTTTCCCCAGGTTCAATGGTCATCCCTCTTATTTAGTGTCCTTTGAAGTTTCTCTCTTCATTCTGGTAAACAGAAAAACACACATCGATTCTTTAGCCTAGTTTAAAGTCAGGTCCCAAATCTGCTCTATGATAACAGAACCCCAACATTTAGCATGCTGTTTCTTTTCGTGAAATATATGTCTATATATTATATTTATTTGTATATATAATACAAATAAATATGCAACTGTTACCCGCCTCCCAGGTAAAATTATGAGGAAAAGTGAGGTCAGGGGACATAGTGAGCCAGGTCTGAAGGTCGGGATTCAAGGAGAGCAAGAAGGAAGAGAAGCAATCAGATGCAGAGGTGACGTGACTGGGTATCAGCCGGTAAGATGCAGTAGAAAAGTCCTGGATCGGGTGCTCACATGGATGGGGACGGTAATGGTGGTGGTAGGATCATGGGGTTTCAAATTTAGAAGAATTTATGAGCAAGCGTCTTACTTTATGAGTGAGCAAACCAACCTTCTAAGGATTGGAGTGGGTTGCTAATGTTTTCACATTTTCCGGTGGAGACAGTTAAGTAAATAACAGGAGGAGCCTTTGTGAATGATTGACAGCATACAGACGATTATAATCCCCATTAAAATGTTAAGACGGACTTGGTCTTCTCAAGTGGGAAGAAAATGTACACCCTGGTGACCCAGCCTCTGCACATGTGGGCCCAAAGGTCCTAGAAGGTGGTTCCTGGAGAGCATGTGTCTTGCAGGTTCTGAAGTTCCTCCTCTGACTGGTCCTCAAGGGCAGTTCCCCAGAACCTGTTCTGTAAGCAGATTCCATCGTCTATCTCACATACCGAAATGGGAAGCCTCACCTCTACGTTCCCCATTCGTCATGTATAAGGAACAATGTGGGGCCAACAAGATGATGCTACACATAAAAGGTGCTTGCCACTGAGCCTAGCGACCTTCATTCAGTCACCAGCACCCCCAAGAAGGATGGGGGAACTGACTTCCAAAAGTTCTTCTCCCATTTCCAGATGTCATGTACAACACAGACACACACACAGAGACACACATATACATGCATATACGCACGCACTAAGTAAATGGTTAAAAAAAATAATCTTTTTAGAAAGACAGGACATGCTCCAAGGTCTAATAAAGAAGATGCTGGCTCCAGGTTTTTGTTGGTTGTATTTGTTGCATATTGTCTTCTTTTATAAGACATCCCCTTCTTTGCTAGAGAAACACATGGGAGAATCAGTATGATTTTGATTTAGTAGAATTAGCAGGCACACTACAAGAGTCAGGGGCCCTGCCTGTATATTGTTAAAAGTCAGAAGATGGAAAATTAATTCCGGAGAAAGCCTTTTGGGTGTGTGGTCCTAAGGGCTCTGGGGTCTTCACCAGGGGCCAAGGAGAGGCGGGCATGAGTGGGCATCTGTGGGACTGACTGTTGCATTCAGTGAACGGAAGACTGGCATTGGTGCCAGAGTGTGAATGAGCAGAGCCTCCGGGGGAGCGTGGAAGCTACAAGATAGGCAGAGGCCAAGCTTGCACACACCCAGTAAGCTATGTCTGGAAGCTTCCGCACTGCCTGGGAACTGTGTTTATAGTCCCCGAAGCAAAAGACATACAGGTGAAGAGGAAATGTGTACTCTGCTCTTTAGCCAGCTACCCAGCAATGTGAGCCTCCTAAGGAAGTGAGTGCCCTCTAGGGGTGTATGTGATGTCTCAGTTCTGTTCACCATTGCTCATAGGCCCTCAGGATGCCCACTAAACTGAATGAATCAATTACCTGCTCTGGGAAGAGGAGAGCAGGGCCCTCTTAACCAAGTCCCACCTGACCGCAGCTGTGATTACATTATGCAAAAATTTATTAACAGGATGTTTTGATTGATTACTATCTTAATATCAAGGATGGCATTAGAGGATTCTCTGCTACCTCGGCAAATTGCAGGTACAGATTAGTGCTTCTTTGAAACTAAAAAAAAAAAAAAAGTCCTTAATTCTCTTCTTTTATGATTCCATTTATATGAACTGCATAAGGCAGTCAAGCACACAGAGGTCTAACTTACATTTGGAGTTGCCAGGGCCAGAGTCGGGAGAAGCCGGGGAAAGGCTGCTGTATGGTGCAGGGTTTCTGTTTGGGGTAAAGAAAAGGGCAGCAGCAATGACTGCACAGGCTCACAAATAGAAGAGCAGTGAGCAGGAGTCTGTTTTAGAAGGGGTCCGTGCTGTGTGATGACTTCCATCTCCTAGGGCGAAGGCTTGCTGCTCAGAGGATCCTCACACCGCTCTGTCTGAAGGGGACTAGTTGAGTTGAACAACTGGGGTCTCTGCCTGGTTTTCCCTTGCTGTACAGCCTCTGATTTGTTAAACTAGCTAATAGCATTCATCCTTCCTTTCTTTCCAACCCCGTCTCCTTTTCTATACCAGCTCTACATAACAGGCACAAAAAGAGCATGTGACCCAAACAGAGGGAGAGAAGGACTCCAGACAGGTGTGTTCAGGTGTTCGCGGCCAGACCCGGGGGCTAGAACAGGACACTCAGGAGGCAGCAGGAGTGAACGGTAGAGCAAGTGTCTGCCCAGAGCAGGAGCAGGGAGCGAGCGCTGTTTAAGGGAAACGCTGGGGGAGAGAGTTGGAAGGAAAGGTATGTGGCCCTCCGGGTGATGAGTGCTACCCCGAGACACTGATAAGTGGAATGAGGAGAAGATTGTTGGCTGTGGAAGTGAGTGCAGGAACAAAGCTGTGGGCTGGGTGTGGCGTGGCTGGAGTGAGGGCAAACAGCGCAGGAAACTGGGGAGGGGTGAGTGATGACATCAACCTCCTTAAGCATCTGTCTCCTGTTAGTTTCTTAATCCATCTGTTTTCTCTTTTGCCTTGCTTGCTCTTACCCAGGAATGGGGTAGAGGGAAGGAAGACTGGCGGCGGGGGGGGGGGGGGGGGGGAATAAAAAGAAAAGAAGGGAGGTAGCGAGGACAAAGTACAGTCTCTGTGCTTAGGCTGTTCTGTAGCTCAGCGTTTCCTCCAAGTGACTGCCGAGAAAGTCATGTTTCTTCCAGTGAAAAGCACGGAGAGTAGGGATATAGCCATCTGTATAGGGTAGGTCAACAAGGGGTCTGCAGTCGTTACCGAATGAACGAGGAAGAAGACCTGTCAATAGACGGTCTGTGGAAATTGTGTTAAACTGTATGAAATTGCTATTGGGCCATTTTCAGCCTATCAAAACAAAGTAAAGGTGTATTTGTACGACGGAGGCCTAACAGATGATAAGATGTAGCAGGCCTTAGCCCGGATGTTCACCTTTTCTGATTCCGTCCTCAGGTCATCCATTAAAGTGTTGATTTTAGGTTCAGAGGAATCTGTCGAAGTCAAGGGACGGATGGCATTAGGTAGGGAGGCAGGGTAGGTAAGAGGACCAGGAACCAAAGATGCACCAGTCTACAGACATCGTGCTTCTTTGCCGGTCAACCATTTAGGCTCGGTAGTAAACTTGGGAGGACGAAAGGGTCCTTCCTTTTCTAAGTGGGTTACTAAGCACTTTTGAGAGTTTTTGGTTCATCTTCATGGTGCCGACATGGGCCTCTGAGGATAATAATAGGGGCATTGGAACATTGGGGAATGTGGCAGATACAAGGCAATGTTAGAATGACTTTTGGTGTGATGTGATTTCCCAGAGTTCGGCAGCAGGGAGTCTAGCAGAGAAGCGCACAGTGTGTTTGGACAGAAAGAGCACGGAAGTGTTGAATAACAACAGCCGAAGAGCGTGCTTCTTGGGCGTCCGTGTGCTGCCTGGCATTTAAGAGTGATTGTAACACATGAGCAGGCAGAATGTGATTCTAGATTCTAGAAGAAGCGGTAGAAAGAGCTATTCCTATGGGGTGCTGTCACTAGGATGTCACGTGCAGTAATGTAAGCAATACACCAAGCTGCACGATTGCAGCGGTTTGACTGCACGCCTAAAACTCTAGTGGCGAGGCACTCAATGCTAAAACACCAGCTCGCAGTACACAGCCCTAGAAGGGAGTTGTCCTGCAGGAATCCAGAACTCCACACGCCAAACAAGCAGGCATTTATCTTAAATGGTGGGCGGAAATATGATTGTAGAAAACCTTAATGTGGTTTTCATTCCCGCTCTCCCAGGAATCTAACCGTCATCACGCGGGGAAGAACCAAAAGAGAAGTGGTGGGGGCAGGTTTCGTTCACGTCTTTTCCAGTGGCTTATAATGGTCTTTGGTGCAAACTTGAACGTCATTTACATTGTTTAGTTCCCCGGCTAATTGAAAATGTCATTGAAATTCTGGGCCTGATTATTGAGATACTTGAGGACTATAAGCATATTTGTAATTTATTGAAGTTTCAAACAATAGATCAAACCAATCACTTAAGCAAGAAAGGGGGAAAAACAGAATTAATGAATCTGTTAATAATTCTTGATGTGAATGGCCCCTCCCCTGATCAGAACAACACTTCCACTTTAAATGAGAACCCACACATTTCTTTCCAGCATCTTTCTCTTAAGGATGCCTTTATTTTCTCCTTTCGGGCTGGCATCTCATTCCATCTCTCTTTCACTGTGACCCATAGTCTGCTCCCAGCGGAGTCCTCAGGACCAGAGGCTAGCAGCTACTTCCCATTACTACAAGTGTATGCTGGTACCCAGCTGCCCGAGCATCTCTTTCCCAGTGTCTTATTTCATTGCCTCTGAGAAGCCAGTTTGGTCTCTCCTCTGTTCTCTTCACTGACCTCTGCTTATCGGCTCCTGCAGATTTCACAACAGAATTAAAGTCAAGAGCGACCAGAACTTATAGCTCATAAAATATCTCATTCCTGCATGTGGAGATGCATGCACATGTGATAGCTCAGAATCTAAGACATTAAAACTTTCTACTTACAGGACAACTGTCAAACAAAGTTTATTTGCCTAAACCTCATGCCCCGCTGTGTGTAGAAACTTCAGATTTCAATCTGTTCTATGTATGGCACACAAACATAAGTATTGCGCAAGATGACAGCATTCCTAGAGATGATCGTACTGACAAGGAATGACTGGAAAGCCAATTAAATTATTATGGGGTGGGGAGAGATAAAACCCTATAGAGAATGCCTACCCATCCCTGGAAACAAGGCCGTAGTCTGGGGCTCCTTAACAGAGGGACCACTCATTCACTGTTAGCATCCCTGACCAACATAATGAGCATGTGTAGAAATGGCCCTGCATCATTGAAAATGTTACAGTGAGTACCAACGTGGGGAGCTAAGGAATGAGGTGAGATGTGTCTCCCGAGATGGGCAGGGTTAAAGTGGGGCTGTCTAGGTAGAACAAGAGCGGTAGTTGTTTGGGAAGTGGCTTACTGCTCATACAGCCCTCCCCACATTCCTTCACTGTACCAGAAAACCAGGTTGTATCATGTAGCCCAGGTACTTGTCACTTTGTTTGGGGGTCTCCCAACGTCTGTGTTGTTATTTATTCATGGGGTTTTCCTTCCCTTTTCTTTGGTTTCAGATGCGAGTGTCTCTCTGGCTTATGTGGTTTTCCCGTTTGTGAGGTGGGATCTACTCCCCGCATAGTCTCTCGTGGAGATGGGACACCCGGAAAGTGCTGTGATGTCTTTGAATGTGTTAATGGTACGTGGGGTTTCTCTTGTTCTCAGAGAGTGTTCATTTGTGCAGCAGGAGGAGGAGGGAGGGCCAGCCTAGCTCGTTCTGCCAGTTGGAGCAGAGAGCGTACTTAGGGACATGCTGAGGGTCACTCCGAGAGGGGACTTGCTTAGTGCTGTGCAGCTGAGAAGATTAGGGAGGGAAGCATCACACTGTCACAGAAAACCTCACAGTTTCGGTAGCAGACCATATGATAGGATGTGTCAAAAGTTCAGTTTGGGGATTTCAGGGGGAAAGAGAGGGGACTGTAGCCCATTAGATACTTTCTGTTCTGCAGTGACCTGTGCCCATTGCTGTCAGGAGATATTCTCACGGAAAATACGTGGAAGCTAGCACAATTAGAAATAGAAAAGACGTTGTTCTTCCAGCCCAGGGTGTCTCTAGTTAGAGAGTATCTTAGATCACTGTTTGGGATTAGCATTGGCCAGTTTTACACCTGACCTTCCTGGCTTTAGAGAAAAGGACTCGCATGTCATAAGTTCCTTGAGCAGGACCTGCCTGTTACCTTCACCCTTCACAAGACAGCTTGGTATTTGGCAGCTTGATGATTATTAAATTGAGATGCTAGGAGAGCAGAAAACCTGAGCCATGCTTCTCTAGTGGAATTTTCAGGGGGGACAAAAAGTAGTTGCATAGACCACAACCACTGTCCATGCATGGATGAAAGTAGAGACAGTTAAACAAGCATACCATTGCACACACAGAAACTGGCAGTGACTTCCACCTGTGAGAACCCAGGCTTTGGGATGCCCCCTTCCTGCTCTCAGGTCCCTCTTCCCACAAAGAAGTCCTGCTAAATTTGAATCATACTTGAATTGTGACCTTGCATTTTCCAGTCACGTGGCCCTGTGTTTTGTTGCTTTGATTTGCACTGAAAAAAACACTGGTAGCGTAGCTGGGTGATTAGGAGAAACCTCAGGCGAAATGATGCCAGATGAGGGTTGGTTGATCCTTCTTGCTGTGTAACCAGGGAAGGCTCGTGGTCACTGTGGGCCTCAGTTCTATGACTCTAGAATGAAACCAGTAACAGTGATTATGCATCACGTGTTAATAGTCTTTATTATTCTGTGTGTTCACATTCTGCCCACACTCTCAGAACACCGCTCTGGGTGTTGGTGGTGGAGACAGTAAGACTAGAGTAAGCATCCTCACATACACATACAGACTTTATAAATAGAATACAAGGGAAGGCACGGGGAAAGTTCCGTGTGCTAAATCTCTTTGAAGTACTTCCCATCAGTCCTGATAGCACCCAGCCAGTGGTTTTGTCTGTTAATCCCGAGCCAGTGGACAAGCAGACCTCTTCCTTCTGGCCGAGCTGCAGCGTGATTTATGGCAGGTGATGTTCGCTGTGAATGCTTAGCTTGTGCTGTTAACTCATGCAGCCCTGCAGATGCGCCTCTGACACGGCTGTCTCTCGTTCATTCTGTAGGGACAGACAGACAGAACAGGCAATCTGTCTGTCTCATCACACATCTGTGGATGTTGTTGGGGCTCCCCAGACTTTCTTGATTTAGCAAGTGAATAACCATCTTTGTGTGCCCTTCGGAAGTGACCGTTAACACGCCAGCTCACAGGTGTCACCTCACAGGGGTAGCCCAGGTTTCATTGCCCTATACCTTCATCTGGTCACTTTGTCTTCTGCAAAGAACACCTGCATGAGAATATTTGCTCCATTTCTCTGCCCTTGGCTCCTTGCTTCTAGAGAACCAAGCATCATACCTCTCTGCCTATCAGGTCATTGACTGTGCCTTTTCATCAACCCTGATATCAGTCTTCATGGCGTGCCCTTGCTTATAGACACATCTTCTAGAACCCAAGCCTTAATAGTAGGACTGACCATCTGACGATGGGAGAGAGTTGCTGTGTTTCCTGCGGTTGCTTCCTCTCCCCACAGATGTGTTGTGTCAGCCTTCCTTGTTTCCTTCCCTGCTCCAGATTCTCTTGTATTCTGTTACCATTCAGTTGTAGAAGACTAGACAGTAGCTATAATTCTATGACGGCTCTAATCAGTACTAGAGGATATTTTAAGGATAATCTATTTTTTCTGTATCTTATTTATTTTGGCAGGTACATGTATTTATATATCCATGTGTAGTTATGTGATTTATACCACAGTCTCTCTTTCTGTTAATCTCTGTGTCTCTCTTTTTATCTATCTCTCTGTATGCATTTGCACCTGTGTGTATGAGTGTGTGTGTGTGTGTGTGTGTGTGTGTGTGTGTGTGTGTGTGTGTGTGTGTGTTGGAGGGGACAAGGAAAAGACAGAGGGATGGAGGAAGGAGAACCAGGTGGAGGGAGGGAAACAGAAGGGAGAGAGGGGAACTTGCTTACCCACAAGACTTTGGGGCTGCTGTACCCTGAGATCAGGTTTAATAACATAGTGGTTAAATATTAATTAGAAAAGAGAAGAATAGCCGTAAGCTTGTTAGCAGAAGTTGAAAGTGGAAATTAAACGGAGCACACACAAGTGTGCAGGCTTACAGGTGTCTTCGTAGTCCATGCAGTTGCCACAATTAAACATCGCGCCTGCCCACCCCACCCCCAGCTTCCCGTCATTAAATGTAAGAGCATGCAGGCTCAGGTACACCATTCTTATTTGTAGAGGCACAAAGGCCCGCTGGACAGAGCAGCACACAGTCCCTAATGGCAGCTTCTTTCTCACATGGAAATTAAATTAAAAAGACAGCCCTGAGCCATATGTCATAGGTTCAGTCACCTCAACAGCACAGACACAGATGCCAGTACCCTGTTGCCAGGCTCCTGGATAAAAGCAAGATACTCCTGACACTTGGTGAAAGGGCAGATGTGCATAGTTGAGCCTCGGTGCCTTTATCACTGTCTCGTGGTCCAAGAAGTCCCCAGGTGCATGCAAAGGAAGACCCCAGTTGAGGAAGGTTAGGTTAATGACCAGCCTCAGAGTGGAAGCAGAGATTCCCCCAGTAAGACTCGACTCCTGTGCTGACCACGGGGCTCACGTTACTTTTTCAAGATAGACCTTAAAATGAAGAGGTAAAATTTTAAAGTTTATGATGTAAATTCCCGAAATGAATTTGAGAGCTCCTGAGTGCGCTAGGCCGGATGACTAGGTTGGAGGACTTCCTCCATAAACCTGGTTTGGCCTTGTGTTGGTAGAGGGAGGAGCTGACTGTGGCTGACTGTAGCACAGGTTAGGCTTCTCTGGCGCAACCGAGAATAAGGCTTGAGAGGTGACGTTAGACACCATGGGAACAAGTGATAGGATTGAGTGGTGAACAGTCAGCCACCTCCTTCAAGAAACAACTGTATCTGCCCCGGCTCCCAGGCAGATGCATTATCAGCAGGGAGTTGGAACTGCCTTCCCACCTCACAGCTAAACATGCCTGTCTGCTTCATTGTGCCCTTATCTTCCCGGCCACCTTACGCATGTCCCACGGCTCAGTCCGTAGGCTCTGGTTGCTGAGACACCAGCTGTAGAAGGCAGAAGTGATTAGCAGTCATACTTAGACACACAGCTTCCCGGTGTATAAGCCAGGCACCTAGATGAAAAGAATATTTGGTTTGAATGACATCATCGACAGGGGACACTTCCAGGATGACTTAGGTGTGTCAGTGAATTTGGCTGTGGTGTTATGGTATTGGAAACATACCAGCTGAAACTTCCAGAAATAGTTTCAGCCTTACAATATTTCATACTGAGCGCAGTGAGCAAGACTGGATATAACTTGAGGTCAGTCCACGTTCAACAGTCTAAGAATCAGTCACCAGAACAAAAGGAAGAGAGCCTTGCTCTTCCCAGGCATGCCAAGAGTGGTGGAGGTTGGGGGAGACAGAAAAGGGTCGCTTGTGTGCCTAGGATTAACCCAGAGCAGTATAAGGTAGGTATGGACTAAATTCATAGGAAGGCAGCAGGAAGCAGTGTGGCTTGTATTTTTAGCCTGTTCTTGTACCATTCAAGACCTCTGCCAGTCCCTGTGGGGCTGTTGTCTCTCTCGGCAGTCTTAAAGGACAGAGTTGGTTAAGGGCCTTCATCAGGACCAGGATATCTGAAGTCAATTTACTCACATGAAAGACACACTCAAAATCAGCGTTCTCGTCATGTAAGAAGTTGGCCTACAAACCCAACCTGGAGTGTGTAGATAAGAAAGCTGTTCCTTCCTAAGGACATGCAGGAAGAACCCCCTGTCTGGATGGCCCAAGCTCCGAGTGTCTTCCGATATAGAAATGGAGAGAATTCAGCAGTTTGAAGGAAGAGCTCATTTGGGTTTGTTTATTGAGCGCTCCTATTCCCCCTCACCCCCACCCCAGAGCCTTAGTGAGCTAGTGCTCATGAGGGCTTTCTGCAGCATGTGGAGTGTTGTCCTTTTTCCCTTGTTCTGAATTCCTGTCTCCTTGGCATCTCTAGTGTACATGCAAGCGTCCAGTAGAAAAGGTTCATTTCCCTTTCAGGTACTTGGAAGCCTTTATGCCTGGTCTTTTAATTCAATCCGTCTCATTACTTCAGTTAGAAGGAAACATGGAGCAGTTGTCCCATTGCCCCCCTCCTCACACTGCTGAAACTCCTGTGACCTCCTGTTCCATGTCATTGACTTCCTATGCAGGTCACTCCCCAGTGATAGAAGACCAGTGACAAGGTAGAAGCCACCCTCAACTAAGAGGTTTAAGAAAACATTCAGCAACAGTAGACCTGGGCAGTGTTGGGAGTGTTCCTCCGTTTTCACATTTGCTATGACATTCTGTGTTTCAACATTTCCTTTGGATACCGCTCACCAATCAGAACTCGAGTTCTCCAGCAGTCCATAGAACGACTCTCTCTTTCAGAATTGTAGAATGTTAGGTGGAAGAGAAGTTCACCGAATGTAGAAACATAAATTGTCCGACACAAAGTGCTTGAAACAGTCACCCAGAGACACTTCCATACTGAAGAGTGCAAAGTCCACCTTGGTACTGTTTCTGTTCCAGTAGAGGGGAGTGGCCAGCTCTTCATCACTCTAAGGTTCACGTCCATCATAAACAGGCGAAGAAGTAGCTGGGCATTGCTCCCCACGGCCACCAGTAGCTTTTTCATGATGCACTTGTTTGGAAAGTTCTTAGTAATTAATTTCAACATCAAGACTTCATTTTGCTGCTTTGTTTTGGTTTTTTGAGACAGGCGTTTCTCTTTGTAGCCCTAGCTGTCTTGGAACTTGTTCTGGAGACCAGGCTGACTTTGAACTCACAGACATCCGCCTCCCTCTGCCACCCAAATGCTGGGATTAAAAGCGTGTGCCACCACTGCCCAGCGCTTTGTTTTAGCCCAGCAAGGCTTACCTGGAAGGTTGTTTTCTGGACTATAAGTTTGGAGACTCTCCATCTCTCTTAAGCTTGACTCCCATGCCCTCATCCCTGTCTGTGCTTAGCTGATTGACTGCCCCCACCCTTCTGTCAATCAAATCTCTTTCATATAAGCTTCTGCACACCTACCCTGAAAACAAGTCTGGCGGCAGCTTTGTGCATGACCATGGCTTCATCCCTTCCTTTTTCAAACCCTGCACTGAGATGTGTGGTCTTACCCCTATGATAAATGTGGTTAATTAACGAAGCTAAATAATTAATACTGGTTGACTTATTTTTTTTTAAGTCTGAATGGATATTGAAAGGGACCCTCATAGAGCAGGGGCTACCTCCTGGACCCGGATTAGGCAAAAACCACACCCAAACACCTGTTTTCACACAGAGGGATCCTTTATTAAGCAGGGAAGAAAAGTTAAAGTGGCTGCTTTCTGACTCAGGCAGAAAAGCAGCAGCAAATGACCTTGTAGGTGTGATTTTAAGAGGGAAAGGAGAGGTCTGTGTTAGAATGGGCTAGGATGCGATGCTAAAGGAGATAGAGGATGAGGGAGAAGGGGAAGGGAATAAGGAAAGGGGGCAGGGGTATTTGTCCCAGAGGGGCAAAGGACTGCCTCTGGGTAGAGAGGAGACAGACCTGGCACATAGGCAAATGACGGTTTGTAAAAGTAAAGGAGGACACTCTGTGATAGGATGAGGTGTTTAATTTTAATTGGGCATGTTAATTAGGTGAACCAAAAGGGGCTTCTGATTGCCTAACTTTGGTAGGCAGCCTCAGAAAGAGGAAGTGACCAAATAAGGGGGCTAGAAACGTAGTCTAATGGTTTTAGATAGGCAGATGGAGTCGGGGAGAAGGGCAAAGCCTGCCACAGCTGAAGTGGGCTGGTGGCCCTTTGCGGTTGACCTGATTTTGAAGTCTGGGAAGAATACTCATTGCCATAGTAACTCATCTGGTACATTGCTAGTGGTTGAGATGGGCCAAGATGTAGGCGATTGGTCTCCATTCTTGAGCGTGTGGCTGTTGAGTTGTCTCTGCATCAGGTTTTTCCTTCATTTCACCGAGTCATCCTGGCGCTGTTGTCAAAGTTGTTCCTGCTGATAGCTTATTTCTGAATTCTACGTACTGGAGGCATCGCGTCTTGTTCTTACAGCAGCACCTCACTGTCTCGGTCACGCTAGACTTGGGTCATGTTTGGAAATCGAGTGTGAAGCCTCTAACTTTGCTTTTAAAGATTATTTTATCAGTTCTTAACTCCTTACATTTCCGTTATGACCAGAGTGTCAATTTAGACTAAAGAATGAGCTAGGATTTTGATTGGGGTTGCACTGAGTGTTAGATTAACCTAGGGAATATTTTCATCTCAACAATATTCATTGTTTTTTCAGCCTGTGTCTATTTATCTAGAACTTTTTAATTTATTAAAACAGTGTGTGATTGACCAGAGTATAAGTTTTGTAGTTAAATATTTTGTAAGTATTTTATTCTTTCTGATTCTGTTGTGAAATGGGATTTTTTTTAACTTTATTTTCCGAGTGTATAGAAATCCAATTTTCTCATATTGCAATTTGTACTCAGTAACTTTACTAAAATTGTTTATAATATCTGCTAAATTCTCAGTAATTTTTTTTTATATTCAAGATCATGTCCGGTGCTTCTAGAGATAGGCTTATTTCTTCCTTTCCACTCTGGATGCCTTCTACTTATTTCCTTTCCCTAATTGTCTTGGCTAGAACTCCCATTATAATGTTAAACTGATGTTCTAAGAACAAACATCGTTGTCTTTTCTTTCCTTTCTTTTCTTTTCTTTCTTTTTTGGTCTTGGGGACAATTTTCAACATTGCTTAGTGTGATGTTTGCTGAGTCCTTATATACTCTTGTATTAGCTATTTTTCCACTGTGATTTAAAAAATACTTAAGAATTGCATCTTACAAAGAAAGGTTTATTTTGGCTCGTGGTTCCAGGTTCATTGTTGTCTGTTCTAGCCCTATTGTTCTTAGGGCTATGGCAAAACAGTAGCATCATGACAAAAAGGACATGGTAGCCAAAGGGGGGGGGGGTTCCCAGCACAAGATATATCCATTAAGGGCATGCACAAATTCCTCCAGCAAGGCTCCACTTATAGTCCATTCAGCTATGAACTTAATGTATCAACCCATTGATGAAGTCCATGTCCTTATAAGCCATGTATACTTCAGTAGCCAAATCTTCAGTCCACAGTCCTTGGGTGATGGTGGGGTTGGGAATACATTTCATATTCCAAGTATGACAATGATATTTATCAAGTTAGTGAAGGTCCCTCCTAATCCTTATTGCTAAGTGTTTGTATAATGGAAGAGTTTTGGGTTCCTTTAGGTGTCCATTCCGTATCATGAGAAAATGCTATAGTTCTTGTCCTCTACTCAGTTAACACATATTATTAAAACTAACTTACTTTTGAATAATTGAACTTTGCATCATGTAATAAATACCTTTTAGTCATGGTGTTTCACCTCTTTCATATGTCATAAGATATGACCTAGTAGTCACATTCTTTGAGAATGTTTGTCTTGATTCAGAAGAGATACCGATCTGGAGTTTTATTTTCTGGTGCTGTCTTTTGTCTGGCTGGAATTAGTATTCAAATTCAAATGAGCCAAAAAAACCTCATTGGTCTCATACTGAGCGTTTTAAATATGAGGCTGTTTAATTCCTTAGCAGAAATAACCCTGAGGTGAAATGTAGGACGGAAGCTTTCAGTTGGAAGGTTCTGGTTTTTCTTTCTGCCATTTGTTCAATGTGTATTTTTGAGACAAATTAACTAGAGTCCCCTTCCTTCTAACCCCACAATAATCCCTGCATCGTCCCTTTGTATTGAGAGTAGATGAAGTAATGATGTTACCAGCCAGGCACTGATAATTACAGGTTATTATCCCAGGAGGGAAACAAAGAGCTTAAGAGAGAATGGACCTAACTAAATCTTTGGAAGTGAAAACAAAAGTCAGTGTGAAAACAGGATCCTTGTTCAAAGACAAATACAGCCTCACATACAAGTGAGTGTCATGGGCATGGAGGACGGCTACCTGTGTTGGGTGGAGAAAGTCGGTATAGGTCTTGCCAAGGGGCATTTTCAATTCCTTGTGTGGACGGCATAACTGTGTGTTTTGTTTTTACTGTGGGCTACTCCCTCTGTGAGAGGTAAATTCAGTTTAGTACATTTCCTTCAAATTATAACTTCCTGCTGACAGAACTTTCTAGAGGCTGTTTCAAAACACACAAAGACACCACTCAAACATGACCTCAAATGTGCCTTGTTTAGTTGAGTTTCTTCTATTAAAATATAATTGCATCATCTCCTCCCTTTCCATTCTTCTTTCAGCTCCCTCCTATGTGTCTCCCCTCCCACCTTGCTCCTCTTGAAATCATGACCTCCATTGGGTGTGGGGAGAAGCGTGCGTGTATGCCTAAATATATAAACACAACCTACTCCATCTATGTAGGGTTGTTTTATGTGTTTGAGTTCAGAGCTGACCACTTGGCACTGTAGAGCCCAGGCAGGATTATTTCTCCCCCCCTTAGCGTCCCTTAGTTATGTGTTATTTCTTTATCCGTGGGTGGGGCCCCATGATATATGCCCTCTTCCACATGCCTTGTTTGTTTTGACCCTGCAGAAACAAAGCCAGCCTGCGTATACAACAGCGTGGAGTATTACGACGGAGACATGTTCCGAATGGACAACTGTCGGTTCTGTCGGTGCCAAGGGGGCGTCTCCATCTGCTTCGCCGCTCAGTGTGGGGAGCTGAACTGTGAGAGATACTACGTGCCTGAAGGGGAGTGCTGCCCCGTGTGCGAAGGTAGGCCGAAGGGTCCAGAGCTTTCATTTCAAAATTGATCTCATTCAGAGCAATGTGAAGTCCCCTCGTAACGGCGCCGTTGTCTGTCCTTTAGAGTGTTGATAGTGCCTAGTAGGGTATGTGGAGCTCCATTTGGGGCACAGTCAGTGGTCACAGGTTTTACAAGTTGACACGTGATTTCCGGGTTGCTTCCTGTTCCCGCCCTGGGACTGTAGTGGTGGCGTAGTTAGTCCCAGCTTGTCCACGCTGTAGCATTAGAGTCTGTCATCTGCCGTCCTTGGATTGCTCAGCTAGAATTTGTAAGGCTTGTCCGCATCATTCCCGGCCAGTCAGCTCGGAATCAGGACCCTGCTGCCATCTCTCCTGTCAGGATGCAGATTGGCGAGGCAGCGGCAGCAGCTTCGGGACCAGGCATGTGTCGGGTGTGACTTTTAGGGACCTGTGGATTCTGTATCCCTCTCTTGCTCAAGCAGTAGTGTTTGCATGCTCTTCCTGCAGACTCCTCCCATTTCTGGTTGTCATAAGTAGTGAAATTTCAGAATGGCACCCCAATTCTCATCCTCTAAACCCCAGCCCCTTAAGGATCGGAAAGCTGAAGTTCAGAAAAACCATCCATCTCCTGAATTTGCAAAGGAGCCAAGAGCAATGATCCAGGGCATGAAAGAGCCTGTGGCATCATCTGACACATAAAAGTGTCCTGCATGGTGGTCGCATGAACCTTATTGTCCTGACTGGGTCACAAACCTTTAGCCCAAAGTCTACCTGCCCCTGCTTCCCATGTACCGGGCACAGTGGCCTGTTGAGTTCTGTGCTTTTTTACTTAAAATCCTTTGGATGGTTGTGCTTTCTTTATGCTACAGCTTTGAAGACCTGGAATGTCTGATGTAGGGCATCTCTGTTCCTAACCCTGAGCAGTTATTCATAATAATGAGCCCTTTCCTTCCTTGGAAAATATTTCAGCCAAGTCAGGACACTTTTTATGTGTCACATAGGTTTTAAAAAAAGAAAATCACCTCAAACTCTTATTAACTTTCACAATTGCTAATGGGTATGTGGAGCTCCATTTGGGGCTAGTTCACAGTAGATTCAGAAACTGCCTCACGGTTGGTGTTGTAAAACAGGTGGGCACCTGTGTTAATAGTCTCAGGGAGCTGCCTGCATACAACTCTCACTTCCCAGAATCCAGATCCCAGCTCAGTGCGGAATGGAGTATGCATTGTAATATTTTTTATAAAGGGCTTGAGAAAGCCCTAAGTACCTGAGGTCTGTAGCCCATTTCCATCTAACTTTTGTGTAAATGTCCTCTGCCCCATTAGTATAAGCACTAGCCTCTAAACTTAACCGGGGCTCTCTCCTCTTATTTGTTGATGCCAGTTTTTATGTATTTTTAGTAAAGGAAATGGAATAATTTATCGATGGTTCTTCTTATGGAGCTGCTTGGGGCTATTTTTTGCATCCATTATTTATGTTCTTGTCAATCCTTTCAGAATATTTCTTCTCTGGTGGTCTTGTCTAATTCTGCCTTTCTGCCACGTTTGTTACTCATTGTGGCAAGGAAAATGATGTAAATTCAGCCCTCCTCTAGGGTGCCATCAGTGACCCCTGCCAGGGTACCATCAATGATCTTTGCCAAGGTGCTATGTGTGACCCCCTGGGACATCCACATGAGCCCTGCCGTGCAGAAGACCACATTGGGGACCTGCTGTGCTTCTTCCCATTGTCCTCAGCAGCCTGTGAACCGATCACAGTCAGCTCAGTCCCAGAAGTAACGGTTATCACTCTGAGTTCAGTGGAAAGCGCTCTTCCTCCTTTCCAGGTGGGGAAATCGAGGTGTAAAACATATTCAGTTTAGCAGCTCGGAGGGCTCTCTCAAAACGTCAGTCCAGAGCTTGTCTCTATCCCTGCATCTTGCCCATCTTAGGAGTGAGGCTCGTATATACCTGCTTCTAGGTCCCATTGCTCTTCACAACAGTATCAAGGATGGGAAGATACCAGTCTATTATGACGGCTGCCTCTGGATGCAATCCCAGGGACCGCTTCCTGTTAGTCCCCAGCTTCCATTGATCACTCTGGAACAGCATCGAGGGATGGAGCCTGGAGGAAACTGTCTCCAGGTGCAGGCAGAGGTCAGGTTTCGGTGGCTCAGTCTCATTCTGGAACTTACGTTTTCCTGCAGATCCCATCTATCCCTATAACAACCCCGCTGGCTGCTACGCCAATGGCCAGATCCGCGCCCACGGGGACCGGTGGCGGGAAGATGACTGCACCTTCTGCCAATGCATCAATGGAGAACCTCACTGCGTGGCCACGGCCTGTGGGCAGAGCTGCATGCACCCCGTGAAAGTGCCTGGGGAGTGTTGCCCCGTGTGCGAAGGTAAACCTTGCGATTCTAATGAGTGTCTGGCACAGCGCATCCCGCCGAGGGAGCTTCTGCCAGTACGAACTTGTTTTCCTTTTTATTTCCTCGGGCGTAATGTCTGCTTCGTGCTGTTACCGGTTGCAGACAAATTTATTATACAACCCAAATTCGTCATTAGGGGGAAGTGTTGCAAATTTAAAATGAGCATAGCATGGGCTTTGCTCTTGCATTGCACGTGTGCTTGTCTGAACATATTACACGGTACAAGGATGCATACATTTTGAATGAGTGCTCCGGGAGCCTACTTACCACCCAAAGGTCAAGGCGAGGTAATAAAATCAGAAGTCAGAGCCATAGCTCAGGCACAGCATGTTCAGCTTGTGATACTTCATAGCCCAAGAATGCTGACGGCCAGAAGAAAAGCCCAGAACTCTCAAAGGCAATTCACACTGGCTAATGCCTCATTCTGCGTATCCTGCTCCCTCCATGGCCAAGGCTGAGATGACTGTGGCTTCCGGTTCCTCTAATTCTTTGCCTCATGACCTGGTTCCCCACATTGACTGTGTCTTTTCCTGCTCTGGAGAGAGCAGCTGAGGCTCCCGAGCTCCCTTCTCTGAGGCAGCTGCTGTCCAGTTCATTTCCTGTGCCCTGAGAAGATACTTTGCGTGCATCTTAACGCACTCATGCCAGTCTTCATAGACGTGAGGTGACCGAACGTTTTTTACGCTGACAGAGCCAACAGGGGACCCATACTTAAGAAGCATGCTACTTAGTAAAATGGACAACAAACGTAGCCCAAAATCTATGTTAAAGATGGGTCCCTGTAGAGTTTGTAAAGCATGTAATAAGAAACGGGCAGGCTTTCTTCCAGGAGAAAATCTAATTAAGGTCTTTTTTAGTATGAAGATTTCTTTCTTTTTTTATGGACCAGTTGTGTGTGTGTTAATTGCTATCTACTGCAAGAAGAAGCTTCTCTGACGAGGGTCTAGTGATGCACTGATCTATGGGTACAGCATTATGTCACCAGAAGTTATTTGATTGCCATGTTCATTTAGCAGAATCAGAGTAATTGGTTTTCCCCTAGGCCTATGACATGTAGTATCAAGAAATCCTTTGCTAACCTCTGAATTGTAGTACATTAAGACTTCAGTTTTGCGAATGGTCTGTGGTATTAGCTAGCCTCACAAGGATTAGACTTAAGACCTTGAAAACCATGTAAAAGAAATGGAAGCTGGAGGAGGACTCATACTGTTGACATCACCGGTCCCCTCATTGTTACTCTACATAGAATACAGCTACCACCACCCCCCGAGACGTCATAGCTTCCAGATGACCTATTTTGTGACACTCCCTGCCCCTCACAGACTCCTTTCCATCCCTAATGTCAGCCTTGTGGAGCTGCAAGAGGGACGCACAGAAGGCTGTGCTTCCTCAGTGGGCTTGGCAAGACTGCCTTGCTGATATGGGGGGAAAATGGCAGTGCCTGACCTTAAGAATTATGGACAGCCCGTTGTTGACCTGGAAAATTTAAGTCCCAATGTAAGAGTGATAAAGTAAACAAAAAAAAAGTCATAAATGCATAGCTCACTAAAACCAGCCTTTTAACCTCAAGTATTGCTGCCAAGTTCAAAATGAAACTTTTAGAGATTGTTACTGAACTGGGGTGGAGGAGATACTTTCCAACTAAGGTGAGCAAACAAAGCCACCGGAGTATGTGTGCTGTTGAGGTAGGTGCCTGGGTGGCCACGGTTAGATGGGTCACTTCATGTTTGGGTTCTGTGTCATCTGCCCAGAGTTGTGACCTAATTCTTGACAGCTTAAGAAAAACGTCACAGCATGAGTGAGCCATTACCAGTGCTTAATGGAGAACCTCCTGCAGCCCAGCAAAGACAAAGCTAACTAAGGGACAGTTCACACAGCACACTTAGGCCTAGTTTTCAGTTAACCAGGGCAGAGAGAAGCGTGTCTGTCTCGTGAGGCATGCGCTTGACATCTGCCCCCGACTCTGTGAGTCTTTTGTAATGTGCACTGTGCGCAAGGCCTTATTGTCCCATTTTAGAGATGAGGAAATGGAGGCGCAGAGAGATTTACATAAGTTGTCACTGAATGGCATAGCTGAGCTGTGTTTTTATTTTGCTTTTACTGATGGCCTTGTGCCCGGTGTCTCCCCTTCCTTTATGAATCTTCATTACTGGCTTTTGACTTCTTGTCAGGGAGAGACTGGGGTAGCGTGGCAGGGTAGCGTTCGGCTTGTGATCACCCACTGACCCTCTACCCCGGTTCACAGAACTTGGGAGAAGGTGCCTTTCCAGCCTCCCGGCATAGAGGCCCTCTCGGCCTTGACGACACTGAATTTTTCTGGTTCCCTTCACAGCTAATGCTGGTCTTTTCTTCATCTCTGTCTGTCTTCCTCAAATCTTTCAGGAGAGTGCATTTCCTAGTCCGCAGAGAACTCATTTGGCTAGGATTTCTTTTTCCATTTGTCACCCGAGCCGAACAGCGAGTTTGGTCTAGGACAGTATTGTCCTCCTGTGACTTTCACTGTCGGGTGTAATAAAGGCAGAGACCAATACGGGAAAGTTACTGATAAATAATAAACATTACTAAATATTTCTAGAACATCAAAGAGGGTCTTATTGCATAGAGTCCAAGAAAATCTATGCAACCATTTGAAAACATTTTTCTCAGTAGCCGGTCCGTAGTATTGTTAAGCATAATGTCAAGTGATTTCAGAATAGCAACAGAATGGCATGAAATAAGAAAAATAAATCCCAAGCTGTTGCTGAGTAATAAATGAGCCATCCGCCAAGATCATTTACGGACAAACAGAAGTCCGGGCGTGTGTGCAGCTCAGAGCCGTGGGAAACTCCTGCACGCACCCTTGCATAATGAGTGCTGACCCTTGCGCTTTAGCTTCGTCTCAGGTGCTCGGAATGGGAAATCAGAAGCACTCACCCCACACAGGCATTGCGGTTTGGGATGTTTTCAAAATAACTCAGAAATCACCAAATATATCGTGTTAGGACCTCCAGAGAGAGAGAGAACCTTGGGGCTGTCATTGTGATTAAAGATTCCTACCTTCCAAGGGACGGCATGATATGACTGGCTACTCCCAGAGGACCGGAAGGTGAACTGGGAACCCTTGAAGACAAGGCTGTCACTTGACAGACAACTTGATTCAGAAGTACTTTGGTGCTTTTTAAGGTTCCCTTAAGTACTCTCGTAATGAAGTCTTACCGAGTTATTGTCAACACCCGGTTCAGGTGTTCAGATAAGCCTGAGCCATTTCAGTCTGTAGGCTGGAACAGACTGTATCCTCCTGTTCTGCTTTGCAGGCTTTTCTCTACATCGCCTCCAGTTCACCAGTCTTGTTTGCTTTGCTTTGGTTTGGTTGTTTGGTTCTTTGAGACAGGGTTTCTCTGTGTAGCCCCAGCTGTCCTGAAACTCACTCTGTAGACCAGGCTGGCCTCAGATTCACAGAGATCCACCTGCCTGTGCCTCCGAAGTGCTGGGATTAAAGGTATGAGCCACCATGTCCAGATAGTCTCAGTAGTTTGAATTTCTTTCAAAGAGAGCTAAGGGAGACATGCATGGAATAAATATGAGGTTTGCAATTCAAGTATGTATGTGAAAGACCTGCCTCTGTGTGTGTGTGTGTGTGTGTGTGTGTGTGTGTGTGTGTGTGTAATTTAAAGTGGAAAGGACAACAGAATAAGTATCATTTTACTTGCAGTTTCTAACAACTAACATCACTTGCTCACTTATGGAAGTGAGGACCGGGTACAGTGAGGGCATCATCTCATCTGATCCTGCAAGATCATTAGCGCGGATGCTGGATTGTCACAGAGCTCACAGCGCAGAGGTTCTATCACGTGCTTTGGGCAGTATAGCAGGTGCATAGCAGCGCTGTGCCCTGAAAGCCCAGACTCTGGACTTTGCACCCACATTTCCTCAGATCGTATATTACTTTCCGGCGGGCAAGGAATTCCCTGTTTTCTTTTGAATTATTGATGGTGACTACATGTAAGTGGTTCCTAAAAGCTTTTCAAATTAATAAGCAGCGAGCAGAGGCAGGAAGGAAGGATAGTAAGAATGGAGCAGCAAGCCCAGTACTTCCCTTGTCTCGGAGTCTCCTTTTCTTAGAAATGGCCTGATGAGAAAAGGTGACCTTAGCCAGAGTCTCCGTCACTCTCTGGCCCCATGACCAGCTGAAGAAAGAACAACTTTGGGATGCTTGTGTCGAGGTCAGAGTGCAGAGTGTCACCTATGTTTGACACCAGTGAACCTGTATCTCCAGGTTGTGTGGACCCACCAGCTCCCCTTTGCTTACTGGGAGTTGCGACAACTGCACCCTGCTCCTGGCTCCATCACAGAGGTAGCCCCTTAGGCCTCCCATAACTGGTGTGTAATCTGAGGTTGGTTCTTTCCTAGGTCAGCTCCTAAAGACCGGAATTTCAAAACTTTATTGAGGTTTCCCTGGGCCCAGGCCAATGCCAACTGCCCTGTTTTAATACATACAGCTTTCAGGGCACACTGTGTGCCTGTGTAGATGCCCTACTGTGTGATTACTCACTTATTTACACAAAAAGAACGGTACTTTATGCCATAATCAGGTGTTTTTAATATTCTCCACAGCACTATCATGTACGCAGGTATGTAAACTGCCTGGGCTGGTTGTTAATGCCGTGCAGAACCTAAGGACGGAATGAAACTTTTTTTGCAGCGGAAGGTAAAATAAGGCCGAGAAGGAAACCGGCTGCGAAGATGTATGATATGCTTACTAAATAAGAACGTGATAAGTGGCCTATCGGGTGTCAGGTGTGGGACCCACTTAGTGGTAACACCCAGTACAGGAGATACGAACTGCAGGGTGACTCCCAGCCCTTAATCTGAGGTCTCATTTTGAGTGGTGGTTGACCCACCCAGGTGACCACTGTGACCCAAATGTCCCCCTGGATCATGCAGAACTTCCTATGGAGAAGAGCTGATGGTTTGACGACCTTGAAGATTCTGGAGCCCACTCCTGAGTACATCGCTTCCCAGGAACTAAAAGCTTAGGTCACACTGTAAAAGGTGGCCTGCAGAGCCATGTCCAGTGAGTGAGCTTGGTGCTTGGATTGGGTGAATTCACTCACTCTCCCCTCCAGTATTTATGATTCTCTGGAACCAAAGCAAACTCCAATTTTGTCTTAGACCAGGAAGTCAAAGTTATTTGCAGGTTTCCCAAGCCGAGCACATGAGGGTCTATGTCATTATTCTGTTTCAGCATTGTTATATGTTCTGACTTTTCCTGTAGTAAGTTAAAGCAGGGCTGTTTGTGAAGCTGTTAGGGGCATTCTGCGGGGCGTCGGGCAGGTATAATTCTGTTAACGTGGACTTAAATAAACTCTTATAGCAGGGGAATAAGAAATTCATTGTGTGGGTTGTCCCCTTCCACA
Organism: Microtus pennsylvanicus; assembly: GCF_037038515.1. Taxonomy (NCBI): domain Eukaryota; kingdom Metazoa; phylum Chordata; class Mammalia; order Rodentia; family Cricetidae; genus Microtus; species Microtus pennsylvanicus. The sequence goes on from NC_134599.1 coordinate 26,226,538, forward strand.
CACACACACACACACACTAATTCCCTAGATTTAAGATGGAATGTGATTGAACCAGAAATTCAACTGCTTTTCCCCCACCACCTGGCTTTCTTGGATGTCTGGCTTACTTAGGGGCTCCTGGTTCTGACTGGGACCCCGAGAGGATCAGACATTAGGCATGTCTTTACCTGTATGGAGTTAGCCAGCAACTTCACCTCAGCATCAGAAATCTCAGGCGGTGCTCTGACTCTCTTGGAGGTCTGTGAGCTGTCAGATACACTGTCTTCTTAACATCAGTCTTCACTGTTTTTTAGGAGTAGTATAATTCGTTCTCATGAATGTTGATGATACGGTTTGAGTTGAACTGCCCTTCGAGTGAGATTTCAACCGACCTGCCAGAAAATTCTGTACCAGGCACATATCTGGGTGGGGATTCCTTGAAACAAGACAGAAATGTTTCCAGCCCCGCCTTGCCCACAGTGTTCCTTACTGCCCCGTATCTCGCATGATTAAGCTACTGCTCCAGTAGTGGGGAGTCAGGGAGAGTTTGGCTGACCGCACCCTCCCAGAAGGGCAGTGGAGTCCGAGATGCCACAGAGTCACAGGGATCAGAACTCAGTTATGGGGGGTACTGCTTTGGTGCCATCCATGCCAAGAATAATAAAATACTCATAATAGCCTCAGGACTGTTAGGCATGCTGCTTCATCTTTTAACTCTGAATGTCCTGGAAATATATTCCATAAATGGAAATTAAAATATAGCACAGTCTATTTTCTGCTTGTCCAAATAAGGTCATATGTTGGCTGCCACATGACCGTGTATTACCCTAGGTCTTGGACCTAAGTGCCAGAACATATCAGGCATAAATTTTTTTTGGGGGGGGGAGGCACTTTTGGTTTTTCTCTGATAGTTTAAAATACCTTGAGATATTTCAAATAGTATTCAGATACAGGTGAAATGGATGTAAAAGCACCCCCGTGTGACTAAGTGTGACTGTCACGGTTTTCACAGTTACACACAGAAGCATTATGCACACCCATCCCATGAATGGCTCTTTCTAGTTGTTCCATTTCCCACATGTCGTAGTAGCTAAGCAGGTGGGAACCAGCACACGCAGAAGTCACTTAGCTGGGACGAAATGCTTATCTGTCCTTGCTCAGAGCCAAGGCTGCATCTGCTGCTTCCTTTCTACCTGTGTGCCTTTTCCTTTGCAGCTGATGTGAGGGACACCACCCGGGTCATCAAAACTTACAACTACCCATGACGGTGGTCCGTAAACTTTTGAATTACCCAGTGCCTGAATCATTTAACATGCTTGGGAGTTGATGCTCAGGCTCTGCCATTGTGGCCACTGACTGTGTCCTAGCTGAAGCAGCACGGAGCAATGGGCCCTGTCCCTGCTGTCCACCTCCCATACCATAAAGGGTATTATTGCTAAGGAGCCTCGTGGTTTTCTCAGGAAGATAATAATTGCATCTAATAGATCAGACCTGGCCTGCTAATTTTCATGTAATCAACAGAAGCAGGAAAACATAGTCTGGAATGCGAACTATGTGAATGAAAAATATTTAGTCATTCTCGAAATGATAGGAATGTTTTTCCAGCGAGCTTAAATAAACACAATCTCTTTTGAGACTGCATTAGACTTTTTTTGGAGAAGAGACAACTCTTAGGCAACCAAACAGAAGTTAATGAAGGTTTTTAGGAGGCATGCCCTGCAGAAAGGGCTCGGAGACTGACAGCAAGATTCCATCGCTTTCACAGCGCAGCTCAGCAGTGAGAGAACTGGCTCCCTTTGAGCCTTTGTCAGCAAAGCAGGGCTTGACATTTTAACTAGCCACAGTTCCAGCGTCGGCGACATTGTGCTTTACTGACAATGGTGTCGTAGGACCTTCTCACTTTTAGAATCCTCACCTTCAACTGCCACTACTGTATGATTCAGCTCGCAGGAAAGGACTGTCCCTGGCTTGTCTCTATTGAATGCACCTAGTGGCACTTTTCCTGGGGTCACGGTTACTCATTGCCATCAGTCCTGCAAGGCCTGGTTATCTAAGGAAATCACTTTTGAGCCTAGCAGCACTTCCATGGTCAAAATAATTATGCAAACAACGTGTACGCTTATTCCAGGAATATTTTTTGACGCCTCTCTTTTGAGACTTACTTGCACGCTTACACATCCTGTGTACTGCCCTCCACTTTGTATACTCCTGCCTCTGAAGGTTTACTAGACTTTCTGAAAGACTTGTATCGTTCGTGTCGGAGTAAGGGGAGACACACAGGTGACCTAGCTTGGTAAAACTGTTCAGAAAAAGTGAAAAGCGACAGTAAAATAAAAGAACACAGCCGTTTGCTCGGGAACTAACTGAAGACAAGTTCCAAATAGAACTGTTAGCCTGAGCAGCATTTCAGCATAAGCATCTAGCCATGGGAAGTGGCTACTTTTTACCAGCAGTGCTTATTTGTAAGTACAACTCCTGATTCTTCGTTTAAAAGCATACCAGTTCACCTACTGTGAGGCTTAAGGGCATGGGCTAAAATGGGTGCAGATGTTTCCTTCGACATGATTTCAAGTAAATTTGACCAAGATAATTTGCCTGTAGAAAGAACCTTTGAAATCGTTTCTTTGAAACAGTGATCAATATAACTTAGTTTTTAATAATTTAAGCCTCTGCTTCCATTTATGACTATCCTGTTTTAAGCTGTTTCCAGAAACATTCTTCAGTGTACTTTCCAAGAACAAAATTATTTCACATCATCCTGGGGGCTCTGGTTGAGAAACAGGATCCAATCCCCAGGAGACATCTCCATGGCTTTAGTAGAATGTAGTGTGTGTTTTATCTGGGTTATAAATAAAATGTCTATCCAATGTCTGTTGTGGCACAGTTGTACAACGATAGGAGCAGGTGGAAGGGAAAGGATTGTCTCTTAAAGAAGGTATTTTTCTGTCTGTGGATGTGGTTCAGAGGCTGCCAAGATGGTGAGAACAGCATCAACCTGGACCAACCACTCAGACGTTCCCAGCTTGGACTCCAAGTCTAGGGGCTGGACTTCTAGGTTGATTCAAGTTGAGTGAGGTTTTGTTATTGTTGGTTTTTTTTTTGTTTGTTTTAGTTTGAGTTGATCTTACACACTTTGGCCAAATAGTGATTTGCTCTTTGATTTTACTCTCGCATCTGAGAGATTGCCCAGATTCAGCAGGGTGATTTGAAACAGAACCCTCGTTGGGCATCCGAACCCTTTGACGCTATAGTTTATGCTAAGTACCTGTCAGAAATAAGATTTGTCAAAAGGACTTCTGATCCTGTTGTGTACCAGTATTAAATAATCTAAGAAAATCCTTGGTCTGTATGGACTCTTGATAGTCTTATAGTACTTGGGGTCTGTTTTCCCCATTGTCTGTTGGAGCGCATTCGAGAGTTATTCATAAAGCACCTCCTCACCTAACACCAGCGCTCACAAAGTGTGTTCTGTGAGCTGACCTCATTTGTGGCTGCGCCTCCTTCTTTATTTAAGATGCACATAGATTCTTTCTAAGGACTTAACCTCCTGTACGTCGTGTATATGATGTTTTGACTACATGTATGTGTGTCCGCTCTGGGCATGCCTTTGGATCCCCTAGGACTGCTGCTACAGACAGATGTGAGCCAAAATGTGGGTGCTGGGAACTGAACCTAGGTCCTCTGCAAAAGCAATACATGCCCTTCACTGCCGAGCCTTCTCTCCAGCTCACCTGTACCTGGATTCTTAAAAACGTATATTCACCTCTGCTATACTTGGAATCTATGTTGACTCAATTGTAGCGTCCTATGAGTTCTGTTTGTGAGTGTTTGTGTTTCCGTGTCCCCTGTGGACCTGATCCTGGACCGTCCAGCAGGACAGGTAGTGGAAAGACTGGAGATCTTTTGTCTTTGTTGGATACCTGTTGTTTTGCATAACAACTCACTTTTTCAGCAGTTTAGAGACTCTGTTAGTGAAGCTGTCAGTTTAAGATGGTTTTGGGCTTTTCATGTTCAGTGGGATCAACTGACTCAAATCTCCTCAAAACCATGAAATCATCGTCATATCTGAAATCCAGGTTTTTCAAAGATTCCATGGAGCTGGATAAATTCCAGCTTCCTTTAATCAGGGTAGGGGCTCCACAGCCATGGAACCAGGAGTGAAACCATTATTCTTTGGGTGAAATGCTCTGATACTTAGTCATAAAGCCACCAGTTGGGCATCCTCTCACACTGACATAAGTTTGAGATCACTGGCCTACTGAAACCGAGATCCAAAAGACAGTTTTCTAAAGCCGGGTTTCCCACGTCTTCTTTTCACTTGAGAATTACTGAACTATTCACAAAGATCCCAGAATGGCTTAAATGGCACTGAGATGAGTTTGGCCTTGTCCCTACAGATCTGTTAAGGTCCACATCATGAGAGGAAGACCAGGGCCAGCCAGGCATATCACATTGTTTCAGCTCACCCGATGAGCTGCCGACTAAGAGATTTCTCTTCTCTTGGAGACACCATGGATGTAGTCAGACTGGGGAACAATGACCTCAGTCTGCCACTCAGCAAAGGTGAAAGGCGCCAGTGGCTGGTCACTAACATGGTCCAAAGCTTACCAGACCATATCAAAAGACATCACAGAGCCAGCCACATCCTGGATGCTTTTCTTGTTATTGGTAGAGATACAAAGTGATGCTTAGGTTACAATGGGCAGGGTTGAGATTGTGAAAACAGCTGTCATGCCGCTTCCCAGCTGCCCTTCTGAGGTCTGTCTCATTAATTAATTTATCTGTGACCAGGCCAAGCAGCGTTGAAACATTACAGCGGCACGTGTTGTTGGTGTGACACATGGCTTGACTCCAGAGTGCTGTCGCACTCCGTAGCCTTGCAGAAACATCGTGACTGCTCCCATCTTACGGAAGCCCAAGAGGTCAGTGTCACATAATGAGAGCTAGTAATGGCTGGCACAAGGACTCAAACTATGGGCTCCTGCCCCCAAATCCACGAGTTCGGCACTGTTTCCCTCTAGACTCACAATGTCAAAGAGAGTGTGGGAATGGGAGGGAACGAGACGGTGAATGGCAAAGCCCCTGACAGCCATGCTAAGAATCAAAAGCTGTCCTTGTCCCTCGCTACATTGTCACTGTTGAGGCCCAGCAAGTGTTGCTCTGACCTCTGGCTTGGCTTTTGATCCCCACTTCTTTTCCGGAGCCTCTGCCTAGAATTCTGACCTGGCTGACTACACTGTCGGGAATACTGACTGTTTGTTGCTTCTGCTTGTTTGGTGGTTGCTTCCTTCTTCTGTTCTCCTCCCCGTGAATAACTCTCAGCCTGGAAGCCTGCCTGCTTCCCCTAGCTCTCTCCGTCTCCTCATCCAAACTTCAGAACACTTGCCATCTGGTCTTAACTCTTCTTTTTCTCCTTCTGAATCCCAGTTGTCTATTGTCGATCAGATCACGAGTGTGCTGAGCGGTCGGCAAAGACGCCCGTACTTCCTCCGGTGCAGCGTGAGTTCCTGTCAGGAATATTCTCATACCAGTTTACTGCTGGGCAACGCCAATCAAAGGAGCAGCCCCAGAACAACTGGGTTGGAACTGGGTTCCAACCTCATGTTAAGAATGTGGGCACGGGCCCGTTAGCAGGGCTCGGTACACTCTGTGCATTGTGCAGCCGAAGGTAGAGATGAACTTGTCAGGAGCCCAGGCGCTCTTCCTGAGTGGTGCATGATGTGAGCAGTTTCAGTTTCCATGAGTTTTCAATATAAAAAGTGTGCTGGATTCACAGCAGCCCTCAGACCGTCCTCCCTGCCTCAGTGGTCGTCACTTACTAAGTACCGATCATGTTCAAGAGATGAACATCCGGAGAGACTTAACTGCCCATTGCTTCAAAAAGGCCAAAAGAGACTGAGGTGACCAGGGACAGTATCAGATGCACGTACTTCTTTGTCAGGAAGTAAGGCCTTAAAATGACCAGGGACAGTATCAGATGCACGTCCTTTTTGTCATGGAGTAAGGCCTTAAAATGACCAGGGACAGTATCAGATGCACGTCCTTCTTTGTCAGGGAGTAAGGCCTTAAAATGACCAGGGACAGTATCAGATGCACGTACTTCTTTGTCAGAGAGACAGGCCTTACTTGAGGTCTGTAGGTGTTGTCTGTCCTCCCTGTCCTAGATGTAGTCCAGACGACATGTTGAGGCTGAAGTTACAAACTGTGAGTGAGGCATGGTTCCTAAGTGAGATCCCCCGCTTCTTCCCCAGCCCTCAACCATTTCCCAACAGATGGATTGAGATGATCAGAATCTGGCTGATTCACCGAGTTGCCTGTATGTAATGTCTCTGTTACAGTGTGCACACACATGTTGTATGCTGTGTAGCATATTGTCAGTTAAGAGGTGCCCGGATATGTTATCTTTGAAGGTGAGCGGTGGGGAGGCGATCAGACTAATGGAAAAGGTCCAGATTATTCTTGGAACCCAGAGATACGTTTTTGAGTTATTTCAGCCAAGTTAATGGAAATGGTCTCCCCACTCTGTATAGAAATTTCTTCTTAATTCTCTTTTGTGATCACTTAATAATAATCTTATAATCATACTACTGTCTTTCCCTATTAAATATGAGGTTGGTAAAGGAAGGAAAATAGGTCCAGTGGCCAAGATTCTTTTGAAAAAACATACAAAGTTAATCCGGGTCTAAAATAAATAGATCGTTGTTTCTCTATCTGACCACAAAATAATACAGATCTTGGGAACATTTTCACACTATTCATTTTAAAATAAAACAGAGAAAGTGCTCCTAGATAAGTGCCGCAGAAACCACAAGGACGTAGGTGTTGTTATGAGAAATATATACAAAGGGGAAAGGGATCACTCGGTGTGGAGTGGCTGGAGGAATTTGAAAACTCCAAATGCCAATTTTTTTTTCCATGACTTAATGAGACTTGCTTAAGTACACAAAAATATTCCATGGAAACCCCCACTTCCAGATTAGGGAATTTCTGTGCCCTGGCCTCCCCACGCCCCTTTCATGTTCTCTGCATTAATAGAGTTTTCTCTCTATCTTCATTTGGGAAAATTTTAACTTCACTCTGCGCCTCTTCGCAGCCTGGGGTTATGTTGACAACTTGGTGATTTATTTGAGCGGCACTGTGGCTAGAGAGGGGTCACATCTGTAAAGCGGCTATGGCAACAGAGGGGCACATGAAGATGCAGTGAGTCAGATGAACTGTCCTCCAGTTCTGTCTTGGCCAACTTAATCTCCAGTTTTATAGCCCCAGCTGGGCTACCTCTAACCCGGAGGGGGCGGTGCTGGAGGAGGCCTGATAGATTTAGCCACTGGCCTGCCATATAAAGGGAGAGAAGCTTTGGGAATCTCCCCATTCATTGGCTATCCGTGTGGCTTAAGCAGCCCCAGCCAAAAGAAAAACATAGCTTAAGGAAGAGAGTGCCTGAATTAAGTCTGGAAAGAGAGCATAATTGTTCATTTTCGTCTCTCATAATCAAATAAGCAGGCCTGGGAATTTACTGAGAAAAGTTATGTAAAACATGCAAAGCATAATTGAAGCCCAAAAGGAGGACTCTGAGAAACGAGAGGCAGAAATGAGGTTCATTTATCTTACTGCTCCGACTTGAAATTTCTTGCACTGCTAAGAGAATGTAAGACCGCCCTTAAAAAGTTCTTTTCCTAGGAATTTGCCTATAGTTAGGTTTTTCCAGAAAAAAAAAAATCATTTCTTAGTATATGGGTGGGTGCAAACAGGGAGTTCCAGGAGTCAAGGGCCTTGCTGGACAACTGCTGTTAGCAGCAGGGGGCGGGGGCATCCAACCTTGCTGCTCTCCCGGAGCTTAGCTCCTCCACAAGGCAGCTCTTCAGTAGACCCTCCAAATCTAGAACCGATTAATTATCCCCGACAGGGGCATTGCTACAGTCAACCTAGAGGGCGGGCTCTGTGTGCCATCTGCGGTTGTAATTACAACGTCTTCATTCACCCATGCCTGCGTGCTAATGAGCCTTCCCAGGGCTGCTAATCAGGAAGAGTGCTAGCTCATATCTCTGTGGGGATAATTCATGCTATTTGTAAGACAGAACCAGCTCCCAGTCATCGAGGTAATGAGAAGACCCTTGCAGGTCCATTCAAAACTGCAGGCTCAGTAGAGTAAAAGATAAGACAAAACCACCCGTTAACATTCTCGTTGCGCTAACATACCTGGGAAATTTTACTGGATGTCTTAGAAATAGATTAATATGATGATTAGCACACATCCCAACATGGAAGGGGGTCAGAATGTCAGAATGCATACTTTTTCTGTCTTGTTCTTCCAGAGTCACGGAACTGTATGGTGTGCATGACTGTTGGAAAGATTTAAATTAGCATCTTTCAGGGATGCATTGGAGCTCTTCCTTTGACCTTCTCTAGCTTCTGATTTGGAGAATTCTCCATGAAAGAAAATAATGAGCAACTAGAGAGATTTTTGTTGTTGTTGTTTCCAAGACAGTGTTTCTCTGTGAAGATCTGGCTGTCCTGGAACTCACTCTGGTGGCCAAACTGGCCTTGCACTAGCAAAGATCTGCCTGCCTCTGCCTCCCAGGTGCTGGGACTAAAGGTGTGTTCTACCATGCTTGGCTGAGATTAGAGTAACTTAACATATTATAAAACCTAAATAATCAAAAGAGTTATTTTATGTTATTTTGCTGTGGCCTTAGAGTTTGAACCATAACCATACTTAAACTTTGTATTTTGATCAAATTCAACATAATCACAATGTCTTCATTTCTCAACTGGGTAGATAAAGTTCCTAGGAGATGCTAAAAATATTGGTGGTAGTTTGCAGACACATGGTATCTGGGGCTAATTCCAAAAATATATGAATATTTTTCTGAAAATATTTTTTCTGTTTGTGAACCACCTTAGGCTATGAAAATCTCTAAGTCTTAAATAATTATAAAAAACAATTACCATATACATTCACTTATACATTTGCCTAATATGAGAAACTTCCTCCCAGACTTCCAGCCTCTCAGACTCAACTGAGACAAAATTTAGTGGCTGAATATTTGCACCCCTGACACAGTTCCAACAGTTGTTCTAAAACTGTTTCTCCCCAACAGTTTAGGGTGCTCAGGAAGTCTTTTAGAAAGTCACTGAGGAAAAAACATCAGGTTGAGGAGAGTGATGGTTCCCACCCAGAGGCAGTGTAGGAAACAGAAACTGGATGTAGACATGACAAACACCCACTTTTTGTTCTTTGTTGCTTCTAGGCTCAGAAACCATTTCTAGAATTCTTCTCCACAATGAAGCTGTTCCAGGGTTCCCTTTAGAAATAGTTGTAGACAGAGGCAGTGACTTCCTGCTCTTTCCAGCCTTCTTCCTCAGCTGGAGATGAGATGAGATGGACTTTCAGGATGAACCTGTAAGCATCAGTTCGTTGGATTATCCCTTGCCGAAACCTGCCTCGTGCAAGCATTTTCCTACTCTCACAGAGGAGACAGGAGACGCCTAACCATCTCCTACCCAGTCCATGTCAGTAGACATCATATACAGGGAAAGCTCCAGAAGTGTTACCTGGACCTCTGTTCAGCCCAACTCTGTTATCTAAACTTGCTGAGGGCAGAGGACTACCATTGCCCTTCTAGAAGGCTTGGACTATCTGATATATCATTTCAACATCATACCCTCCCATCATCCAGGAGCACAGACTGTAGAGTGTAAATGAGAATTCCCTGTGCCAGGCCAAGGTCCAGGAAATAATTTCCATATACAAAGGGCTGCGGTGACCAATAGTGGAAAGGATGGAATAATAACAATCTCGAGCACACAGACTCCAGGATATTGTGACTCTGAGCCAAGCAAAAATGCATGCTTCACATATTTCACTAATACGTTCTCTGTACACAGCTATAGTTCGATACTCTTCAAAATCACTTCTTTTGTACTAAGAACTTACCTAGATTAAAACCTAGTTCAGCATGCTCTGAAATGCCTCGCTTCAGAGTTCATTATTCAGAATAAAGAATTAGACTTAAACTTTCTTAACCATACTTCCTTAGTCAAAAGACAAGAGAAAAGAAAGACATAGTAACAGGATAGTTCTGACATTGCATATTAATATGTTGGGTGGAATGCAGACTCTGGTTGATGATAGCAGCATTTTTTTTGTGTATGTGTCCCATTCATGGTTGGATGTTTTTGTTGTAAGGATTCCATAGAAATGGAACTATTGTATAGGCTCACATGCAAGGAACTGAGCACGCTAATGTTCTGGGAGTGCTAGCAGGCAATATTCTGTGATTCCAGATAAAACAGTGGAAGACAGCTGGTCGCCTGCCCGTGTGTCTATTAAAATCCAGCAGTTATTCCAGGGACATAGAGAGACAACAGCAAAGACATGAGACACAGATTACCACCCTAAAAGCTTCTAAACTTCTCTCCGGTTTGTGTTTGAATAGAAACGATATACTTATTTGGTAAAGGTAATAAAATGAGGTGCCAGATATTAAGATGGCTCATAAAAATTAAGTGTCAAAGGTTACTATATCACAGTAAATACTGTTGGGCTCAGCTTCATCTACTGAGCAGAAATTGAGTCACTCCAGAGTAAACTGACAGTTTTCAAAATATAAACAATTTATTGAGTTTCTCTGTTTTTTCATATTAACTATTAACTTTGCAATGTATATACTTGCCAGTATTTTCCATCTAATACAAGGAAGAGGAAGAATGGAAAATGTGAATTTTAGAAGCATAAAATAGTATTTTACCTCTTGCATATGACCATGTTATCTAAGGTCTTCAAGGCATTCGTCTGGAACGGCTTACTCTACCTAAACCATTTTAAATGGACATTTTAGACTCTGTACGTACTCAGCAACCTTTCTGTACATTTAAGTTTCATTTGTCCAGCTGAACAAAAGGTTGTTGTGCTGGACGCTGTAGGTGAACACGTTGAACATATCCCCTGCTCTGGAGAAAGGTGGTGTGCACCACATCTGGATGCTGTAGATGAACACGTTGAACATATCCCCTGCTCTGGAGAAAGGTGGTGTGCACCACATCTGGGACCCTCCCAGCTGGTGTGCAGCACATCTGGGAAACACCCAGCTGCTTAAGGCATCTGAATAAAACACGGGGTCCTCAAGTCAGTTGTGTTCAGATCCTCCAACATCCTGGTCTGTATTCTTCTTTCACTTCCTCGCCTCAGGTCAGACTCCTGATCCTGCCCACTGGTCATCTAATAGGCACCAGACACTAACTTATGCGTCACTATTGAGAAGCAGTACCTTTGGAGGTGGAAGATGGTCTTTGTGCACTTGGAAAACATGTTCTCTTACCACACCCCTAGAACTCAGTACAAGTAAAACCCTGTCCCTTTCTGGGACTGTTACATGTTCTTCTGTGACGTTGCTCTTCCCAAATGTATTTCCCATAATATATCCCCTGAAAGTAAAAGCTTCTCTTGGAGTTCACATCTCAAATGTCAGGAAAGAATACAAGGATCTAGTGTGAATATGCACAAGATGTTTCCTTCCCCACTAGCTGTCCGCTGAAGCAGCGTCTGTGAAGTTCAGAGTCTGCCCCCACTCATTGCTCTGTTAACTCTCTAGAATATAACACGCCTTCCTCGCTGGGGTAATCTTTAATGTGGTTTACTTAGAGTGGATACATGTTTTCTGTTTTACACTTAACACAGAATAATTTTGAGATAACATTGGCAGTCTTTTGGTTGAGGGCTGGAACAGAACTATTATTTGGGGAGGACAAACAAGAGTGGTGACTTTAAGAAGTCTGGAAACTAGAGATGTTCATCATAAATTTTAAGAGAATGCGGGACAGAGGTATCCCTGCAACTAAATCAGGATGGCTTAAAACTTGCTTAAATTGAACTCCTTGGTGTTTACAGTTGCCTACCAGAAAGACTAGTCATTGAAGGAAAAGAGAACTTTAATGCCGGTGGGAAGTTTGTATAAAACTCTCAGGAAGATCCGTTTAATAAGCCACGTTACAGTAGAAGTGGAGAAAGCATGATCCCTCATCCTGGCCTCTTTCACCAGGAGAATGCTGGTAGGAACATTTTGTGAACAGGTCAATGTTGTTTCCGATATCCGAAGACTTGAATCACTGTCCCATCTTAGGAAGCAAATAAAAAAAATCAGAACCCCTGATTGGAGCAGCGGTCACACGTATTTGGATCTCTCTTCCTTAGTAGCGGGAGAGGAGACTTGAGAAGACAGTGCGGACGAATGGATAGCGTGTTGAAAGGCAGGCTAGGAACCGCTGCGCCCTTCTATTCCCAGCCTGCTACTGGGTTGCTATGTAAACCTAGGTAAGCCACTTACGCTCTGCGCCTCACATTTTCCATCTACAAAAATGTAGGTAGAGACATTCTGTACTTGGCCATTTCACAAAGATATCACGAGAAAAGCCTTGCGTTGAAGAAGTTCAGGCATCTGTGGGTTGAAGAGATGATGTGGAAGTACAGCGGTGTCTCTGTTTCCTTTGGCAGTTCTGTTCCTACTGCCCATAGCGTTCCGTAAACGTCTCTTCCCAGTGTACCACAGAGCAGGTACCGTCAGTGCAGCTGTGTGCTGCACTGATGTCAAGAGAGCTTCTTAAGCCCAGATGTGAATCGTAGGTCTACCGCCTGATCCTGCAGTGACCGTGAACATATCAAGGTCCTCAGTTTTCTCGTGTGTTACAAGAGGATAACGGTAACAGCCACCCCAGCTGAGCTCGGTGACGCTTCACGGTGCTTGCAAGCAGCACATGTAGAATACAGAAACAAATATATATCTTATGCCAGAGGATGCACTTTGTGTCCAGAGTAGCTCTTCCTTCTTAGAATGGAAGGGGAGGGGAAGTGCCCCCCCTCCCCACATGGTAGATTCCTCCAGAATGGAAGCTGATCCTTGCTGCTCATTGGTTGCGTCTCACTTTGACTCTCTCACAAGGCTCTGGTTCCAGGGCATAAGCCCTTAGCCACTGATATCCATTCATATCATGTCATAAGTGATAGAGTCACAAAAGAAACTCGGACGTTCTTCTCCAAAACATAGCTGGCCTATTAATTTTTGAAAAATGCTAACATAAAGGACAGGTACTGCGGAATGGGGAGGAATTGACAGTTATGTCTTGATCATTCTATAAATTACACACGGAGCTAGGGAGATGGCTTGCTGGTTGGTAGCATGCTTGCCATACAAACATAAGGACCTGAGTGTGATCGCCAGTACCCATTAAAAGATGAAATAAATAAAAGAGAAAGGCCAGGGGAAGTGTGCATCTATAACTCCAACTCTGGGAAGACAGAGAAGGAAGACAGATCCTGGGCAAGCGATGTCTGTAGCTCATTGACCGTCAAGTTTAGTGGCATCAGTGAGCTCCAAGTTCAATGAGAGAACTCAAAAAATGAAGTAGTGAATGATCAAGGAAGATAAGACAGCTAACGTTGATATCCAGCATCCACACATGTGCATGTCCACAAATGTATGCAACCACACACACACACACACACACCCATGCTTAAAACAAAACTTTACAACTATGTAGATAGTGACGGAAGAGCATAGGCAACGTTGAGCTCTGGCCTCCACATGTAGGCATGCACCCGTAAACACATGTGCTATAGACTACAAACATACACACATATAGCATACACTTGCAATACATGAACTCAGAAAAAAAATCAGGAAGAAATAGAATAATGGGTACATTTAAGTAGCTTATTTTAACTTCACTTGTCTGGTTTCTATAGTGATGACCTGCCAGAAAATGTTGTTTGCGGGGAGCAAAAAAGGGCACACACTGCTGAACTATAGAACGGTGGAGCGACAGGGAAGTCACTCCACAGGCAGCTCTATGGTAGAGTGCTCGCCTCACATCTGTGGCGTCCTGCTTTTCCCACCCACTAGGAAAAATAAAACTGGAATATTCGCATTATCAAAGACTCTGAACAAAAATACCGTTTCGTGAGTTAATGACAGTACAGTATTGTAAAAAGTTTCGGATCTGAGGAGAAGTATTGATGGGATTTTTGTACTTACTGTAGTGTGGGATTTCCGAGATTGAATGCTATCTTCGAGGTAATAACATGTTTCATTGATTCTTTTTTCTTCTTTTCATGTCATTAGAACCAACCTACATCACGATTGATCCACCTGCGTGTGGGGAGTTATCAAACTGCACTCTGAAGGAGAAGGACTGCACTTACGGCTTCAAACTGGATCACAATGGCTGTCGAACCTGTCAGTGCAAAAGCAGTAAGTAGACAGATGGGTTTTCCCCCGGAGGCCTAATAGGATCTTGTCAAAGCATATTATATGATTGAATATCTTTTTCACTCCTGTTCAGACATCGCCTTGACAGCCTGAAAGAAAGGGGGTGGTGGTAAGCTTAGCATAAACAGTTTTGCAGTCACTTAGGGAATGCCATGCTCTGCCATAGTGTTCCCGTCTGGATGTCTCTGTGTTCCTTTTCATGTGGGGCTTGATAGCTCCTTGCAGCTGGTGTTGGGAGGCGTTTGCAGCCCTGAGTGGCTCGGGAGTGCAGCTTCATAGCCTTAGCCTTAAGAGGGCAACCTAGAACACCCCTGCCATGGTCATCAGGTGACTAAGAACACTGTATTTTCCCCTTTCTATACATGGCAGCCCTAATCCTTTAAAAAAAATGATGCTTCACTCGGGACCTAGGAGATGGTTCAGTGAGAGAGTTCTTGCTGCGGAAACATGAGGGCCAGAGTTTGGTTCCCTGGCAGCCACGTAAAAGTTGGGTGTGGTGGCTTACACCTGTAACCCCAGTCCTGGGGAATTGGGGTTGTGACAGACAGACAAAGAGGATCTGTGGAGCTTGCTGATCAGTCAGGCTAGACAAAATGAGTTGTAGGTTCCCTGAGAGACCATATCTCAAAAATAAGGTGAAAAATGATAGAGAAGACACCTCTGGCCCACACACACATGCACACAGAGACAGACAGACAGAATAGACAGGCCGACACACACGCCTAGGGAGAGAGCTTAAGAACTTAAGAGCTTGTTCGTATTATTGACCCCAGAGCCATGACCTCTGAAACTAGACAGAATATAATACATTTCTCCCACAGGGGAAAATACACCCCACAGGTGTTAGAACTATTTTGAATTCTCTTAATTCCTCAACCAGAATACACATCCAAAGTCCCCTTCTCCATCACCTATGTGGCATGCTTTCTAGAGCTTGGTCTTTTCTACCTTCTGACAGACAGGCTGGCATTGTCTTTATCTAAAATGTGCCTGAGAAACAAACAGAACAAGACTCAGAATTTAGTCTGAATTGAGTGCTGTTTCTCGCGTGTGTTTGCATCTGTGATTTGTTTGCGCTTTGTGGGTTGGTAGTGAGCTTATAAGCAGCGAGTGCCCCTAAATATTTTTAGGTCAGCTGCTGTTAGGTACTTATCTGTTCTATGTTAAGATGTTGCAGTTTTTGAATTCTGTTAACATAGGGCCAAATATAAGAAATTATGCTAATAGTTTCAAGCCATTTTCCAAGTAGATGAAATTGTTTTTTTTTAATCTTGGTAGTGTGATCTTCTGCCCTATGCCTCCCAGCTTATGGTAAATAAGTACAACTTGCATGTCCTCCTAAACTGCTGAATTAAGATAAATTAAACTGCAGAGAAACAAGGACAGAACCCAACAGTACCAAAGAACTTCCTGTGTCGTGACACTGAACATTGTCTCTAGTCCTCAAATGGCACAGGTCAGCTCCGGCCCCACAAGGTCTTGGCCCACATTCTTGCAGTCCTGTCTGAATTCAAGGCTCATTGCACCCACAAGATTCCTTCACTGACAACTCTTATTTTGTTCTTCCCAGACTTACTTTCAGGTACTTTGGAATCCTCTACCTTTTTTGAGTGACATTTGGCCTATTTTCTGCAATCTTTCCCTATCATCTCTGATCTCTCCCAAACACAGACAGTGATTCTATAATAAGCAACTTCTCTGCGGGCTTCGGGGTATAATTATCCTGGGCTTAGAGGCTTGGACTGACTAAGGGTGAGAACGTACACTTCCTGGGGTATCAGCTCTCCTGGTTTAAGGTGCCTCTCAACTGTAACAAGTCCTCGTTTGTGCCAGTATCTCTGAGGAATGATAGAATGCGTCTAGGAGTTGAATAGTGCCGTGTTCTCCGGCCCCACTCTACCGCCATGCCCTCTGCATGCTGGGTTACGGCTTCCAGGGTTTAGAAGCCCAACGTACTGGCAGTTGTTGCAGTCTTAGGTTTTCAGGTGAGCCTCGCCGCCTGGGGTGGTCCTGCCTTCCTGCACCTGCTTCTGTGCCCTGTAAGAATCAGCCCCTGTTGTGTGCATGTCTGCCTCTGAGACGTTCCTTGGGAAAGCCAAGTCTGCTGGGGAATTGCCTTGGCAGCCTCGTGTGTTTACATATCGCCAACCTTGTCTTCCTAACACCACGGTAATTGGTAGTTGTGTCATGGAGTGTTTACACTGCAGTCTCCCGGAGCCGCTCGAGCTACACGTTCTTTCTCAGTATGGGATCGGACCTAGTTTTTTTTTCCCCCTGAACTTCTATGAAACCTAAAAATACAGAATCGCGTTCTCCCGCTGCCTCGCTTGCCCTTCACCTGGGCTTTGTTACAAAGTTTTGGCCACCCAGCCACAGCCATGGCAGGTTCCTGTCACTCCATTGAACCTGAAGAAGCAGCTTTCCACATTTGTCACCGAGGCAACCGAAAGGCTGTTGTGGCCTGTGGAAGGAGCTGCGGACTGCGTTCCTGCCGCCCGGCTCCTGGCCGCCAGCTAACTTATGCCCCGAAATAACAACACACAAACTGTATATATCTAGCCTCTTCTAGGTAATTCTCACGTATTAATTTAGCCCATTTCTAATAATCTGTGTAGCACCACTTGGTGCACTTACCGGGAAAGATTCAGCATGTCTGACCTGGCGGCTTGCTTCATCGCGCCTGGCTCTGAGAGGAGCTGCATGATTTCTGAGCTCACTTCCTCTTCCTCCCAGCATTCTGTTCTGTTTACTCCACCTATCTAAATTCTGCCCTATCAGATGGGGCCAAGGCAGTTTCTTTATTAGCCAATGACCTTCCTCCATCAGTGGCCAGGCTTTCAAGTGGGAGGCTGAGGAAGCTGCCCCCGTGTGCTCTGCCCTCTGTAGCCTGATGCTCTCAGAGGCATCATTATGGACACTGCTTGCCATAAACTTCCTTTTCGTTTCCATTTAGAAAGAAATATATACAGGAGAATGTTGTATTTTGTGCCTGTGATTTTTTTACATAAAAACATTACATTCAGTACTTGCAAATTTTACGTACTTTTAGAAATATCCAGTCTTTCCTTCCCATTTTCCTTCACCACCTGCCATGGTTCAGATAATGCGTTAAATGTTCGGACCACTGTGGTGAATGGAGCACGAGACATGAGGGAAAATCTCCAGTTACCGAAACACAAAACAAAATACCCAGTGCTGGAGTTTACAAGAGTAACTCTTTCTAAAACACTTCTTTGCTTCCTAAAGATTCAAGCTGTCGGTCACACAGAAGAAGTGGGTTCCTGCCTTCTGTCAGGGCATGCTCAGTTCTCCATCTTTGCTGTACATTGAGCAGCTAGATGAAGAAGCAGAGACCCTTCGGGATCAGGGATGCCTCTGGATTTTGCGCTGTCTGATCCAGTCATGCTGAGCTGCCTGGCCCTGGCTTGGTCTTGACAGTCCACTTACCGCACCCCCCCACCCCGCCAAACCTAAGGCTTAAAACCAAAGTTACCAGCTTGTCTGAATGCACACAAATTGATGCATGGATTTTGCCTCTGCCCCTCTGCTCCTATGAGCCATCCTGACTACATCGGAGGGATTGGGAGGCGTGCTTTACTCAGTGTCCTCGTCTATAGAGGACGGACACCAGGACCTAAGTACTGGGGTATTTTGAGGATTAAGGGAACGAATGCCAAGTGACTTTTATTAGCTAGCAAATGGTAGCTGTTTGCTCCACACACCAGCTGTTCATACCATCCGTTTCAGCCCAAGCTTGCTAACATGGTGGCTGCCCAGCTCCCTCCTCCTTGGTCCTCACCTACCTGCCTGTAGATCTTCTGGTCCTTTCAGGACACACCCATCCACAACCAACCTGTCACTTGCACGTTTGTGCCTCACCTTCTTCCTCTACTTGGTTGTACTGAAATAGCTCCCTGAAGTCATGGAGAGCATTTGGTTCTTTTCCCCGTTGTAGCAACTTAGTGTATACTCATCTGGACCAAAATTCACCCTTACATGGTGGTGCATGCCTGTAATCCTAGCACTCTGAAAACAGGGACAGTGGAATCATTTACTTGAGGACAGACCAAGTTACAGGACAAAACACTGTCTGAAAAAAATCAAGAGCCGGGATGTTTCTTAGTGGACAAGGCCCTTACTCATCACACAGCAGACATTGGTTCACGGCTCAGAACACAAAAATAAAGTACCTGGGAAATACAAAACAAAGGAGGTCTGCTTGTTTGAACATAGCTATGTTTTGATATTTTTAACCTGCAACAGTAGCATGCTTGCAAAACTGTTAAGCTGCACCAAGAGTTTAAATCACCCTGCCTCAGTTTCTCAGAGACACGTTTGCAATTAAGAGGAATTATGATAAGAAATGCCAGAGAGTGCAGTGGCTACAAAATTAGAGCTAAGACCCTCTAAGCAGCTAATAACATAACATTTTGTTGACATAAGCATTAATAACATTAACTTTTTAACCAAAGTGTTTATTGCTGTCGGGAAGATGAAGATGCTTCAGCTTTACTGCCCAAACTGCATATTGGTTGAAAGGCATCAATCTTTTAATATCTTACTGCCCATGGCTTTAAAGCCATGAGTTTGACTGGATATTAGTAACCTCTTTCCCAGTTTTAGCATTGTTTAGTTTTAGAAACTGATAATACTTTTATCTGGAAACAGATTCAGACATATAAAACTGATAGGGGCAAAGAAGAGGAAGCCAGTGTGTCCATCATGAAGTGTCTGGGTGAAAAGCTCCACCTTTTATATCATTGTACTTCTCAAAAGACACCATGTCGCTGGGCACAATTGGGATCAACATTTGCATATTCAAATGTCTTGGTCCAAGAGTTTCATGAACTTCCTGGTTGGTAGGACACTCCTGTATCCACAAGTTTGAAGTGTCGCAGTGCAGCTCTGGGAGATGCATCCACTCTGTGTGTGCACATGCAGGTTTTGCTGGGGTCATTGACAGCGGGTATCTCTTGGGCTCTTTTCCAGGATGAAAGGACTCTACTGTGTACTTGCGATTGACTAGCCACAGTGTACGGTCCCTGTGCCTTGCCATTCTTTATCACTTTCTCTTGCATGGTAATTGCTTCCATCAATTAGAAAGCCCTTTAGAGGCCAGGGCGGTGGTGGCGCAAGCCTTTAATCCCAGAAGTCAGGAGGCAGAGGCAGGTGGATCTCTGGGAGTTCA
Organism: Microtus pennsylvanicus; assembly: GCF_037038515.1. Lineage (NCBI taxonomy): Eukaryota > Metazoa > Chordata > Mammalia > Rodentia > Cricetidae > Microtus > Microtus pennsylvanicus. Next base: position 26,245,966 of record NC_134599.1, read on the forward strand.
AGGCCAGCCTGGTCTACAAGAGCTAGTTCCAGGACAGGAACCATAAGCTATGGAGAAACCCTGTCTCTAAAAACCAAAAAAAAAAAAGCCCTTTAGGTCACAGAAAACTCACAATGTCTAAAAATTGTAAGATCAGGAGGCCACCTATGTTCCATAATTGCCATAAGCCGTACGCTAAAACTTTATAAACAAACTTATAAGCCCCACCTCCTGATCTTTTTGTTTGATAGTACATTTCCTTTAAGGACATTGATAAGCATGGATCTAGGACTACCATCAGGTCTTTTTGTGTTCTCTGTTTCAGAACTGCAGCATGGTGGTGGTGGTTGTTGTTGTTGTTTTGAGATGTTTAACAAATGATAGTGTTTTAAAAACTATTCTGTATTATCAGAGGAAGCGTGACCAAGTTGTTACTCCTCTACCAATGCAGCAATACCTGATGGAAAGAGGATGAAGAACATTGATAAATGGTTCATTCCGCAGTTAGCTATTGTCCCACCGCATGCTAAATACCATAGGCCCTGGCCTGAGGACAGAGAGAAACTACCCTAGGATGCTCTGGGTTTCCTTTGTTGTGGAGGAAAACTGAGCTAGTCAAGGCTAGAGGCTGCAGATGAATGGACCCAGAGTGGATGAATGGCTCGAAATTGCATCTCCAGCCTACTTTCTCATGGACGTCCTGTGTTAAGTGCTGCAGATTTTTCTTTTTCAAAGCCAGCCTAGGTTCACATGTTGGTTGCCTTCCCATTGCTGTGACTAAATGCCTAAAAGAATTGACTGTTTTAGCTCACAGATTCCAAGGTTTGGGTCTGTTGATGGTTGGATCTGTCCTTCGGGCTTATGACCAGTCAAGTTCATTATGGTGAGAAAAATTGGGACCTTATGGTGGGCAGCAAGTAAGAGAGGAACAGTGGAAGGAAACAGTTAACTGTAAGAACATGTCCCTGGTGCTCTATTATCTCTCCCCTAGTCCTCAGAGCTGGAAGGTTCCACCACCTGACTGACCACTGAGCCCTGGACACATGGGCCCTTGGGGTTCCTTTCGAACCATAGCACAGAGATAAATAAAAGACAAATACTTCCATAACTGTTCAGGGTGAGTTGAGAGCATTCTAGATCAAGGACTGTGGAACGGGTTCGTTTTTACGTACTAGAAACACAAAACCAAGTGTCTCTACACTCCAAAGCTTTGAGAAAATCACTCTCCGCAAGCTCTAGGCGTGCTTTTGATCCAGCTATTCCCTGACACGATCCACTGGGTGCCTTGATGGTAAATCCGTTATAATGGAAAAACGCGATCAGCTCAGCAGAGATTTCTGTGTCGGGACAGACTCGTGGTTCCGAGGGTCTCGTCCTGCTTCCGCCATTCCGGTCATTGACCTGCCTCCGAGTCGTATGATTACAAATTTTAAATGAGCCAGTTAGACTTTTCTCTTTTAAGGATGCAGATTAGCCTTTGGTTGCCTCGCAGTGTGATGCAGACCCACAAGGTTACACTAAATACATGGAATGAAAAGTTTCCGGCAGTGACGAGGTAGAAAATCATGCCATTGACCACGTTCTCCTATATAAAAGACAGAAAATTACATTTGGAAGGAATGTTAAGATTCACAGGAGAGTCTATCATAGAAGTGCTTATGTAATGCGCAGATCCATTTTACCTATCAATTATAGCTAATGTTTAATTGCAGGCTATAAGACTCGACTGTGGGATGGGATAAACATGTGGCTTGGTTAGCGACTTGTGCTTTAATGCAGTCTTTGCCCTTCAGGGATGCCCAGATAAAACGGCAGTTCACTCACCAGCCTCACCACAATAGACCACGTTCCTCATCACACCAGTTGCTAGAGCAGCGTCAAGTATTGCCATTCCCGCCACGCCAGCTTCCTTCCTTGCGGCCCATGTTCTTTCGGATCCTGCCTTTAATTTAGATGGGCCTCAAATTGCTCTTCCATCCCGAGGCGCATTTACTCCACCTTGACATTGTTATTTTCTCTGGTTTTCTGTTAAACTGTGCCACCTTCTCAAATAGCTTTGTCATCAGGAGTTTCCTCTGAGAGCGTTGCTTCTCCTGTTTCACTTTAATTTCTGAAATAGCTGTAGTAAGTGACTAGCAGAAGATGATTAAACATCACTCTGGATTCGGCTAACAAGAGACGCCTTAAATATTTCAAATAGTTGTTAGTAACACATTAATGTGAGTATTTCTTCCACCACGTAGATTTTTTTAGCCAGCTAAGTACATTTCCATACCTGAATGTCAGCATAGTGGGGCAAACAGAGCTACACGTAACACTGGTTGCTTGCTTTCTATCATGTATGCCAAAGGACGGAAGAAGTCCCGAACGCTACACGCGGGCTGTCATGTTCTGTGATGACCCTGCTGCCCACAAGGGAGTGTAGTGTGTGCATTCAGGTGTCTGTGACCGCTGACTTCAAGCAGTAGGAGGCGTCTGAAATGAATGTGGATTGTCAACTTCTGATTGCCAAACCTTAGCGTGAATTGTCAGCAGTAGTTTGAGGTGGCCCATTAACCAAAACCATGAGAAACCACACCCAGTCATTGCTTACTAGTGGTGACCCCCCCCCACTCTCTGTCCCAGGCCGAACAGATTCAATTAGGCTTCAGAATGCCACTTCCGAGCTGGGCTCTGTTTTGTGTGTCACCACTGAAACATAGAACTCGGTTGTGAGAACCGTGAAACTGCGCCGTCTATAGCTGTTAGCTGTGGCCAGTGCCGCGGCAGAGCTGAAGCTTAACCCTGCGTAAGCCGGGAGAATTCAGGGCCGGCATCCAAGCCCCATGGGATGCTCTCCCGTGTGTTGTCTCTGAAAGAACCATGCCTTCCGTGTGTCTCCACAGGGGAGGAACTGTGCCTAGGCCTGAAACGGGGCTGTACCTTGGACTGTCCTTTTGGTTTTTTCACCGATGCCCACAACTGTGAACTCTGTCAATGCCGTCCACGGCCCAAGAAATGCAAACCCACAGTGTGCGACAAGTTCTGTCCGCTTGGATTTCTGTACGTATTGGTCTGTGTTTTCCCCAATTCAGAAACTAAGTGTAACTTGCTCAAGTGGTCATTCCTGTGTTCGGGGGCTGGGGTGTGTGTGTGTGTGTGTGTGTGTGTGTGTGTGTGTGTGTGTGTGTGTGTGTGTAGATTATACATATATGCGCATGCCTCACATCAGATGGGTTTCATATTCATTCTCTTTTGCCCATTTTCTTCTAGTCTGCCTTAAAAAATTACTAGGTTAAATTTGGGCATAATTCTTATTTTAATTAGATAATTGAGTTTAAAAAACTATTCTAAAAGTTTCTATTTAAAAAACACAGGTTTGGTGGTGAAAGCGTATGATATCAGCACTCAGGAAGTGAAGTCTGCATCTAGTTCAAAGGCAGCCTAGATTACATGAGACCCTGTCTCAGAAAAGATGCCCCAAGTGTTAGTCATCACTATTTTTAATTGTAAGACACAAATGTGATACCAATAAAGAAGTAATTATTAGGACTGAAAAGATAGCTCAGTGGTTAAGAGCACATATTGCTTGTCTGATAATGTAAGTCCAGCTCCAGGGAGCTAATGCTCTTTCTGGCTTCTGTGAACTGTTACAACACCACACACACACTAAGTAAAAATAAATAATTTTAAAGATATAATCATTTTGTAACTTAACTGCTGATACAAATATAAAGTGCCCCTCCAGCCCAGTAAAGCAAGTAATTAATAATTAATAGCCACTAATACCTCAGGTTTTTATTCATTTTCAATATATACAGATTTGCTTGTTTATTTATATACGTGTGTGAGTGTGCAGCGTGTGTGCATATGCAGAATGGCTGACAGCTTGTACGGGTTAATTTTCTTCTTTCACCCTGTGGGTTCTGAGAATGAAACTCCATTCACCAGGGTTGGCAGGTTCCTTTTTTTGCCCATTGAAACGCCTTGCCAGCCTAAGGCTTTTATATTAGCATTTGTGAAGCCTCCCCAGGTCTCAGAGTCCTTACAGCCTTCTCTGTGTTGTGTAAGTTTTGGTAGTTAAAATTTTTACTAGCGTATGGAATTTCTCATTTGGGAAAGCCCACAGCCGTAACAAAATGTCCCCGATGTTAATCTCTCAACATTGACCAGTGACACGTCCCTCAGCCGCTCTGCGCGCCTGAGTTGCACGTCCATCCTTTATATTGCGGTACCATCTTTCTCATGAAACCCTCACCCGTGCCTCTGGGACTGGCCACATTCCAGAAGCGCACAAACGCTTGAGCAGTTCTAAATCTTCCTGAGAGCTAATTACACCTCACCTGGGAGTTCCGAGTGCAGGTGTCCCGTCACTCTGCGTAAATAGTGACGTCATTGACCCTTGGTCTGAGCGCGTGGGCATCATTTGAGACTTCTGGATTTTCTGACCTCTGGCAAAATTTTAATTACCCAGGAAGAATAAGCATGGCTGTGACATCTGTCGCTGTAAGAAATGTCCTGAGCTGCCATGCAGTAAGATCTGCCCCTTGGGCTTCCAGCAGGACAGTCATGGCTGTCTTCTCTGCAAGTGCAGAGGTAAGTTCGAGCCCTTCCTCTTTGCAGCCTGAAGGACAGAAGGACAGACGTCCTGTAAATGATAGGATTTAAGTGACCGGTGCCTGTCCTGAAACAAGTGCCACTGTGGGACCCTCCCACAGGACACCCTTTATCTTTCATCATAATAGCATTAAGAGGGCTCCAAACAGAATTTGAACTGAGCATGTGTGGTAAGCACAGTGTCCAGGCCAATCACTGCAGAGGGCTTCTCTCCTGCTAGTCTCAGACACATTAGCCTGAAGCTGTAGTGTATCTCGGTGCCTATGGCGGAAACCATCCCTTCAGGAGTCGGATTGACATCCTTGGGAGTGGGTGTCTCTAAAGTCCTGTTTACCTAGGTATTGCTCCAGTAAGAGGATGTTCATGAGAATTTAGGCTTGCCTTGAGAAGCCCACAGCAGGCCAGAGCATTATGTAGGCAAGGTGACGCCAGTGCCAGTCTTCCTTCTGCAGTGACATTCCTGAAGCCACTAAATGTGCACCCAGGGTGCTTCCTAAACCAGCAGCTTAGTCCTAGCCCTTCCTCCCTTTCCAGATTGTTGTAGTTGTCAGAGATATGCCAGTCAAACAGCTGAAGATCCCCATAGCCTGCTTCTCCAAGTTGAATGCTTACTTGTATTTTGAAGGAGTCATGGTAAACAAAACTGTGGAGGAGTTAGTGTAGTCAGTCACTTCAGCCTTCTTACTAATCAAAACTCCAGTTGTTGCAAGGGGCCCAGAATCCCCTCATTGGACCAAACTTCTAGAATGATGAGCCTCTCTCTTTCTCTCTCTCTCTCTCTCTCTCTCTCTCTCTCTCTGTATGAGACTGTCCTCCCCAAGCCTCATTTTTGGTGGCTGGGTTCTAGTCCACATAAGGGCACTACAAGCTCTCTGTCCTACGCCATAGCTGATTCTATGAGAGAGAGAGAGAGAGAGAGAGAGAGAGAGAGAGAGAGAGAGAGAGAGAAGACAGAGAGACAGAGACATTACAAAAGCAATGCTTGTTTATTGTATAAAGTATTTGGAAGTCAGAACTACTCCTCCAGTCAGAAACATATTCACAAACTCCTTTCTTCTCTTGGTTTTCAAAAGTGGGTGCCTGTAGGTTTGAATTCTTTTCCCAGGCCTTTCCTGTATCACCGACTGTCCTCCCCAAGCCTCATTTTTGGCGGCTGGGTTCTAGTCCACATAAGGGCACTACAAGCTCTCTGTCCTACGCCGTAGCTGATTCTTACCGGGCTGCCTTCTATCTGTCCAGAGGTCCCTCCTTCAGCCGGGCCACCTGTCCTGTCAGGCACATGTCTGTCCATGGATGGCCATCATCATAAAAATGAGGAAAGCTGGCATGATGGTTGCCGGGAATGCTACTGTCACAATGGAAGGGAAATGTGTGCCCTCATCACCTGCCCGGTGCCTGCCTGTGGCAACCCCACCATTCGTCCTGGACACTGCTGCCCGTCCTGCACAGGTAAAAGCTGGCTGCCATCTTGTTGTGTACCACACCACCTCCAGCCTTGTGGGGCCCTGTACCCTCCTGTGACTCTGGGGGAAGCGTGGGGTCTGTCCTCAGGACACCTTCTCAGCTATCTGTGGCTTCTGTTAGTAATAGCCACAGAGTGAAGTGGATACTGTGAATAATTAGCCCCAAACCAAAGAAAATCCTAAAGCTCTGGAAATGGTTCTCCATATTTTGGAATGGTTTACTCAGTTATATTGCTCTTTGGACTGGCTTTTTTTTTCCCCCTAGAGGTCTGTGGACTTAGATTTGTAAATCTAACCCTCCGGTTCACTGCTGGCATATTGGGGCCGAAGACTTTAGCCCTAGTTAATTGGATGGGATTGGTGAGATTTTTACTTCATAAAAGCTTATAACTTACCAAGTAATAATGGAGGGAAGAATTACTGAAATCTGTGGCTGTTGTTCTGTCTTCAAGAGATGACATTCTTGCCAAATGGAGACATTTGGAATGGTCAAAATTCAAAACAGTCTAGTCCTAATAATAATAATCAAGGTGAGTTGCTAGAAGAATAGAAGAGGGGAAATAATCTGTGCTGACCAGGCTGCACCTGCCTTACCTCCTGGCACACAAAGATCCTCTCAGCTATAAGATTCTGTCTTTCTCAGCAATTACCAAGTTGGTGACACCCGTACCTTTGCACAGGGAACGTAAGTGCAAAAGAAGAGTCTTGTTTCCCCTAGTGCAGTTAGATGTGTTCTCTGCCAGCTCCTTCCTTGATCACGTATTTTGCAAGTAAACTGAGCAACCACCATGTCCACCAGATCAGAAGCAGCTCGACGAGATAGGATTGTGTCTGCGCCAACTCTCCGAGTGAGAGAAACATCATTTGTTCCCTCCAGATGTTCTTTATTAGAGGCTTGTATGACTGGGAGCCTGCACCTGGCTCTCTGTCAGCTACGGCTCAGCCAAGATGTCTGAGCTAGACAGGTGGAAATAGAGAGAGATGGACCAAAACAGAACAGCAGCGCAGACTAGGACCAGAAGTATCTTTCTCTGGTTCAGAGATGCAGCCTATTCTAAACCACATAGTTACTGACATACTGTTGGGGGCTGAGAAAAGCCCCGTTGGTGAAACGCTTGCAGCAGGAAGGCCCAAGTTTGATCTTCAGTGCCTAAATTAATTTAGGTAGGTAGGTAGGTAGGTAGGTAGGTAGGTAGGTAGGTAGGTAGGTAGGTAGGAAGATAGATAGATAGATAGATAGATAGATAGATAGATAGATAGATAGATAGGTAGGTAGGTAGATAGATAGATAGATGGAAACCAGGCAGTGGCTTTAATCAAACGAATCTCTGAGTTTTGAAGCCAGCCTGTTCTACAGAGGGAGTTCCAGGACGAGCTCCAAAGCTACACAGAGAAACCCTGTCTCGAAAACAAACAAAACCAAAAAAAAAAACAAAAACAAAAAACCAGGGATGGTGGCCCAGACTGTAATTCCAATACTTGTTGGGGAGAGGGGCTGAAGGGTCCCTGAGACTTACAGGCCAGCTAATCTAACCAAGTCTGTGAACTCCAGGTTCAGTGGAAGACCATTCAAAATGATGGGTGGGTGGGTGGGTGGGTGGATGGATGATAGATAGATAGATAGATAGATAGATAGATAGATAGATAGATAGATAGATGACAGACAGAAAAATGGGTAGAGAGCTGTTGAGACAGACACTAGACATAGACCTTTGACCTATACACACACACACACACACACACACACACACACACATGCACTCACTGTGTGACGTCCATCCGCCATTACAAGATGGCGCCGGCTCCCACTCAGGGCGATGCCCTATGTTGTTTTTCACATCAGCGCTTCTGTGCTGTTTTGCATTCTTTTGCCTGCTAATCTGCCTAGCAACGCCAGCCGTCCAATCCTGTATAGCCTTGTGTAGTAGGCCAGCTAGGCACGCCTACACCCTGCATATAAGCACACCTCCTGCCGTGGTCGGGGCCCCTCACCTTCAGCTCTCCCTCAACCAAGCAGCGCTTCAATAAACCGTGATTGAAGAAGGATCCTCGAGTCGTGGTGTTATTCCCTGCTGGTCAGGGCTCGCCGCATCACTGGCTTTCTGAATGTACATACATATACAGAAAAAAAACATTCCTTTGCAGGCATGTGTAGAGTTATGTTTTTTTCAGAATCTTTAGTGGTTTGCTGTATGTGGTCTCTTCTGACTGGAAGCCCTAAAGGTCTGCCGTCCTCGTGGGCTCCTTCCTACCTCAAAGAGCAGTCGCTTCTTCTCCCGTGCAGAGCCGGTGTTCCCTGGGAGGAAGAGTTTATGATCACCAATTAGCCCTGTCTCTTGCGTTAGTCCACACCCTCTACTCATCCTTTACCTTTTCCTCACCGTCCCTCAGCCACTGTGTTTTGCTTTAAAGCAGGAACATAATAGAGCAAGGAGATTAGGGAGGTAAAAACCCCTGCACACAGGTCTCCTCATGACGCCCCCTGCTTATCAGCTTTTCAGAGTGTGTCGGTTGTCTGTCCTCTGAACGTCCTTTCTGAATGCCATCAGAAAATCTTTGCCAATATTGGTTTTCATTGTGACATTTTCTCTCTCTCTCTAAGCCACTGGAAATGCTCTTCAAGTGTCTTGTTCCCACCTCTGCTTTCATTTCCACCGCTTATATCCTGGGATTCTACTTTAGCCATCGGTTTTCTGGAGTGCGTCTGCTTAGGCAAAGTCCCAGGCTTTCCTGGTTCCCATGAAATAAAGCTGTCCTGAAAGTCAGCCCACGCCACTGTATTCCATCAGTGTTATTGCCTCACACACTGCTTTGTGAGGGACTCAGAGTTTGTGCTTGAACTCTGACCATTTCTACATAGACAGGGTGGTTCCCCTCAACCCTCAGCGTCCGCTGAGCTCCAGGCCTAAGCCAGCGGTGATGTCTCTAGATCGTTTCTCAGCAGGGTACACCTCTGTCAACACCTCCTTGATGTCCTTGTTGTGCTTGAACTCCAGGAATATGGTTGGTGCCGTCTTACCTCCCAGCACCACATCAGGGGAACTCCCAGTACCTCTGTAGCCATTGTAACATTAAAGTCTCCCCATCGTTATCAGCTCGCAAAGGGACCAAATCCACATCCACTCTGGGGAAAGAAATCACGGTCATCAGCCTCCAGGCATGTCTCTGGTTGATGATGGCACCGTCCACCAAATGTTTAGTCTCAGGTGAAGGGTTTCAGACTGTTGATTCTGTAGAAACATTCCTGCTTGGGGTCCTGGCAGCTGGCCGAAGTGAGGTGTGGCTCCTTGACAGTGGGCCATATTTCCAAGCATAAAAGTGTTGAGAATCCCAAGATAATAAAGTAGACAGGACATCCATCATTTGGAAGTTTTGTTTAATCTAGAGGCATATCCGTTTTCCAAATAACCATTGACTTCGGTCCCAGCCCCTTGACTGTGCTTAATGCTCCGAACTGGTAGCTTTCGAAACACGTAAGATAGAATAATAGTGCCTTGCTCACAGGGCCTTTGAAAGGAAGAAAAGAAATACAGAAGCGAGAAGTGCCCAGCCTGGAGATACTTGGACCATAACAAGCATTCAGTAAATGAACGATCTCAATTCTAGACAACTCCTGCATACCCCGGGATGCTCCAGCGAGTGAACCTCCCTGTAATTTCATTCTTATTGAATTCTCTCAGGACTATCGACAGACTCAGCCACTCGAACCTCCCTTCCTGAGATTAGCTCTTTGTCTTCCGTTTCTAGGCATGGAATTTGTTCTTTCCTTTTCTATTCCTGGGATAAGAATAGGGGTGAGTTCTCTCGCTCCTTGGGCCCTTCGGCTTCTCTCTCCCTTAAAGCAAGCACCACCCATTTCGTCGGCGGTTACAGAAGCTGCGGGTGAATAATTGCTCGTGTTTTGGTTCTGTGTCATTCCTCAGATGACTTTGTGGTGCAGAAGCCAGAGCTCAGCACTCCCTCCATTTGCCACGCACCCGGAGGAGAGTATTTCGTGGAAGGGGAGACATGGAACATCGACTCCTGCACGCAATGCACCTGCCATAGTGGCCGGGTGCTATGTGAGACCGAGGTGTGCCCACCACTGCTCTGCCAGAGCCCCTCACGCACCCAGGACTCCTGCTGCCCCCAGTGTACAGGTAACCAGCATGGTGGCATGGCACAGGCTTGGTGGGAAGGATGCAGCTTTGTTTGATGGTTCTGTAGACATCAGGATGAGCTCTATGCCAAAGCCAGGAACCTGTGCATGATCCTCTTGGCTGCCTGCTTCCCCAATCCATTCCCCTCTGTCACCCACATACTACAATCAGTATGCTTGGCACCTGAGTTGACTTTGAAAGAGAAAGACTGACTTTTCCCTTTCTCCTTTAGCCTTACAGTTCACATTGACGATGTACATAGAGTACAGGCAGCCCCTCTGTGCCAAGTTATGTCAGATGACTTTGCTGATGTGAAAAGTCACCTCACATTGTTTCTAACAAATGCGAAAACTAGTTATTGGAGAATAATATAAATACAACTCCTGGAAATTAGAGAGGTTGTAAAAATTCTTTGAAAATATGCCCATGCCCTTCCAAAACTGTGATTAATGGGCTAAAACCAAGAGTGTTGAGTGGGTGTCCCTGTGTGTGCATGGGGGCTGTTCCTGTGTTCTTCCTGTGATTGCTCAGGCCTTAGCAGGTAAATTTCAGGTCATAAAAGAAATATGTTATATTGTAAACTTGCTGAGATATTAAATGTGTGCTACACTTCTGGTTTTATACCTAAAATAGTAACTCTGCCAACACTAGGAAAAATGACTTTTAGAAAACAATTCTAATTCAACACATAAAATTGCCAAAGCAGCTGGTTTTATTTGGTTGTGTTTAATCTTCCCAGTTTCTCAACTAAAACCATAACCACTTTCCTTCTCTGTATACAGTCAGTGAGTTTTTGCTCGGTGGAACATAAACTTTCATGTTTTATTACTTCCCTTTTTATATTGATGATCTAGTTAGCTGTCTGGGATCTTGTGCTGTCTGTCTGCCCATCATACTCAGTAACTAAATTTCAGCCAAAGTTGATCTTGGGACAGATCTATTTGTGTAAGTAGCAACTATGTTCAGCAGAGAGGCCTAGTGCAAAATCTTGTCTACCGTAAGTAGTCCATTTGTATTCTATCTTTAGACTCTGTGTGGCCTGTTCCAGCCGTGTTTTTGTCGTGATCGACATGTTATATGGAGGCAAGCCCTGCTGGTGTTTGTCTGTTAAGGAAGACCTATGACTGTTCCCATCCTCCTGATGGGAAATAGTTAGTGTCAGTGAGCGTCTATCCATTTTTGCAGGCATTTCCGGAATGCCTGAACTCAGCCCTGGGGATCCTGAGAATAATGAAAACAAAATAACTCCTATCCTGGGGAACATTGGTCAAAGAAAAAAAAAGAATAAAACATGCCAGTGTGGTTCTACGTTAAGAAAGTGACGGTGCACAGAGAGGAACGGTGAGAGGGGGTACTTGAGCTCCAGAAGATGTGAGGAAAGCAAGAAGTGCCCTGTGCTCTCGGGGCTAGGGGCTGAGTGACTAGGAGAGGTTCAGGAGGAGATACTTCTCTGTGACCGCCAGCCCAGGTTCTTGGATGGGACACCTGACTGCACTCAGAACTGAGCCCAGGAAGAGGTGATGGACAAGGCCCAGGTCAGGCTTAGGCCCAGCTTCACAGTAAGAGTCTGCATTGCAGAGGCTCCTCAGGTTCCTGGCAAGGCAGCTGTGGCTTTCTGCTTTTCGCTCTCTAGGGCTGAGTGATACTCCATCTTATGCCTTGCTTTTTCTTCTCATTTGTAAACTTGGGCCAAGGTGACTAATATTTTTTCCATATATTGATTAACTCAGTGGTAACTCTCATCTTAAACTTTGGAGGTGTGTGTATGTGTATTCCAAAAGTTACTTTTGGATATCTGAATGAGGCCCAAGCTAGACTAAACAGTATTTAAATGAACTGTGGATCCCGTAATGAATCTTTTCAGACTATTTGTAACCAGACTGTAGCAATGAGGATATTTTTTTAAGTCAGACTCATACTGCCTCGGCTTCTCAAATGCTGGAATTATACATACTAGCCACCATGTCTGCTTCACTGCCATTATCTTAAAAAAATGTCAGTGTCTTTTACATCACAGTAAATTTGAAGAGTAGCATTGGTACGTGCTACACATCTTGAAAAAGACCAACCTTAGGTGACCACATGCTAAAATGGTCTAAGTATGATGTAGACTCGTCCACAAGACACGTGTCTGTATGGTGGCGACTTCTGTGAGACATCTCCCCGTTCTGCCTTACCTATGACCTGCCTCACCTCCTGTGCCTTACCTGTGGCCGCCTCCATAGAAGTGGGCCCTGAACAAAGAGTAGGATACTAGGGTGATCCTAGTCCAGACGCCACAACTCTCAACCGTCATCCCAGCACTGGAGAGACTAAAGAAGGGTAATTGCCACCACTTTGAGACCAGCCGAGGCCATGTGGTTCCAAGCCAGCCTTTCTCGATAAAACAAATGAATAGGGTAAGAGAGACAGGGAGACACAAAAGAAATAAAACGATGAGTGATCACCCAGGAAAAACACTGTTAAGTAAACCAAGAAATAAATGTTTGGAAACAGCATTAGACAGTCTCTGGGGCTAGGAAACAGGAAAAGAAAGGAAGAATCCAGGTGTCATTCCAGGTGGTGCTGGTGGACAGGGTTTGGTCAGGAGCCTCCTGGGTAGTAGAAATACAGTCTACTCTGACTCTCCCGCCCGCCACAGCAGCGCATCTCGCTATCCTCTGGAGTTTTCTGGGCGTCCGTAAGAAGCCTCTCTGATGTTAAGGCATTCATTTCCAGTGTTGTCATTGCTGTCCCATCTTCATCATCTCAAGTTTTAGCCACAGAGTTGAACATGGTTTGCAGAAAGCTAAACGAATCCAAGTCTGCAGGATTCTGGGGAACTTAGGGACCTAGACCAGCAGACCAAGCTGAGTTGTACTTACTTCCAGCCAAAGTTAGCTGTGGCCTCCCTCTTAAAGAAGAAATTCTCTCTAGGAATAGATGTCCAGGGGATCCCATCCTTCCATCTTTTATTTTACTGAACATGGATGGGACATAAGGAACCGTCACAAGGAACTGTCCATGAACCAAAGTCCCATAGTGAACCGGAACCAGTTGAACCAATGTCTGGTCTTTGTGACTTTGTCTTCAGGACTGGTGTGGGGAGAGGTAGTAGTGGTTGAGGAGAGATTTTGGACTCTTGCCATTGTAAGAGCTTCCCTCAGAGATAGCTCCAGGTGCAGCAGCTACCTTGGTCTTCAAGGAGGAGCAAATGTGCTCACTGAAGGGTGTGCTGGGCTCATGACACAGGCAGAAGAAGGGCCCTCCCTCCACTTAGAACTTCTGTAGCATGTGGTCGCTACACATCTGCCTCATACTTTGTCTCATGGCTGAGGACAGCAGCATTCATGATCCCGATTCAGGAGCACACAAGAAAACACCCCACTGTGTGGCCACTGGGGAAAGGTGACTGGATTCTGGTTTTGCTTGGTCCGCTGCCATGCCTCTTCTTAGACTCCTGGGATATTGTGACATTTCAAAAGCAAGAACCCCACTAACTGTTTCATATCCCAGATTTCTTCTTGGGCGTCATTGCCATTCATTTCTGTGGCTTACCAACCCCCAAAGAGCTAGCTGTATTTCCTGGCGACACTCTTTTTTTTCCATTTCAAGTTGTCATCTGATGTGGAGACCTTCCATACTACAACCACGGATGGTTTGTAAATGCTTGATCTGGGTTGCTAAGCCTTGCATCGCTAATGGGAACGTCTCAACTTAGGAATGTTACAGACAGGCATCTAGATAGCGCAGATCAGTGAAGACACATTTGAGTGTTGAGTGGTTAGGACTGCGCTGACTGCAGCTAAGAGAGAACCTAGCTCTAAAGTTTAAACTAGTAGAGGTTTGTGTGACCTTACACAATGCTTGAGGCAGGTATGGACTACTGTTGATTCTGTGGCTCAGTGACTTAGGATAAGTTTGTGAGTGACTTCAGTCAGCACAGTTTTCAGGGTAGGAAGAGCGTGGAAGGGATGCGGGCGGCAGTGCCTCCACCCTCGGAAGCAAAGCGGAAGCAGCCCTGGAGATCCCTTTATTAACCCTGTGCTGCAGCTAGACCAGGGGCCTCCCCTCCTCCTCTCTGGGTTGCAAGAGAGTCTGGGAAAGCAGGAACAGGGTTTCCTGACTCACCCATTGTGATCCAAGTTCCATGATCTCCAAAGAAAATGAAGACTTTGCTGAAGGTAAGAAGGAGGGCGAGTAGAACCTGTGCAAGCACCTGGCAGAGTCTCGATGACAAGTCTTTTCCTATTGTTACTGTGTTCTAAAACTCAAGACCTTGCTAAAATCAGGCTTCCTAATTTTATGACCAGCCGTGTCTTTTTTTTAATGAGGCACCCAGAGCCTCAGAGACAGGGCGTCTTTGTAAGTGTGACACTTAACTGTGCTGTGTGCGTCGTTGGGACCTGCCGCGCTGGCTTTGCTGACCTGTATGCTCATTTTTCCAGATGAACCACTTCAGCCTTCCACATCCCATAATGAGAGCGTGCCTAGTTACTGCAAAAATGATGAAGGGGATATCTTCCTGGCAGCCGAGTCCTGGAAGCCTGACGTTTGCACCAGCTGTGTGTGCATGGACAGCGTCATTAGCTGTTACTCGGAGTCCTGCCCGTCCGTGTCCTGTGAAAGACCTGTTCTGAGGAAAGGCCAGTGTTGTCCCTACTGCCTAGGTAAGATCAAGGGGAGGAAAAACCAAACAGCCTTCACCTCTCCGAGTGACCACTGAATTGACACCGACAGCCATTTGCGTAGATCAGTTAGTGTTTTTTAAATTGGTTTTCCTGGTTGGTATACCATACCAACGCAGTGTGTGGACATTAATCAGGGAGATGAGGGAGATGTGCTCCCAAGGTGGAGGGCATGGAGAATAAATCGCTGCTGTCTCAGAACGCAATGGTGTTACAGCGCCGTTGTGTTCCACTGGGACCCTTAGCCAGCTCTGCATTTTTAATATCATAGCTCTCGCTACCTGACTGATTTTGATAGCCATCCCAAGACTACTCCCCATATTAGAGAATATTCGTTACATAAAACTTGCCTCTCCCTTGCGACCAACTCAATATGAAATATTCATTAAATCTTTATTTGTTTGGCTTTTCCTGTCTGACGGGGCAGTGGGGTGATCCTATTTAAGCCACGTGGCTGTCCATGTTGGTGGCCTGAGCACAGAGTGAGGCCTAAATAAACGATAGTTCTCGTTCCTCTTTGTGGCCCATGGTGCCACATCCTATAAGCAGAGGACATACGAATAGTAACCCCTAATGTCCATACCAAACCGGTCCTGTGGCTATGAGCCAGATGCCGCTCTGGGGACCAGAAGGAAGGCTGAGACAGATGGCATCTCTAATCAAGGACAGCCCTGGCTCCCAAGGCCCTTGCTGTCTTTATTGGTTTTGCATCCTAAAGTCAAATGAGAGACAAGACACATCTCAGTCCCACAGTGAACCCTTAATCAGAGTGGCAAATGAAAACACATGCCTTTGTTAATTAATGATAGCTAATTGTGCACTTACTGCCAGTGAGGTCTGCGTGCTTCCTAGGCATAAGTCATTGCAGGTGTTTTGAGTAATACCTGGGGAAGAAGAAAGAGTTTCGGGCCTCAGAACGTTGTTCTTGAGAATTTTACAGAGCTGGATATGCTCAGTGGTTATACTGAGTGTATTCAGTGTGTGTAGTGTGTGTGTGTATTTGCAAAGAATTTAAAACAATATGTCTTGAAAACTGGGTCTCTCCTTTGACCATCTATATAATTTATCCTTTAAACTAAAGTGCTGTTGGGTGAGGACCGTGGGCAATTGTGATGTAATAGCAACTACTGATCAGGAGTCTACAGAAACTGGGAAGGACGGTAATTTCCCAGCGGGAAGAGATACCTGTAAGCATTGTTCCTAAATGGAACTAAAAATTGATCAAGACACGCATCCACATTAGCTACTTACCTTTCAAAGAGCTGCCTACAATTTGTACAAGAAATGGCACGCTGCCCTTGGTGCTAATCTAAATCGGAGATGTAACCAGGATACTGCCCATCCCTCCCAGGGATTCCCTGTGAACAAGACAGTTGTGTCCCGCTCACTTAGCGGACCTCCAGTGACAAAAGGAAGAATTAATGAACCACCCGGGAATACACGGTTAATCCTTGGGAAATCAAGCCCAGATGGCCTAAGAATTCCATGTCCGCTTCAGAGGGGAAAACAGATCTCCTAACACATTTCTCTTGTGTTGAAATTCTCAGAGGGTTTTGTTCAGCTGATCCTCCCTGTGGTGTTTTGTTGCTTCATCCCTTAAGCCGGTTACTTTAGTGGTGAATTAGTTTTCATGTGATGATGGTAAATCACTTCTCTTTCTCATAAAAGCAATTCCCCAAAATCATGGAAAGAAACCTTAGTATGTTCTGCCTCCTGCGTTTCCCCTTCATTATCTCAGTTCCTGAATCATTTAGACGATGCAGTCTTCTTTAACGTAGGCGAGAAAGACCTATTCGGCCAGACTTTGTGATTAGGGTTTTAAGTTAGAGTATAAGCACTTGCATTAAATTATGGTTCATATAAGTGCATATTGTGTTCCAGCACCCTCTACAACAAACCCCACCCCCCACCCCTTCTACCCACTGATGTGTCTATATGTTCACATGTGTTCGATAAGCCTGGGAGCCATCCTAAGGGAACATGAAAAATTCACTATCTGGCACCTGCAGCTTGCGTGTGCTCACGAATCTTACCGCTCCATCCCTGTTGTACCCTTAACACCCGAATTAAGCCTCCCCTGTCCGTGTCGTGCTTGCTTTGTAAATACGCTGCTTAAATCGCGCCTGCTCTCGTGTGGCTCTGCCAGTCAAGCATTGAAAGTTGAGTTCATGAAGTAACTTAGGGATTTCCTGTCTGACTTGCCTCTTTTATGTTTGGGTATTTTCTCTTACTGTCCCACCTTCCCATTAGCCCAGCCCTTCTACAGAGGTACCAAGCCTGGGCAAACCAGCCTTCCCGAAAATCCTTCATAACCGTGGCTGACCTGCAGATCCTTAGTCATCTCGAGAAGGGAAAACAATGGGTCCGGGCCAGGGTTTCGTGCTATTGAGCACCCGACTGCTTTCCCATAGAACAGTGAGAACCAGTCTGGGCATTGGGGCATTGTCACTTACACTCCAGATTGTCAGCCCTCACTAGGGACCGCCCAAATCACCAGGGGCACTGGCCTTGCTGTGGCCTCAGGTCTCCTACTGGTGAGCCGTTGCTCTAACAGCCTCACAGCTCCTGAGAAACCCACTTTTTTCTCATCCCCAAACCAGGAAGTTCGCTCATGTTTGCCTTTGAATTTCATTTTCTCAGCAAAGGTAATGAAAAGTGGGCGATCCTCCTAAAAGTAGGCTTCTAATTACAAGTGTTTGTGTTCCTTTCAGCTAAATTATCTGCGCGCTAATACGCGGTGATAATGGTTCTCTTTTGATGTGTGAAGGCCTCCTATTACGTGTGCTAATTTAGTAGGATGTGTAATACAGACATAATTAATAGGATTGGTGATTAATTTTGAAAAGTGAGCAGCTTTGTCTAATTGCTTATAATACTTATCATTAGGGAATTCATCCTTCTACTCGAATGAAACTAAGTAGTAATTACCCAATCATTTTAATGGAGCATCTTAATTGATTTTCTAATTTTTTTGTATTCTGCCTTCCTATACAAATACACACAATGCTTGGCTGTATTGTCATAGGCTTTCTGACTATAAAGATGGCTCAGAAGGTAACATGGGTGTGGGTCAGATAACATGCATGGTATCTGGGTGGTTGGAACTGCTAGATGCCTCTGTTACCGTGCTCTTCACTTCGAGAGTCCAGGCTGATGTTGAGGGTCCTCACTTTCTACTGGCCATGCGCTGTGTGCCTTCTCATTCCTTCCCAGAGGGGAAGAAAGTCTTTCAGGGCCCATGAGATCTTGGCTGTCTTTTCCCAAGAGAGGGAAAGCAAACGAAGGACCCATGACCACCACCCCACCTTCCCTCACCATATTTGTGAAGATGCCTATCCTGCCCACAGCTCTGGCAAGGGGGCCACGAGTAGTCCGTTGGATCCTTTGTAGGCCTTTGATTCGGTTTTTCCGGGTTGGTCAGTCCATGGAAAGAGCAGTCCTTTGATTATAAAGATTATTCCTTATAATCAGTTATAACAGATGGGGTCGTACGTTAGTTCCCTGTCAGCTTTGGAAAGTGAGGTACTCAGATGTACTACCAGCAGGCTGGTCCAGGAGAACAGGAGCACTCTGCTGGCTGAGCCAGAAGTCTTGCGTAGACTATTACCTGAAAATTACAGTCTGGTAAGGATGAGTTTATTTGTTAGTTGCACATTGCTTTACTTGATATTTTAGGTCACATACTGAGAATTACAGCTAGAAATCCCCGAGTCCATGAATCTTTCGATTTAAGAAGATTCTGAGAAGCATTGGTTATTTTTGGATGAGAGCTGTTTGTTTACATATATATATGCTTATGAGCATAGTTAAGATGTTCTGCTTATGACTTAGAGTCACTTCAGAATGCCTTTAATATGGCTCTTTGAAGATCTGTCAAATGAATTTTTGATAGATGATTTATTATAGTTTTCTTCCACCACGTCATTCTTTTTATTATACCTCTGTCTGATTAGCGCATAGCCGTACTTCATATTTGCTGTGTGTTAGTCTGTCCTAATATTTGAAGTGGCGCTATCACGAGGCTGTCCTGGCTCGAGTCAAAGCCCCCTTTTCCCCCTCAGTGCACTGCAGTGCTATAATTGTATAGTCATCTTCAGGGAATGCATAGGAGCATGGCTCCCTAATAGAGAGGGCTCTGTGTCCTGAACCACACCTGTCGGCTGTACAGCATCCCTCATGCTTGGACGTCAGTGTGCGTCAGGCTGAGTGATCAAAACATTATCTCCTTAGATCTCTGTATGCATGTACATCAGTCAGCATCAAGTATAGTAACCGTTTGCATCAGCATCATTGAAATGCAGAATCCATGGGGTTCATGTCGCATGGTTTTAAGTCATAATATCAGGACACTAGAATCGAACACTCCGGTATATTTCTTTAAAATTAAAAAGTTGTGCACACTGTAAAGAACTTGCCGTAGAGCCAGGGTTGTGATCCTGACTCTGAAACATACCGGCTTTGTATCTTGGTGATACGATACAGTCTAATCTCCTATAGAGGCAATCTGTGCATCTCAAAGGTCCCTGTGTACATGAAGTGAAGCTATATTTGTATGCGGAGAGGTAAACACTACCTGAGTGGCCTGCCTCGGTGAACCGCTGCTGCTTCAGGACAGACTGCAGCTAATCTAAGCAATGTTCATGTAGTTCCGTTTATCTCCTCACATGGAGTGGAGCTTCTGGCTTCACCAAGAGAGAGGCCGGCACCGCATGTCTCTGGTGGCCTTCTGAAGGAGGAGAACACAATGATGCTTGGTGGTGCCCTTCCTCCTGTCTTTTCTCATCTTTAAAGGTCCATGGCTTCTTTGGTCCTTTCTGTGGCCCAGGTAGAAATAATACGCTCTCTGTAATACTTGTGTTGAGGGCAGTGTCTTACCTACAGACCTCACTGTCTTTAGACATTTTTTTTTTGATTTTTCGAGACAGGGTTTCTCTGTGGCTTTGGAGCCTGTCCTGGAACTAGCTCTGTAGACCAGGCTGGTCTCGAACTCACAGAGATCCGCCTGCCTCTGCCTCCCAAGTGCTGGGATTAAAGGCGTGCGCCACCACTAGACATTTTCTAAATGTGAGAAGAGGGGACCCATAAATTTGGTTTTAGAAGTTAGTGTCATGAGAAGAGTCCATGAACTATTCATGTGGTCTTCGCTGTTGTTGATTCTGGAGGGCATGCTCTCCTAGCATCCTGCATCCCTTCCATCCCTTCCCCAGCTGTCACAGTGGCTCCAGATTGTCACCCTCATTGTCAGAACTAGCATTAAAGGCATTTAAGGGAAAGGAAAGAGATGCGGTGTGATGGAAAGGCAAGGGAAACAGAATGGGCATTTGTGAATCGTTTAGAGGGTGCGAGAAGGAAAACATTCCAGTTGTCATCCACTGTACCAACCTTGGAACTGCTCTAAAGTTACCACACCAAAAATAAACCGTGTTTGATTTCAGTTTGCTTAGGTCTTGCCCTGCACCCTAGAAAGCTCCTTCTTCTGTATAGTTCCCCCTCTGTTTTTGTTTCTCCATTTAGCCAGGCATCATGAACAGAAACTCACATGTTTGTAGTTCTGGGACATAGCATCTGTCTGGGCTCATGACCTTGTGTTAAAGATCCCTCTGCACGGAGGGAGGCTGGTACTGGAGTCTCAGAGTGGACCAGCATTTGTCCCTTCCCGTTTATGTCTGTACAAGAGGCCAAACCTGGTTTTCTACCTGCTAGTGATAAGGGATGGGTGTAGCCCTCTGCCAAGACAACCCACCTGATGAGGACCCCTGGACACTGCTGGGAGAGGATTTCTGACGACAGGGAACATCTGCAGGTTCAGAGACAGCGACATTTGGCCAGTTAGGCTTTCTTAGCCAGACGCTGTACTCAAGCATCCTAAAGAAAGTTGCATCTCTTTTCCTTCTTTTTTAGAGCCACCTTGATCTTGCATCGTTACTGTCTGCCATTTAGAATACATTTATTCATTTCCAGAATTATTTTGGTGTGTAATATCAACACACACACATACCTACCTTCCTGTGAAATAGTAGGCCTTACTATAAAATAAGACTTCGTTTCAAGTTGAAAATGAACTACTTGTTTGAACTTGAATCTTGAAGTATCCCCAACCGACCCACCGTAAACACCTTGATACAAGAACTACATTCCATAGCTGAGAAATTGTGCCCTCTTTGCATGCAGTGGGCTCAACCAAGGCACGGTATGCCAGCTGGTTGGATTTCTGTTGATGACACTCAGGAACATTTGTGACAATTCTGTGGGTTTGAAGCAACCATTTTACTGCAGTGTGGTGAAGAAACCTGGAAGCCTCTTTTGATCTTTTTAATAGACTTAGACATCATATCCCAAAACATAGATGAACTGAAATAAAATAAAACTGAATTTTGAAGAAAGGATTTTGAAGGCCACTGGCTTGTGCATCGATAAAGATACTTTACAGAGGTGGCAGCACACTGCATGATAATGTTTGCCCCCTTTTTCATATGCAAAGGATTAAAACTGAATGTTCTCCCAAGCTCTTTCCCTCATTGAGATTGTTCAGGCCCAGCATGCACCCAAGCCCATTTGAGCTCCCCCGCTTGACCTCTTCCGAGTCTGCACTTCCCATTGAGCCGGCGCTCAGGGTCTCTGCCTATACATCTGCAAACTTGTGCTGACCTCTTGGCTCTTTACTTAGATTCCCGCTTCTTGCAATTTCTGTTTAAGACATCCCTTTACGTAAAAACAAAAAAGATAGTGGTGCTAGTTTCTTGAATAGAGCTTGTTCACATCTCCTGTGTTCTGCAAGCATGGCTCTCATGCCTAGCGTTTGCCCAACTGAAGTTGACGAAGGAAAATGACATCACAGGCAGGGACTTGGTGTCTTATCAGAAAGTAAAATGGAACATAGGTTTGTCCTGCTCCCTTGTGGGCTGGAGAAAGGCGCCGGCGGTGCATTGTGAAAGTGCACATGGATGTTTTAGTGAAGCCCTTGCCCTGTACTGAGGCTTGATCGTTAGTAAGCCTGGGCTGCTTGTTTGACTCCCTCTTCTAAACCGCATGCCACCCGTACTGTGCCAGCGGCCTCCTTACCCCTGCCTGAGTGACCTCACTAAGTATTACTTACCAGAAGTCAGACTGAGGAGATAGCTGGACAGATAAAATGGCCGCCGCGGCACAAGCAGGAATGCCTCCCTTTGAATCCCCAGTACCCATGCAAAAAGCCAAGCATGGTCGCATACATCTGTAGCCCTAGCAACAAAGGAGAAGGGGACACAGGCAGATCCTCAAGCTTGCTAGCCAGCCAGTCTGGCCAATCATGGACTTCTGGAGTCAGTGAGAGAAGCAACCAAAGTATAGGTTGGGGAATGATAGAACAAGATACCTGTCATTGATCCCTGGCCTCTTTATACACCCATGTGCACACACAACAGACACACGTGCGCATATACAGACATATGCTAAACTATATATACACACCTCAGACTTCAAACTTAGTGCCCACACTAAAGTGGAATGCTGTAAGCAAGCCCTGTGGCTCTGGGGGCGTGTCCCGAAGGGAATATACCCTGCTCATTACTGAAGCCAAGAGTTGAGAACAATTCTGTCAGTGTGCCTGCATCCCAATACCTGAGGAAGGAACAGATGCCCGAGAACAGGACTGTGCTGGATTGATATAAACAGGGGACTTCTTAAAGCAGAAGCAGCATTTAACTTCTTAGCCACCAGGATCCCAGAGTAAATTACTTTTCCGGACTCCGTTTTGTGGCAAGGATTTGAAAGAACTGATGCAATTTCTAAAGCTGCCCAACTTCCTCCCAGGAAGGGCCTCCCACACTATGACCAGCGAAACAGAATTAGAACCCCAAGTGTCTGTCCGAGAAGGTTATCTCGGAGGCAGAAACTGAAAGCCCAGCTGTAATGCAGGTTACAGTAGGTTTGGGGTTCCGCATCCTTCCGTAGAGGAAAGGGAAGCCATCAGAAGCTTCCTTAGCAGAGGCTCATGTATCCAGCAGTAGGTCAGAGTCGGCCAGGCCTGTGGGCCCATGTGAGTCGAGACTGGAGGTTGAACCTGGAAAGAGGAAGAAGGCACTGGTGGCCACCGCTGCCCTTAGTGAACTTTGTAACTAAAACAGCTCAAGTAGTAAAAGCCAGGTCCATCCAACCTTCACAGCTTGCCGAAAGCTTTTGTTGTCATACTGAAAAGACGTGAGACTGTCGAGTTTAAACAGCTGAATTCAGCCTAGAAAGAGTGGCCATGGAAGACCTTGACAGTTCTCCCGTCTATATAGCCAGAATCCAGGACAGACAGAGGGGAACCACACTGAGTTCTACACCTCTGCTCCCAAAAGGTTCTGCAAATTTTTCAGTGTGGTCCTAGGCGGTACAAGATACTGTTGCTTGAATTGCATACAAAGAAGTGTGTGTGAGAGAGCGACAGAGACAGAAGGCGTGGGCTTGTTCTGGGATTTACCCTGTCATAGAGCCACTGTGGCAAACAGACCCCAGCTCTTGGCTCACCATGTTGACAGTGGCAGAAAAAAAAAATTCCTTAACTGAACGAAGCCATTCCAGATTGGATCTGATGGGAAAGACAGAGACCCAGGATGAGGAAGCAAAATGCCAGAGCTTATCACACCAAGGTATAGCCATTCAATAGTGACTGTCTCTCCCGAATGTGTCAAATATTGGCCCTCGATACCATTGCCAGTGGGAAAGCCCAAAGCCGTCTGAAACTGGCAGTGTCCTCAGAATACGATTTTAGCAAGGGTTGCTTCAAAGAGGACCTTGTTTGTGAGGATCTTTAATTCCTAATATATTTGTTTGAAAAGCAAATGTTCCTCCTCTGTATCAGTGCCGAACCCGATGCTCCCTTCCCTCGTCATTTTCCTCTGAGAGGGAGGAAGGGAGACAAGAGTTGTGAGGGGGAGACATATTGGGGGTGGCTTCCAGGCTTGCCCAAGTCCTCAGCCAGGCTGTGCCGCTTGGTTGAAAGAGATCTCCATTGCCTGGAGTCACTGAGTAATAATGACTTTGGTCTCTGTGGCACTGATATCTGCCCAGAAAGCGACCCCCACATCCCCCAAGTCATGCTACTGTGCTTGGTAGATAGAAGGCATGTGGAGGGCGGGGGGGAGCCAAACCCTCTCTAGTTCCTGCCCCACCCTTCCTGTCCTCACATCTTAGTCGAGTGACATTAATTCCGTGTGCCTCCGTTGTTTATGGAATTGAAACAGTAACCTGTCCCCTGGGCTGTGGGGATCACACAGAACTGGCGCATGCGTGCCTGGGGCAGAGTAGTCATCCAGCGGTGGAAGTTATGAATGATATGAGGTACTGAGAAATAGGAGCGCATGGTGTCATTGCCAGCGTCAGCAGAGCCATTGGGTGTTCGGTGCAGTGGTGAGAATCAAATAGCATATGCTCCCAACAGCCACACCAAAGCCACACAGAAACTGTATGTAGGTCTGCATTCCTCCGCAGGCGAGGTGTTTAGAGTAGCCTTTACATGTAGTCTCCATTAGGCTAAGCAGGTCCTACGAGAAAGTGACAAGGGCTTTATTAATTCATTATAAAGACCTTCAAAGTGCATAGACTTTGCCCCATCTTCCCATTCTGAAGGGTTCTTGAACCCATGGTCCATCTGGCTACCACCGGCTCTATACCATCAAAACTCTACCAAAGCAACTAACCTTTCAAGAGAAACTTAGTGTAAAGCAAAAATACTTCCATTTTTTCTTTTTTATTTTATTTTATTACTTTAAAAAATACCAACCCAAATTCCCACTCCCTCCACACACACTCTCCCACCCTACCCCCTCCAATCCTATGAGAGGGCAAGGAACTCATTAACCAAAGCCTATCTTACTATTTATTGGGCCAGATGGCAGTTGCCCTGCTAAAGCTAGTTACAGTTTTCTCAAAATCAAGAGTCACGTCCATTTGCTTTATTGGCAGCATGAAGATTTATTAGCACAGTGTACCCTGGTTTTTGACCCTACTCGGAGAAACAAAATTAGTTGCTATGTAATGTTTTGATATTTCGGTTCAAAAGGACTTTGCCAGCGAGAGCAAGAATGATGTCTTTGACGCGGGGGGGTCCCTGTGAATCGGGGACTGGCGATGCACTTGGGGTCTCTGCACACTAGACAGTACACTAACTGACCCACCTCAGGTCAGACACCAGTTGAGCCTTTGGGGGGCTCTGAGTGTACTGCATGACCTCAGAGAGCTCCTGAAGAGCCTGGTGCACCCTGGAGCCCACGTAAGACGTGTCTTGCTGCCATCTGGCAACCGCCGTGCTCAGAACATCTTCACGCCCCGTTTTCCACATCTGCTCTCAAATCTGAATTAAGCCATTTGCAGATGAACCGAAGCTGAAAGTGACACGCCTCTGAGGTCCTCGGGGATAAACTGGTGAAAAGGCCAGGTAGTCAGCCCACCTGTGGGGAAATAACTCTGTAGAGACTGCACATCACTAAGGGGGTCAGGAACTCCATTCTGCTCTGGGAAACTGAACCTGGATCTCCTCTCCTTGGGTTGCTAGCATAATGGGTTCCACTGTGTTTGATGTCACTGTCCCCCTTGTGTTTCCTTGTATCCGTGGTGGTAGCTGCACTGGACTTAGTGAGGGAGACCCACACACAAGGCTGCCTCCACCACACTTGGACAGGCTTCTGGGTCAGGGTCCGGCCTACATTAGCACCGTGGTGAGCGTTGGTTACATGTGTGGATGCCCTCACAAGGCTGAACACATAATTGCCATTGTTAACAGCTCAACCTCATTCTGGAAGCGAATATTGCCTTGTCAGCGTTACTAGCGATGAATTATTAAATATCTTAAGGCGTAATGAGTTTCCGTGCTGAGATCCTAAGAACATAGAGCCCAGTGCTTGGCCTTCACTTGAACCCCTTTGCACAAAACCTTCAGCCCGTCTCTCATGGCGCTTCATTCTCTTCCTCCATAACAGCACCGGCAGGGGTGCCACCAACATAAGCTGCGGTGAGGGTGACCGTCAAGATGGGGCAAGGGGTTGAGCCTTCCCTTTCCCAGTTCCTCGCTCAGCACTCTGGTGGCTGCTCCACCGTCGGAGCTATTTCACAGTTTATGTAAAGCATAAGCAGGAGGGTTGCTGTGTAAAGGATCACTTCCTTCCAAGTACAAGGTCACCGCATAATGGACTCTGGATCAGTGGCCAAAGCTATCGCCATGCGATGATGATGGGTCAGAAGACTTCCTGAATTAAGCATACGATGTAGCTCTACCCAGCCCATTTCCTGTGTACGTTTCAGATATCGTAATTGAAGTTGCCTCCTTTAAGGATTCCATATTAGCAAACACTTGTATCACATTTGGTTTGAAAGCCTTCAAATGAGTTGTTAACTTCATAGATGATTCACCAAATCACTTAGTGTGGAACATGGACTAGTAGCCAAATGACATTTTAGCAGATACTGAAAAATGGATTTCTCATTACTTCTAAAACATCCCTTGTTGGGCTTTAGGCAGTAGTAGTAATGAAACAGTAGAAAAATGTTGAGAGACGGGGGCTGTGCCTTTTAGTGCATGTTACAGCTTTTATTCCTTTGCTTAGATGTTCTGTGTTCTGTCCTTTGTGTCTGCCCAGTGAACATCATAACCCCCGAGAGTCTCTCGGAGCCTCCCGGGAGAAACACCGAGCCCTGAGCATGCCAGCTTTCCTAAGGGTGTTTGCCATTGCAAGTGCCCAGAGGTGCATAGTGTAATCTTTAGAATCCAAGCATAAAAATGCCTCACACTTAAGGTGTCACCCAGCCAGTCATTGGCCTGGTGACAGGGCTTCTCCGTGGATCAGTACATCTCTGCCTTGCTCCTGAACTGCTGATCTGGCTTCCTCAGGGCCACCAGTCTTGAGCTCCAGAGAGAAAACAAACAAGCTGTTACATGAGATCAGCATGAATAGGTTAAGAAGAGAAGGGAACCTGCGAGGG
Source organism: Microtus pennsylvanicus (assembly GCF_037038515.1). Lineage (NCBI taxonomy): Eukaryota > Metazoa > Chordata > Mammalia > Rodentia > Cricetidae > Microtus > Microtus pennsylvanicus. The sequence continues at coordinate 26,272,750 of NC_134599.1, forward strand.
AAAGGATGTCCTAAGGAGGAAACGAGAGTGGCAGGACATGATACAGATTTCTAAACACAAATCATTTTTAAACGTATTTCGTTCTGGAGAACCACAGTTTGCTGGTGTTGAGAGGAGAATGGGTTAGGAGAAGTCAGTTTGCGTTGGAGGGGGAGAGAGATGTCCTTGTTGGCGAGAAACCATGCGCTATCCGTGAAAGGGGAAGGGAGCAGTTCTCTAGGCTGCTGTCTTTATACGGTGCCGTCATTCTCATCCCTTGCCATCTCCCAGCGTGGTTCACACTAACGGTGGGCACGGGGATTGGTAAAGTCCGGCTCTGTAATCGTGCCCAGCTGGACCCCTTGTCCCTCTCTGCATCACATTCTGGATAACAGCCTAAAGACACTTGCCCAGTGAGCAGCACTCCCGGGAGGTTGTTACAGTTAGTATTCTCTGCTAGACTTTGTGGTCCCTGGTCAATTGTGGGCCACAAGAAAAGGGTCAAGAGAATGGCAGACAACAAACACTGTTGGGACTAGAGAAAAAATGGGTCACCAAATCCTGGGGATCATCGACCACCATGTGATCGTGTCAGGCTGTTCCCTTTAGTTCCCCACTAGAAGAAGATGCTATGCAGTCATTCAGTCATGCCGCCGTGTTCTCTTCTTTTTCACTAGAAGACACAATTCCAAAGAAAGTGGTGTGTCACTTCAGCGGGAAGACCTATGCCGATGAGGAACGATGGGATATTGACAGCTGTACACACTGCTACTGCCTGCAAGGCCAGACCCTCTGCTCCACTGTCAGCTGCCCCCCTCTGCCCTGTGCCGAGCCCATCAAGGTGGAAGGAAGTTGCTGCCCGATGTGTCCAGGTATCTAAGCCATCATCCTTCTGTTCTCAAGCCAAATAGGGCCCAGGCAGTGGGTCAGCCCAGTTGCAATGCTCTTACACAAAGTCCTCAGGGTAATTTGCAAAACTCTCACCATGTAGGTGAAGGCTGTACCTCTTCTGATTTGCATACTCTACCTTTAAAGTAGGGGACAGCCACACAGGTAGAGCCACCCCATTAACGGCCCCTGCCCTGTCAGAGTAGCGTAGTTTCAGTGTGACCGTTGGACCAGCCCAGAGCAAAAGCTTAAGATGGAACACAGAAGGGAGTAGGACATGAAGGTCTATCAGAACAAAAGCGGAAGACTTGCAGTTAAAGAGAGTAGATCTGAATCATTCTTTTTTTCAGTTAAGTAGTTCTAGCTTGTACCCCACCACCCCTTGGCTGAACCCTTTTCTTCCCACGTGTAACACACACGGATACCTCCTCTGGCCCTTCTCCTTCTCAGCAGCTGCTTAGTCAACCTCTTAGTTTCAAACCTGAGCCCCCACAACTGCCCAGATTCTCCCTGAGTCTTCTAGTTTTCTATCCCTGGGCCGGACTCCTGCCAAAACAGCTCCTTTATCCCCTGCCCTAATCCCAGAACTGCAGAGCCTTAGCCTTCACCAGGACAGCCTCTGGGCAGTGTTCCCAGTCTGATCCCCGGCACACCAGAGACTCCCCAGGCAGTCCGGACCACACGTAGGCTCCCTCACATCCAAGTGAGGCCCTGAGTGAGACAGGAACCATTCCATCACCACCTTGATGCTCCCGTCTCCTCGCAGTATTCGTGTTAATGAATCTCTCTGTTGAGGACAGTAACCTGGGATCCGTGTCAGCTTAGGGGTACAGCTACACTGTGGAACTTTAAAATGGCGCCACTAGACAGTGCATCGCTGAACTTCGGTGGCCTTGGGTTGGGACTCAGCAGATAAACCTATCTGAGCCTTTCTGAAAAACCTTTAAAAAAAAATTACAGTGGTAAATGCACAAGTCCTTCTCGGCTCTCACCATGCTTGGTGAATGGTGGTATACACACACAAAGAACCAAAGCATGGAGAGATGGAGAGCCCAGTGTAGCTGTGACACACACACACACAACTAGACACAACTACAAAGCCAACATTTGCCAGGAGAAAAGGGTGGTGGAGGAAGAGGCTGAGACATGCTTCCACCCCCCACAAACCTAGCTGCCAGCATCAGCTGTGCAAACTGGGAAGGCGAGCCATTCACCTCCTGGGACATAGGGCATTGACTCGAAGGCTCTGTCTGGATCGAGGGCATTAACACCAGCAATAAGCAGCCTGTCCATCATTTCTCACGTAAAACACTTCGTTCTTTTAGAAATGTATGTGCCAGAGCCAACCAATGTACCCATCGAGAAGAAAAACCATCGTGGCGAGATTGACCTGGAGGCTCCCATGTGGCCCACCCCAAGTGAAAATGACATCATTCATCTCCCTAGAGGTAAACCCTGAAGTCAGGTTACTTGAGATCTGTCTTGTCTTCTTTGTAGTCTGCTTTGTTTATTCCTGGTTTAAGGGAAGAAAAAACAACACTTTCTTTCCAAATGGCTCATGAAAGTTCACTCCCTCTGGGAAAAACCATGGCTGAAATGTATTCCACAGGTCAACATTAGTCAAACATGTCTACAGATCATTGGATAAATGCCTCCTTCCTGGTCCTTTGTGCTCCACCTCCTTCCTGGTCCTCCGTGCTCCACCACCTTCCTGGTCCTCCGTGCTCTGATGCTTGGTGATGAGGGGAAAGAATCTGTTCCTGAGGCAAAGTGGGCATGAATGAACATAGCCCCTTGGGGACCTGTCCTTAGCAGGCAGTATCCCTCTTTCAGATTTTCACACTGAGTTCATTTCTACAGAATTATTTTATTCCTTCTACTTTTTAGTCGTGTATAATAAAGAGAGGAGTTTGTTTCTCATTAGCTCAGAGGCAAAGCACGGCTGAATTCCCATCACCACTTCTCTTAAAAAGGAGAAGAGTTAAAATTTATGCTAAGCCCTGGTTCAGTACTGCCTCCTGTTGACTTCAAGCATGCTTTTCAGAATCGTTTTTGCAGTTTTTCTATTTCTTTTGGAAGAAGCGGGCATTTATTGCATGAGAGATTAATGATCTGTTACTTCAGACATTATAAACATTATCTTTGGAGCAAGGCAGATGACCAGAGAGCCAAACCCCTGTACCCAGGGTTCTGGCTTCTTGTGAGATTGCTCAGACTGGATGTACATTTAGCATTGTATGTTCAGTCACTCAGTCAGCATATTTGTCCTTGTTGGAAGTGAGGGCCTCCAGTCACGAGAGCATCCTCGTCAGATATAGTCTGCTGGGGACCTGTGCATACATAGCGTCTGTTCAAAGTCCCGGAGCGAGACAAGCGTGCTTCTCCTTGGTAATTCGTCTTGTTTCGACCTGAGAGGTGTGAGGCCTGTTGGTGATTTTTACTTCTGGTGTTTTGAGTTCAGGGAATTCAAAGTTAACTTCTTTGGTGTGCTTTTCAGCATCCTAGCAGAACAGAAAGAATAAAGTTTGTAAAGAGCCCTCAGTTCTTCAGCAGGATTTTCCTTCATCGTTTTGAATCCTCACACAGGATGGATGCATAGGCCTGAGACCACACCTGGTATCATTTGGAATATGGGAAGAGAGACCTGCTTTTTTTTTTTAATTTAACCTAATCCATCAATAAAATAACAGTTTTGTCATAAGCATTTTCCTTCATGCTATTTATTTATTTATTTATTTATTTATTTATTTATCGTCTTCCTATAGAGTATTCCCCACTGTACTGGCCGCTCAGTAGCCATAGCCTTAACAGCACAGAGCTGCCTTTTGAAAGAGCAATTTCTTTGGACATCACATCCTGTGTCTTTCTGTCGCTGCCCTTGATCGGTGCAGACACCTGACTAGAATGGTTGCCATGGAATAAAATGACATTAAAGTTTCAGAAACCAGTTCCGTTTGCTTATGATTTTGTTTTGGTTTGTGCGGTGCTGGAAGTCAAATCCCGGACCTTGAGCCTCATAGAGTGCTACTGTGGAGTTACATGTCCCGCTTAGCACCTTTGTTTTTGGATTTTTTAAAATTTATTATTTTGTGTTTGTGCATGATATATGCACGTGGAGGTCAGAGGAGAACTTTGAGGTCGGCTCTCTCCTTCCACACTTATGTGGATTCCGGGGATCGAACTCGGGTCATCAAGCTTGTCAGCACTCCACCAGCTGAGCCATCCCACCTCCCACAGAACGATATTTCTCTTTCTGAAGAACTGTCGTTCCCCCTGTGCTTCTAGTATAATTCACCAGGGCAAGAAATAAGATATTTTTTCAACAAGTTTATTAAAAATAAACATTTTTGCTTAGAACTCAGCAAATTAGAAAACCAACTACATTGTCTCATGTTTGATCTAATGAAACTTGGTATCTACCTGTGGAATGCACTTGGTTCTGGTCTCTCCATTTGCCAATAAGTAGGGAACGAAGCTGTTTCGCTACTAAAACCATAGCCCATCCAAAATCTTATTCATTGTAGGCAAAATATTTTAATATTAGTAACAAATGTTCTTAAGTTAGTCTAGTTTTAATCACTTTGAAAAATCTACCCAGAGTTTTACATTCCCCCAATTAGCGACAGGAAATACCTTCTTGCCCGGTCAGTAACATTCTTACCCTCTTTTTTAAAGTTACTGTTATTGTTGTTGCAAGTTTTTTCTTAATCTTATTTAGCCTCGAAGTACTTTCCCCGTCTAAGAGCGCTTTGGCTCGACATTAGACTTTAATCACGCCTGTAGCCCAAAGTACCGGGAAGCAATAAAACCAAGCTGCTGATCTGTATTTGCAGTGCAATTAAAATAATCCTCTAAAATTCCGGGGAAGCACTAAGTGCTTGTCTCTTCTCTCCTAGATATGGGTCACCTCCAGGTAGACTACAGAGATAATAACAGGCTGCGCCCGAGCGAAGACTCATCGCTGGACTCCGTTATCTCAGTTGTGGTTCCCATAATAATATGTCTCTCCATCATAATACTGTTCCTGCTCATCAACCAGAAGAAACAGTGGGTGCCGCTTTTGTGCTGGTACCGGACACCAACTAAGGTACCCTTTGAGAGTCTCTCGAGTGCCAGATCCACCACTGCTTACACTCCTTTTCCCCTCAGTTTTCTTTATATGTTTTCTGTTAGGCAATGTCATTTTTATTTTGCTAAGTTTTAATGTCCAGTATTTATCAAGCTGGAGCAAGCAAGCGTGTAATACTTGTGCAGGGCAAGATTGAGCATGAATTACCTGCCGTCCGCTGGCGAATGAGTCCTGACTTCCACAGGACCCAACTCCTTGGAGCTTTTTTTTTTAACATGTTTAAATGAGCTGATACCTGCTGAAGTGAGTCCTGAATTCTCATTTATATTTGAAGCCAAAACTTGACCATCTTGGTCTTTTAATGGAGAGAGAAAAGGAATCACTAAAGAAGGGAAAGGACGGAGAAGGCAAGAGGAGCTTGGAAGATACTGAGCGAGCAAAGAAGTCAGCCAGGCCAGACAGGGTGAAGAAAGACACGTGAGATAACACAAGGTCCCGAGGCAGACTTCTCACCGAGGGACAAAGAGAATGCTTTTGTTCTAATCTAAGGACCTCTTAATCATGCCTGTTTTAAAAGGAAGAAAAACGTATATTAAGGAAATAGCCACTGCTTCCAACTCAAACCCTTCCTTTTGCACTCAATTAGACAACCTGAGTATTTCATCCAACTTCCCCTCCTGCCTAGTAGGGTTCCCCTTGCATATAAAGTTCCTGTCTGGTGTGTGTGTCCATGTGTGTGTGTGTATGTGTGTGTGTGTCCTTGTGTGTGTGTGTGTGTGTGTGTGTGTGTGAGAGAGAGAGAGAGAGAGAGAGAGAGAGGGGGGGGGGGGGAAGGAGGGAGGGAGGGAAGGAGGGAGGGAGGGAGGGAGGGAGGGAGGGAGGGAGGGAGGGAGGGAGGGAGGGAGGGAGGGAGGGGGAGGGAGGTGCATGGGCACAGCCTTTATGCCAACATGACACGGTACTGAACAAGGAAAGGAGGAGGTGCACTATCCAGTATTCAGGAAACCTCTGTTAAGGTGTGAAATCACAGCGAACAGAACCTCTTTTGCTGTGAAATCTGCCTGCCTGGTAACTTCTACCGGTTTCCAGCCCTCTTAAATGCAGGCCTGCAGCCCAGGATTTGCAAACAGCTACGATGTCCCTTTATGTACAACTTTAATGATAAGACATCATGCCCCGCAGACTCTGGCCATCCTCATATGGTGAAACTCCTGTCTCACCTGAGTTAGGTCCTGAGTTTCTGTCCGTTTGGCATATAGAAAGAAGTAAGCTAAGTCTGTGGGTTTTCTCTTTCTCCTCTCTCACTGAACAGCCATCTTCCCTGAATAATCAGCTAGTATCTGTGGATTGCAAGAAAGGCACACGAGTCCAGGCGGACGGTTCCCAGACGATGCTAAGAATTGCCGAACCCGATGCGCGATTCAGTGGCTTCTACAGCATGCAAAAACAGAACCATCTGCAGGCGGACAATTTCTACCAAACGGTGTGAGCGCAGGCGGTGGCAGCATGGATGAGGTTTCGAAAGAGAAAACAACAACAACAAAAATCTGCTCTTTAAAGTAAACTAGAATTTGTGCACTTGCTTAGTGGATTGTATCAGATTGTGACTTGGTGTCCGGCACTAAGGACTTAACTGGGATGGGCTCTGTCTACGGCATTGTGCAGAACAAGCATTCCCACTTGGCCTCAAGATCACTGACCATATGTTTTCATAGAACCAAAGTTTTAAAACTTGCTAAAGTATATTTGCTTGTAAGATAGCTGTAGAGACATTTGGGGGTGGGGCAGAGAGTTTGGTGGGGGAAATGGGTTGGGAGGGTAGTGTTGGGAAGAAAAATTGGTCAGCTTGGCTCGGGGAAAAAAAGCCAGGAAAATAAAAGCAATTCATGGCCCAGAGGAAATTTTTTTTTTCCTGTTGCTCTGAAGAAGACTCTGTTGGTCGCTGCAAAGCTCGGGCCTGAATGAGCAGGAACACAAAAGGCCTTGCGACCCAGCTGCCGTACCACCAGACAAGCGCACCAGAACTCTTGATAGCCATCCCAGGTGTAAAGCCACAAGTTTCTCTTCTATACAGTCACAACTGCAGTAGGCAGTGAGGAAGCCAGGGAAATGGATAGCACCATTTCTCGAAAGCGGGTTATTAAGGATCTATACAGTTAACTCTTTTTGCTGCTTCTGTTTCCTTCCGTGCCAATCAGCCAGTTCCTAGTAGAGACAGCAGGTGGGTAAGGACAAGGTCACCTCTTGACATGAGCACTGGAGCTTCTCTTACCCCACGTGGCAGGAAGGCGGGCGAGGGTGAAGGACACCAGGCATTTCCAGGGGCTATACTTCATTGTTGTTTCTTTCTGTTGTATCGTCGGTTGTTCATAGTTTTGTTGAAGCTCTAGCTTAAGAAGAAACTTTAAAAAAAAAAAACTGGGATTTTTTTCTTTATTATATACTGATTCTACAAAATAGAAACTACTTCATTTTAATTGTATATTATTCAAGCACCTTTGTTGAAGCTCAAAAAAATGATAATGATGCCTCTTTAAACTTTAGCAATTATAGGAATATTTATGTAACTATCTTATGCTTCAAGAACAAGAGTATTTGTGTGCATGTGTATATAATATATATACATATATATTTATACACATACAATTTATGTTTTCCTGTTGAATGTATTTTTATGAGATTTTAACCAGAACAAAGGCAGATAAACAGGCATCCCAGAGCAGTGCTTCTGATCACGTAGGGGTTTTTGAATAACACAATCTCATTTATCTGCAGTTTAATTGGAAAGAGAGGTTGTGAGCACGCGCGCACGCACACAGGTGCGTGCATGTGTGCGTGTGTGCACTTTGAGCAGCCAGCATCCCACCTGCTATGGAAAGGATGTCCCTTTTATTAAAATCTTCTTCCTCGTTTGGGTTTGCTTTCACTTGGTCTTCAATTCGCTCACTGGCCAGAGACATTGATGGCAATTTTTTTTATCTGCATCACTAATCAGCTCCTGGATTTTTTTTTTTCAAACAACTGTTTGAAACAACTACTGGAATATTGTCCACAGTAAGCTGGAAGTGTGTTGTCGTTTGCCTCAGATATAGCTGACTGTACTCTAGTGTTATCTTTCAAACAGCTCCTAGCACTTTTCCACTAATGGCCACCCGTGCATTGATTTGCCTTTTCAAAATGCTTGTTGTGAAAGACACGGATACCCAGGATGCTTAATGTGAAAAGAAAATGTGTTCTGTTTTGTAAAGGAACTTTCAAGTATTGTTGTAAATACTTGGACAGAGGTTGCTGAACTTAAAAAAAATTAATTTATTATTATAATGACCTAATTTATTAATCTGAAGATTAACCATTTTTTTTGTCTTAGAATATCAAAAAGAAAAAAGGTGTTCTAGCTGTTTGCATCAAAGGAAAAAGATTTATTATCAAGGGGCAATATTTTTATCTATTTCCAAAATGAATTTGTTAATGATATGATGTTACTGAAATAGATTTACATCAGCCTGATTAGTATAAAATTTTGTTGACAATTTATCCATTCCTGGCATAAGAAAAAAAAACTTTATCAAAAAAATTGTAAATGCTTGCTTTTTGTTTTTTCAACCATGGCCATATATGAAAATACTAACAGGATATAGGACAAGGTGTAAATTTTTTTTATTTTAAAGATATGATTTATCCTGAGTGCTGTATCTATTACTCTTACTTTGGTTCCTGTTGTGCTCTTGTAAAAGAAAAACAAATATAATTTCTTGAAGAATAAACCGGGCATATAGCACTTGGAGTGCACCAGACTTCTGGAGTATTACTTTTGTTTTCGTAAAGCACAGCTGTGGGGGGATGGTTTACAGCCCGGTTCTTGGCAGAAATAAACACTAAGTCAAAACCATGCACTTCAGGAAGACTTCTGATCTGGGGTGAAAACACAGTGATCTCCCAGGGCGACCTGGTCCACAGCAGTTAAGGAGCATGGGCATCCATCCCTCAGCAGGTGGCCCTTCCCCACGGACTCCTGCAGAAAGCTGTCTTAGACTGGACTACCTAGGAGTGCTGCTCTCGCAAAGACAAGAAGCTGGCCTGCCTGCTGCTGTCAATCACAAGTGAGAAAGGTTCTCATCATTAGAGCAAACTGAATATCCCTTCTCCAAAGTATTGCAAACAGCAGACCCCCTTAGGTTTTACGGTATCTCCCTATATAGTGGAATACTTGGGGATGGGGCCTAAACATTAAAGTGTCTGTTTCACATATATGCCTTCTAGACAGTCTCTGGACAGCTGAAGTAACACTTTGTTTAGCCAGCCCAGAGAGGCCAGCTGTGGAATTCTGCATGTGACACTTAGGGTATCATGTTGGTACTCACAAACTTTCAGATTTGAAGACATTTTGATAGAAGATTTGGATAACTAGGTCATCGCAGGCTTAGTTTTTGTTTGGTGGCGTATCCTAGGCAGTGTGCTTCTGAAGAATAACGTGTTCGTAAGACAAAACTGGGGAACCCATTTAAAGAGAACTGTCTTGGTATAGGATTGCAGGTGAAACTTTAAGCACAATCCAGAATAAGCCATGAGCAGGTCAAGGGCTTTAAAACTGATCACTAGAACTCTGTTTTTAGTCTCAGGCACCTTACAAATTCGTTCTAATAAGTTTCTTAAATTACTAATACTGTGTGTTCAGTAATTCAACTGAATGTGGTCAGTAGTCCTGCATCTTCACCGTCAAGCAAGATGCTGAAGTCCAGTCTCTTAGTAAATGCCACGTGCCCTCAGACTTCAAACTGGGCCTGCTCCAGCAGCCAGCAGCATTTCACTGACAAGAGTGGAGAGTCTGGATGACCCTTGTATATGAGACTCTAAGGTGGAAAAGACTCTTAAGTACACTTGCTTTCTTTTGGGGAGGGAGCTGCCCAGCACAATAGGCTGTCACTGCACAGTGGTGTATATGACCTAGAAAGGTCCTTCCCCACTTGGCCTTCTAGCCAATCAGAACCTCCCCCGCACATGCTTTAGTGGTGAAGTCTACATGAAGTTCAAGCATCAGCACTGTGAGAACAGAAAACAAGAACTCAAGACTCTTAAGTATGTATTATTTTATTAAATATCATTGACTTGATTGAAACTGGCAAAAGTGTTCATGATTAGTGTTGTAGCCGTGAGCAGTTTTTTTTTCTAGAAAAGCACACAGGTGTAAAGAAAACTGAACACAGCCATGAGAACAGGCAGTACCATAGTAGCTCCTTAAGCACCTTAGAGGGCATGGACGCCTTTCAAAATACACTTCTTCACGGACACACAACACCCAGGTCATAATGATTCCAGACGGCATCCTAATGGCTCACACGTCAACAATGGTGCAATAGGCAGAAGTTACAAACTTAGTTTCCAGCAGTGCAGGTGACGGCATTCTGCGTCACACCAGTCCACGGTCGGTCTGTCTCTGGGCAATACTGGCAGGTAATAGAAGATGCGCTAAACACTCAACACTGATCTCACCATGACTGGAGAACAACTGTGGTTGGCTCTCCCAGTGCTTGAATGCAGTTCTTCAGTGCAGTTCAGATGGAGGAAGTCAAGCGTTAGCAGCCACACTGAATTAAGGGAATGGATAATGGCGTGCCCAGTTCCTAGCTCTCTCCTCCACTCTGCTCACTTAGGAACCATCTCCAGAATTCGAGAGTGCCATAGCTCGCTCTCGGTGCTATAATATGACGGATTGTGAAGTTGTGATCTAGTAACACTGAATTGCAAATCCAAGTTGAAGTGTGCTGGGTCTCCAGAAGCAGCAGGGACTCACAACTGCCACCTTCCAGAGTGACACTGCAGGAAATCAAGCCTGGAGTCCACAGAAGGGGACGCGCTCCCACGTGATGCTGCTCTATGTAGGACACAGAACTGCAACAGAGAAAAGAAACAGGTAGAAATGTATCTTCTCCACACACCTGGACTAAATGCATGAAATCTTACATACATTCTATATGTGTATGTAAAGCACCACAGTGTAATGAAGACTAAACACTAATGCAATCTGTATTAGCATTTTTAAGACTTTAGAGGGCTACCACCAACAATCAGAAGTTCTCTAAGACATTAACTAGAATTTTCCAGAAATGAGACACCTAAAGGCCATGTCTCTTGGGGTACCATATGAGATGTAAGCCCATCACTCCAGCCCCAAGTCCTGTAACAGCGCAGGCCCCTGGAGAAGTCAAAGAAGGGTGTGAGTCAGCTGTAGGCAGGAACAGTGGCAGCCATACGGTGGCCTAGGTCTTGGGTACTGTGACTGACGTCAACAGTGGCTGCTAGGTGGTAATTGTGAGAAGTTGCATTTGGCCAGCAGCACTCATTCCATCATAGGCCAAATGGGGTCACTTCACCTTCTTTTCCTTCTCACCTTGGCATTAAAACTAAGGAGGTATATTTACACAGCCAAGCCAGAGGCATCTGTTAGGACTGTAGGAAGGCCAGCTAAGCCAGGAGAAGGAGCACCATTCTCCATGGTGAGCAACAGCCCCTCCCACGGAGGGTCCTAGTACTGGTTCCCAGGAAGAGCAACAGTTGACAGGCTGGGTGGAAAAGAGCATTTTATTACCAACAAGCCCATAATGGCAGCTCCCCCAACCCCTGAACACTTCTACATTCTGTTCCCTCTTTCATGCTCTAGACTACAGCATCACTGCTGGAGTCTGAGTGCTGGCTGCTTTTCAACCCAGTCTTCACAGCAGGAAACAGACAGCGCAACCCATGCAGAGAGCAGCTCACGAGAAGCAGGCACAGCACAAGCAGACACGGTTCAAAGACAGCCAGTGGCCTGGGTGGAGGGGCAGGCAGGAATAGGGGACACCGCCTCCCCAAGTGGGAGGACAAGATTTACAGTAATGGTCCTAGGTTTTCAAAGTAAAAGCAAACCTCCCTTTCCACAGCCCTGTTCCCCAGGCCATCCCATCCTTCAGAAGCCATCACTGTTTGGCCACCCTGGCCGTGCCCTGTAGACCCACTGGTTTGGAAGTCTGAGCCATGTTCTTTATGTTCGTCTCATTCCTGTTTCACTTCTAGGACAAACCTCAGGGCCATCCAGCCTTCATACCAATGCTAGCACAACACAAAAGTAAACAAGGATGTCAGGTAAAGAATAATAATAATAATAATTAGTTTAATAGCGAGAAAAGGCCGTCCATCAGAAAAAAAGGCCGTTGACTCCGCCCTTTCCACCTGTTTAACCCGCTGGCAAGTGGCCAGCTGCTGTGTTACCTGTTAGGTCTATACATTCTGCATCACAGTCTGCATCATCCACTGCGAGCCCCTACTGCTGAATTAAAGCCCATCGGAGATAGTAAATGTCTCGGAGGTCACAACACTTTTATCTCCTTCTAACTGGTGGGGGAGGAAGTCAAGGTGCGCAGCAGAGAAAGGGCCTCTCCACGTTCAGTCGGCTACAAGATGTGGATTTCGTGCCGCTGTCAAACCTGGCCCAGTGAACCCGCTGCACAGCTGAGTGAGCGCTCTGGTCCTACAGCTGAGGAGGTGCTGTTAACATTCTGCTCTTTTCTCAGCAAATGAGGCCCGTATCTTCTGGCTCCTTATCCCTCCACAATACCCACCGCCCGTACGATCCAGATCATGTGCTCTAATATTTACAGCCCACGGATCACCGGTGAGGAATCTCAACTCTCTTCCCTTCTGTACATGAGACTCTGGTCTGTTCTTTGCTCCCCTGGCACTGCCCACAGTTTTTCCTCCACCATCAACCCTGGCAAATCTGCCCTCCCTTTTCTATCATCCTCAAGGTAACAGAGACACCCAAGTCTCCCAGGACCAACGTGTCCATACCTCAGAAACAGTGAACATGTCTTTGAATTATTTTACACATTTATTCATTTTTTTAAGGCAGGGTCTCACTATATACCCCTTGGCTGCCTGGAACTCTCTATGTAGACCAGGCTGGCCCCAAACTCAAGAGATCCACCTTCCTCTGTCTCCCACATCCTGAGATTAAAGGTGTGTGCACCACACCCAGAGTGCAATGCCTTTTAATTCTCTCTTACTTCCTCCTCCAATAAGTGTTCACTGCTCAGCTGTGGGAATCCTTTCCAGCCCAGGATCTCAAGTAGAAGCTACATTTTGTACCCTATATGTTACCGTCACCCATCTGCCGTCACTGAACATTAACAGCTGTGAGCGCATTTTATCTGCCGACAATCACAGCTCCTCAGCCATTGCTCCTCACCGTCATAAAACCCACCTTTCAGGATATAGTCGGTTAACAGGCTTGGAACTTTCTCACTGTCCTCCTTCATGGCATGCAGAACTGCAAAATAAGAAAAGACAGTGGCAATAACTTAAGGTTCGGATCAAAAATCATGTTTAATTTTAAAGTTATAGCCTTAGTCCTAATGAATGACATGGTGTAACCGATTCACAAATTCTGCGTAGATTCTTTTCTAGATGGAGAATACAGGGAAGGCTCGGTGAAGAAGTGAAACTCATTCCCTGGGTTAATGTTCCCAAGCACTGGAGGCAGGAAAGGCGCTGGGCTGTTTCCAGAGCATCTGCTTTGTTCTAAGGGATGCTGGGGAGTGAAGGACAGTCTATTGTGTGCTGATGAGCCCGAGCCCTCAGAGCTCCTCAGAACTGGAGGGCCTCCTAGAGAAAGGGGAGACAGCTGTGCTCTCCAAACAATACGCTAGTCAGACTGAGTGAAAACATCCGAAAAGCAAATGAAGAAGGCCTAAGAGGTAACTCGGCATCTGCTGGGCTCTGAACACCTTCTCTGCTAGGGAAGAAGATGAGGAAACGTGTGTGTGTGTGTGTGTGCATGTGTGTGTGTGCATGTGTGTGTGTGTGTGTGTGTGTGTGTGTGTATGTGTGTGCATGTGTGTGTGTGTGTCCACTCAGCCACTGGGCATCAGGATTTCGGTCTTCCTTTTTAATCAAAACCACCTAGGTAGAGACAAATTCAAATTCACAATTCTTCCTTCCCAGTTAATTTTTTCCCTGGACATATGAAAAGACTACATGGTAGAACTGTCAAATCAGCCATCTGGGGTTTTTAACCCTGGCTCTGCCACTTACTCTGAGTAAGGACTTCACTAGCCTGTGGACCAGGCTCCACATCTGTAACCTATGAGGATCCAGGTCCTCACTGCAGGCAGAGAACATACACAGTGACTCATGTTAACCAGCAGGAGCACAACTATTGTAGCTCTCATGACTATTATCATCATGCCTATGAAGGCCACAGATCCGTAGATGGCTCTTCTTCTGTGGTACCCTAATGTCTTCACCAGAGAAATGCTGTCACATCGTCATCACAGCTCTCTGAGAGTGGACTTAATCCGTCACCCAAAGATGCCCGGACATTCTACAAATTGTATCCATCCAGCAAAGCACCAGCTAAGAATCATTTAAGATCGTCCCAGGGAACCAACATTCTAGGCAATTGCAATGACTTTGGTCTCGTTCCTGAGCTGAGGTCTTCAGGCTCAATAAATCTTGTTTTCTGAGCAGTATTTATGCTCCCTTCTTTAGACAACTGTCAGGTTCAGCATTTCTGCTTTCAATGAGGTTTAAACGTTTTTTAACGTTTCTATAAAATCACATTCTAGAAGCCAGTGTCATTCTGAGTGGAGCTGCCCAGGAATTAAAAGAGTCAGCCCTGTAATTAACTGTCTTATGTGGTCTTGGGCACCCAGATTTGCAAGCTCTTGCTGAAAACGAGAGGTCTACCCACCCAGCTGAGCTCCGGCTTCCTTTAGACTGACTAGCATCACCTGATTTATCTATATCTAAATATAAGACTTTTTATGTACTGCTCACCATGGAAAAGAGTAAACAACTGAGGTCAGCAGGCAGTCGAGTGGCTAAAAGGGAGCGGCTTGTCCCCTCAGGCCTCCCATCCATCCATGTGTCACATCAGTACCCACCAGCACGTGACATTTTCATTTCCTTCTTGTAAGCAATTATCATAAAATTTACAATTAGAAGTAAGCTACTTTAACAAATATAATCCTTGATATTTTGTTTGTCTTGAGACAGGGTCTCACTCTGTAGCCCAGGGTGGCTAAATCCCATGATCTCATGGCAATCCTGCTGCCTCAGCCCCCTCAGTGCTAGATTACACATGTGAGCCACCTTGGCCAGACAGAGCTCGATCCCTTCACTTTCTTCTTCTTCTTTTTTAATGAGATTTGGACAGTGACTGCTTGACTGTGTGGGTGCGTGGGGGGGTGTCTTGCTTACATGTCTATCTGTGTATTGTGTATGTGTCTGGCACCTGTGGAGGCCAGAAAGGGGCACCAGATTCCCTGGAACTGGAGTTACAGGCAGTTGTGAGTTGCCTCAGGATGCTGGGAATTGAACCCAGGTCCTCTGGAAGAGTAGCCACTGCTCTTAACCACTGAGCCACCTCTCCAGCCCAAGCCAAGCTGACTGTGACTTATCCCAAATCATATATTATTTATTTGCTCTCGGGTAAGCTGAGAAAATATTTTTAATCCTAATTTCCTAATGTTACCAAGAAAGAAAAAGTGACTTCCAAGAATATCTGTGAAAATAGAAGTGATCAGGTTTCTTTGGCCCTTTTTGACTACTCCAAAACATACTTAACACTACGTCTACTTAGTAATCTCACAAACAGTCTTAAAATGTACCACCACACACAGGTGGAATACCTGTGTCTGCTTTGCCCATTAACATATCGAAAGTACTAGAAGAGAGTGCGGCACACAGCAGAGCCTGGCGATGCCTGCTGAGTGAAGGCATGTTCTAAGTCTCACTGTGGACTCTCCCTACAACTAAAACCTCTGGTATTCTGTTCACAAGAGTCTGGGTGTTTACCCTAAAATCTCTAGGTCTCCCCTATTCAGACACTAAGTCACATAAGACCCAAAAAGCATTTAATTTGTGGACAGACATGTCCTCATGTAAGATGATGGAGATTCAAGACACATGTTTCTATTTAAAAAAAAAAAACAAAAACAAAAATAAAAAAAAAAACCTTAGCTCACAGATAATTAAAAAACTAAGGGGAAAAAAATCAAACCATGAAGACTAGAGTCAGCACTGTATTTGATATTCTATTTATTTCTCTCTCATAAGAATCTATCATACACCAACCTACACTGACAAACAAAAATAAAACCTGAAAATAAAAAGCAAGAGTCAAACGAGTAAGCATTTAAATTTGTCTTTGCTTACTTTTTGTTAATATCTGAAGATCCTCGACAGACGGTGGGCCATTCTTTTTCTCGTAAGGGATGACTGTCGTCAAATACTGCCGAGTTAAAAGGGGAAAGAAAAGCGAAAAGCACCATTTAGGCCTGAATGAATTTACCTTCAAAACAATGCAGTTCCTAGAAGGCCTACTCTCTAACACGAAGGAGAGCTGGTCTGGAAAGGAGCCGGGCACAGGCAGCATCCCCAAGTCTGACTTTCAGCTGAGGTTCATTTTCCTCCCTAGTTCTCCCTGCTGTGAGGAAGCCTCGCATTACAATAAACTTCCAACTGTTCAGCCACTAACCATTCCTCGGGACTAGGGCTGAGGACAACTGGCTTTATTTGCTCAATTTTTTTAAGTGGAATCTTATTAGCATTCTCCTTGCACAATTTTTAACAGTTTCAAAACAGTAATTAAGCTAACAGCATAGCTTACCAATATTATACAACTGATCATTTCTGGCAGTCAACTCATTCCCTCTCAGAGCACTCTGACTCCGGCTGAAAGCAACAGTCCACACGAATAACATGACAATGTTTCAAAACACAAACCAGCTTCTCTTAGACATGAATAACAAAGACTCACTTCCCCGAACAATTACTAAAATGGATAATTAATATTTAAAGGACTGTAAAGTATGCATAAATGATTTTAGATATTAGAGATGAGAAAAGTGAGACAGAATGGCCTAAAAAGCAAATAAATAATAAAAATTATCTCCAAATTTGTGACAGATTGCCCTGCCCGTTCGCTCCGCTAAAGGCTCACTATTAACACATTTGTGTCCAAAAAGAAAGAGAAAATCTCATGAGAGCATGTTCTAGAAGTAACTGTCTGGAATCTTCTAGTCTGCAGTTCAGGACGGTTCGCAAACGCTTGCTTAGAAAGTTAGTGTCCTGGCCAGTCCTTGAGTTTCTCTAAATTTGCCCTCCATGTTCATTCTCAATTCCAGCTCTGTTCCTAATCCCCATGGACTGTGTGACTCTATAAATAAAATAACTGAGCCTGAGGTCCAGTAAAAATGAGCTGTTCCACTTCTTAAACCCGCAGTGTCCCACAGCCTTTCGGAACCAGACTTCTCCAGGTGAGGCTCGACTGTACAGCCAAGTATGTTTCTTTATAAAAGTGCCCATAAAAGACAGGAATGTGCCCGCCTAAGATTTCAGTCATGGCATGCATCAAGCAATTTGAAGAAGCATCAGGGATCTATGCTGAGGCTGTGGGCCCACCTCCTCAGTCAGGTCAGTTTGGAAGCTGTTTTTCCTTCTTGCAGGGAGGTGAGTGGTAACTAATAGAAACTGGAATTCCATCACCCCATGGAGCCTGTCTATCCGCTGTGAATGTCAGAGTAAGCCTGACCTCTTCCCTCCGGAGTGACACACAAAATCCTTCTGTAGAACCACTAGGCATTGGGTTCTTCTGATAATTTGCCTACATGTTACATTATCCAAGACCTAGCCTACAAGAGTGTCTTCCTTCAAATGGAATTCCCAAAGGCTGAAAGATAATTTCGAACATAGTCACCAATATATACATTTTCCTGATTGCGACCCTTCTTTGAGTTATGCAGAACTGTACATATAAACCAAATCACTTCACATCTGACTGCACAGCTCACAGCATACAATTCTGATACATGCTACCTTGTTCCTCACTTGGCCAACAGCTGAGCTGGCTCACTATACAATATGCCCAATTTCAGATGAAAGAGGTAAATACCATTCTCTGAATATTTTTTACCTGACTCTATACCAGCCTCTAGCCACATTCTCCTTAATTCTTTCCTGGGTTTTTAGGAGGAGAGTACCATGTTTCAGTTCAGTTGTCTTCGCAACCGGCCCTTTCTGCACAGGCCATCCGTTATGTCAGTATATTAATATCTATTTGTTAAAGGCGGGCATGAGAAATGGGGCCCTGAAACCTGCTTAAGAATGCAATTAGTCTGTTGTCCAGTCTAAATGCTTTTTCCCCGGAGGGGGATTCCATTCATTATCGGGACTACAGATATAATGAACCTGCGCTTCTCTCCTTTAAGCGACAGTCTTAATACATTAGTAAAAGTGCCAAGTTTCAGGGCCCTCACAGAAAAGGAAAGGGCAGAAAGAGGAAAATAAGGATAACAGAGCACCTGTTTCTCTCCACCCGAGTTTCCAAAGGTGTGGCGGAGGCCATTCTGAATGACATTTGAGATCCCTTCCATGCTGAAGCGCTAAAGGCAGCAGTATATGGCCCAGGAAGAAAAGGACAGAGAAAGAAGTTCAGAGATTTTAGTAGAATGTCCCATCATGACCTTCTGTGCCCAGCAGTCAAGCAGTTAGAAAATGCCACAATTACTCATTCTCATAAAGCGGACAAAAATCATGCTGTTCAGAACCCGCCTGTGTGAGTTCAATGCAAAAATAACCGTTGGCAGGCCGTCATACCACGGAGAGCCGTCCTGGTGTAGCTAATAGATTTGTTCCGAGTTGTTAGAAACGTCAGCTGCACACACATTTTATTAAAAAGTTTACCACACAATTTTTGAGATACCTTTTGATTCTGTTTACCTACATTTTATCGAAAGACTGACAACTTGATTCTGAGGTGAAGTTCGTGTTAGGGGACGATGACCCTACGGCTGGCAGATGAGCGTGCTGCCACTCAGAGAGCCGACTGCTCCCGCTTGCTCTCAGGCACCTGCCATTGCCTTGCTGCTGAAAATGTGAATTGGAAGACGCCATGTGCTTCCTGGGGAGCAGAATGGATCCCATTTTACCAGAGGAGCCCCCCAAAACTGTTGTAAAGACTACTCTGTTTTGAGAAAACAGTTTCAGCTCATTTCTCCCGGCAACTGCCAAGACTTCCTAGAATTCACTGCACTCAGATGAGATTTCTTTTCCTTTCTCTGACTTATCTTGGTTTGTCACCAGCCTGCACAGCAGCATGCATGGCAGAAAGGGGTCACTGGTACCTGTCTAACAGCTGAGTCAAGGGCAGCAGAGATTCCTTCAGCATGACTAACAAAGGGAAAGGCTCCTGAAAAGGAAGCTGGAGTCTGACTCACCGGATAGTGCCTTTCCCTGGAATTTCAGGGGGAAAGTTGAGCCTGTAAACACTGAAGGAATGAACTTAAAGACATTTTTCCAGGTCCCAAGGAAACCACAGCACTTGTCTCTGCTCTCATGAAATGTATACAATAGTTTAAGGATCTCAAATTGTGGCCCAGGTACAATGTAAGAGATCACTGAAATTCTCCTAGAGGTACATGAACTCAAACATCCTATATGATCAAGACATGACTTGTCTTAATTACTGCTGTACAGTCACCACGCACAGTCAGCTTTCATAAAGTTTCCTCCCAGTATGTCACATACTCTGGCCATATACAGCTCTCCAGTTCACTCAATCTGTCTCAGCTTACAGTGTGATACTCCAGAGGACAGACAGAATGCAGAAGCAGAGCTAAGACCCATGCCCTTCAGTTACGCCGCACATCAACAAGACTGACAAAAACAAACTCCAATGACATTTTTCTAGCCAGAAGCTTTGAAGTTATAGTCTGTGAAAACGTAACCATTTATATAGGAATTAATCATTTAACTTTGGTACTTTGAATGAATTAATCTTTCATTAGTTTTAATTTTTAATACAGTAAATATTGATCAATTCAATATGTATGAAATAAGGCCCTCTGAGGCCCTCGATAAATATTAAGAGTATAAAGAAATCCTGATTAACAAAGAAAAGTACAGAGAGAGCTGCCCCGCAAGGAGGCAGCTGCGTACCTCTGGCCCAGCCACACCAGTCAAGGGCACCACTGGAACTCTGAAGACACAGCCTTCCTTCGCTACCACCCTCCTGCCCCACCTTTTCCAGATCCATCTCCGCACACAGTTTTATGTTGGCGAAAATCAGTTATCTGAACAAAATATTTCCATGGCTCCTCACTCTGCTGAGAATGTAACTTTTTGTTTGTTTGTTTGTTTTTGGTGGATTTTCAAAACAGGGCTTCTCTGTGTAACAGCTTTGGCTGTCCTGGAACTTGAGTTTTAGACCAGTAAACCAGGCTGACCTCAAACTCCCGCAGATCCACCTGCCCCTGCCTGCCGAGTGCTGAGATTAAAGGCGTGTGCCACCACACCTGGCTATACATTACTTTTGATGGAAGAGATTTTTTTTTAACAAGAAAATCCTACAAACAACTAGTTTTGCAGATTCTTCACACACTACATTGCAATATGTTCCCTGTTTTTAAAAACAGTTTATTCAAAGAGATGACATCAGAGGTTCCAGAGTCAGCAACAAAAACGATGGGAAATGATTTTCAAGTAAACAAGTCAGCTCATTATTTAAGCACTCTACAAAATAAATTCCCTTGGAAAGGCACTCGAAAGAATGTCCGCTTTCAGTCGGCATTACCTGGCTCCGTTTTCTATGGAAACGCTAAAGCCAGATAAGAACTCAGAAAATCTCAAGCTGGACAAAGGAGCTAGAACTCACATACAGGAAAACTAAGGTTCCTTTCTCCATTTGGAGAGAGAGTACAGTCCAAATTCATTAGCTTTATTCTCCCAGTCAAAACCTACCTAGGATCACTGAAGGAAAAGGAAAAAAAAAAAAGGTTGATACACATTCTTAAGATGCACATGCAATTTCAGATTTCCTTTTTAAATACACAAATAAGAACACCACCGGATTATTTCAATTACAAGAAAGTGAAGAATGGTGTTCACACCATCAGAACTGTAGCCTGGCTTAAAAGAAGTAAAAGTGCAACCATGGGGAAGGAAAGCAAGCTAGAAAACACAAAGCCACCTGCTGATACGAGCAAAAAAAGCTGAATTCAAGTTTGCAAAAAAAAGCTGAAGTTCAAGTTTCTCAATAAAACCTCTGCCCTGCCTGGGTCGGCAGACAGACAAGAGCACCCAGTCCCCAGCACTCCCCAGCCAATGCCAAGCCAGAGCAGCAACGTGGCAGACGGCAAGACTACCGCACCTGGCACCGCTGCAAAAAAGAAAAACAATCATCTAAATAAACTGTCAACGAGATTCGAGGGATGAAGGGATGTGTGTCTGTATCTGTGTGTGTATGTCTGTATCTGTGTGTGTGTGTGTGTGTGTGTGTGTGTGTGTGTGTGAGAGAGAGAGAGAGAGAGAGAGAGAAAGAGAGAGAAAGAGAGAGAAAGAGAGAGAATACAACATAGAACCCAATTAACAGAGGTGACTGAGAGCTGAGCATTCTAGCTCCTATGAACACTGGCCAAATGCGTGCAAATTTTTACATGAATCTAGGAGTCACATGCCAGTCTGGAATCAGAAAAAAAAATGTAATGCCAGCTTGGGCAGAAAAAGGTCAAACTCAAAATCAGAACTCCCAGCTCTGCCACCATGTGGTGAGAGCGCTGTTACTATCCTACAGAGGCCTGCATCTTCACCATGAGGACGGTCAAGAGACACGATTTGATGACTTCTGAATTAAAAATTCTATGAATACATGAATTACCTCAACCAAAAGATACATTATTTTTAAGAAGGTGAATCAAATGAAAGCTACACACACAGGGGCATGCACACACAAACCGGCAGTCAGACAACCAAAGTGCCATGCGAGGCAGTAAGCGCTCCAGAGTGGCAGCAGACACATGGTCTACTTCCAAGTCTTTGTTTCCTTAGGAGGAAATGACTGTGTTCTCAAGAGAGAGACTAGGTGGGCCTGGGTCATGGGGGGTTCTTGTAAAATTATCTACCACACTTCAGAGACCCTAACACTAGCAGCCATCAAGAACAACCCGGAGACCAGAAGCAATAGTAGGAGGTTATGGTGCTAAAACGGACCAGGGGCAAAAATTCTTTCTACATCTGAATATTATAAGTAAAAGAAGGAGCGTGAGGAGTGGGCAGAGTGAGTTTCTCTGCTCACTATTTCTCAAAGTGAAGAACCACAGACATGTCAAGGCACTGCCACTAAGTCTCGAGCCAATGAATACTGAATGACAGGAACAATGCTAGAGACTTGTTACACTTTAATTAAAATGATTCATTAAGATGAATTAAAATATTAAGAGTGGAAGGAGCCAATCTTCCATCCCCCCTTCCATTAAATCTACCATTCCCACTTAGGAAGCAGAAGATCCAAAGGGCCCAGCACAGAAGCAAAACATTGGGCAGGTTCTGGTTCTAAGGCATCTCCCGCTGCATCTTTAGGAAGGAGTTAATAATTCCACAAAATGCCATGCTTGGAATGGAATGTTTTGCATGAACCCATATATAGGCAGGAAGTTGATTAAGCATTACAGTATTTGCCTTATTGTTGCCCTTGCTACAGACAAAAATACCAAAGCCACGGAGCAAGGTCAGGGGAAGGAAGAGGTTATCTGACGTAGAACACAGAGCCTTCACTAACTCAGAATATCCAGTTGCCTCGTACATTTCCTTTTCTGAAGAGGGTACGAATTAAAGAGTCTCAAATTCATTCTCTTGAAACTTTCTTCAGACAAAACCAGGAGCAGCACAGTATATAACATTTAGAACTTTAAAAAAATATATAAATTCTAAAAGACAAAGAAAGAAGGCAAGAGCTCTGAGCCCACATACAACCTGCCTGGGTAGCTCAAAGGAAGGAAATGCAAGCCATTCCTGACTCTTACCTCTAGAGAGCTCTGCATACCCTCTAGAAACTGTCCTCCCCCTTTAGATCATGCTTTACTTCCTCTCTCCATTCATGCTGCTTCTGTGAGCTAAGGCCTCTGTAGAGCTAACATTTGCTTATTCAAGATATGGCAATAAGAATATTGTTAATATCATTCTAGGATAGATGTGCAGATTAAAATGAAATAATCCATGGAAAGAATTGAGCGATGTGCTTGGAAAAGGCATACCATTAATCAAAAAAGTCTGGACTCTATTCACTTAAAGGGGGACTAGAATAAGAGTCATCACTCCCAACAGAAATCATGACACCCTTCTACATCTGTTGAGATCAGCAAGACCGCATTAAGTTGTCCGATTATAAACAAGATGGCGACTGGGAAATACTGGACTCCTACTGCAGGTTGTAGCAGAAAGGACAGGAGACCACGGGAAGAAAAGACCTACAGCAAGATCTAGAAATCAGCTAGAACCCTGAAGGTCTTTCTGAATAAAAAAAGAGAATTTGGAAACTTTCTGCACACTCAAAAGCAACAAGAACCAGACACGGTATTAGAGTGTATTTGTTATTTTCTATAATCCTTAGTATCAACTCTTCCTATGCAGAGCATCTCATCAGTTCAACTAACTTCACAAACAAAAGAGGACGACAACAATAACAACGACAAAACAACATCCAACACGGGAAAAAGCAGATCTAGGAAGAGGCCAGGAGACTCAGTTATTTCTGCCTGCATAACTGCTCTATGACTTGTCAGAACCAATCAGAACAGGTCTCTAACTAGCAAAGGCAGCTTTCAAACTTACAGTATCAAAGCTGTGTCAGAAAAACAGTTCAGAAAAAAAATAAGGAAAGTTTTTATTTATTTATTATTTCCTTACTCTCATCTGCGCTTCCTCCCTTAATATTCTTATATTCGGGGAGTTGGAAAGAAACAGAATTACTATTCCCCACAAGTCATCAGCTTTAAGTTCTAATTTACTCAGTAGTAGTTTCGGTTTTTAGCAAAATAAAGTTCTTGAAATTAAGGAGAAAACATTAGAAAGGTCTAAAATACAAATGAAATTATATTCAGTTAACAGATACTATTTAAAAAGTAAAAGCTTGGATGGGCGGGGTGGCACACCTTAAATCCCAGCATTTGGGAGGCAAAGGCAGGAGCATCTCAGTGATTTAAGACCAGCCTATTCTGTATAGCCAGCTACAGGGCAGCCAGGACTAGAAAGACTCGATCTCAACACACACCCCAAAAAAATGTAAAAGTATTTTTTGATACTTTAAGAAAGTCAAATAATTTCAATGTGAATTATAAAATTTATAAGAGAATTCTACCAAAATTTACTTTCAAAAACCC
The DNA here is from genome assembly GCF_037038515.1 of Microtus pennsylvanicus. Classification (NCBI taxonomy): domain Eukaryota; kingdom Metazoa; phylum Chordata; class Mammalia; order Rodentia; family Cricetidae; genus Microtus; species Microtus pennsylvanicus. The sequence goes on from NC_134599.1 coordinate 26,296,876, forward strand.
TTATATCCAAGTTTGAAAACATGAATTATTCCAAAGCAGGTAACTACTTACTATTGTTTGGAATATTAAACTCCTATTTGTAAGTTCACTCTCAGAAAGCTGTGACATGGAGGTTTTCAAAATTAAAATTAAATGGAATAATGGAAAATGTTATAACACTTTGTATTTGAAGAACCTTTCGAACATTTATGTAATCTGAGTTATATGGAAACTAAATTATTATCAAACACTTCAAAGCCTCTAAAAAGAGTAAAATAATTAACCTTGGCACTTTTCTAAATTCTCTGCTGGTTTATGGATCAGTATAGAGTAAGAATGTAGTGTCTTTAACAAACCGCCTTCTAAACTCCTTTCTGTCTACCTGTCAATCAGTGCAGCTCTGAGACAAACTGGTCAAAGTATAGAAGGGAAGTGTGAGCAGAGTGCTCAGCCCAACCCGAGCCTTGGGGCCACTGTGGAACTGTAAGAACAGAGGTTAGGGAACAGTGTCTTCTGGACACCGCAGAACCAGTGCGCTCATGAACTCTCGCAGCTGAGGATGCCTGCAGAGGCCCTGCACTAGATGAAGCGGGTCAGCATTCTACTGTCGAGCAGGTGGAGCTCACAAGCCCCATAACCAACTGAGAAGCCACTGACAGCTGATAGCTTCAAACCAGTTTTCTTTAAGGGTATAGATGGCTCCTGGTAGGTGGACCAATAGCGGATGGCCTCACACCCGTCATCACAAATTGGGTTATAGGGGCTGGAGAGATGGCTCAGTGGTTAAGAACATTGCCTGCTCTTCCAAAGGTTCTGAGTTCAATTCCCAGCAACCACATGGTGGCTCACAACCATCTGTAATGAGGTCTGGTGCCCTCTTCTGGCCTTCAGGCATACACGCAGAAAGAATATTATATACATAATAAATAAATAAAAAACAAATTGGATTATAAAAAGGGGGGAAGATACCAAATTAACAGGGGTCAGGAGGTGGATTATAGGTCTAAGGTAACAAGTAGAATGTTGGATGAATATGATCACAACATTGTATTCATATACAAAATTCTCAAAGAATTAGTAAAAATACTTTTACTAAAATGGAAATATTAATTCACTAGACAATACTATCTTTCAGAAAATAAATGTTACCATATAAAAGAGTTCATAGTTTTGCTTTATCAAAAATAATAAATATTATATATCCAAGTTTTCCCTATGCCACAATAACCTTCCTTGTTGCTAATACTAATATTTAGGAAATAAACTTTGCAATAAAGTGAAGTACAGAGCCAGGAGTACAGCTCAGCTGTACAGCCTTTGCGGGCATGTGTGAGGCCCTAAGCTCAATCCGAAGGGAGGGAGGAAGAGAGGGAGGGAGGGAGGGAGGGAGGGAGAGAGAGAGAGAGAGAGAGAGAGAGAGAGAGAGAGAGAGAGAGAGAATGAGGGATAATAGGAGGGAGGGAAAGAGAAAAGTGAAAAAAAAACAAAAGAATACTGTCAATTATGAGCAACGAATGACTGATGAAAATGTATTAATAACTGTCTGCATTTGAGGATGCAAAGTAAATTTGTCCTTTCATGGAGAACTGTTTAAAAGGAAAGGATCAGTCAGCACCTTCTCCACTCATTTTCTGCTAAATCGTCTTCTAACACGATGTGGAAAAACACTGTGCCCTGGTGGCACCCAACATTTTTATCCCTTTCAGGTATTCCCAAACTAGAAACAACTAATCTACCTGCCAGTCCCTTTGTTTAGCTACTGGCTCAGACACACATAGAATCATGGTCTATTGTTGGGTCAGGAGCCTGTGAGGCCTGAAGACAGGTTGGTCAGTGCATGGCCACCTTGTAGGCTAAACTCAGGCTACTGAAGAGGGGCCAAACAACAAACTCTTAGGATAGAATATGGCGATATTTTATACAAATTATATACTGTGATATTTCTTTCTATTTAAATCCAAATTGAGTTTATATTTTCCCTTTAATTAAAAAAAGATTGACTTTTATGTGTATGAGTATCTTGCCTGCATGTATATATGTGTACTACAAGTATATACTGCTCTTGGAGGCCAAAGAGATCATTGGATCTCATAAAATTAGAGTTAGAGATGGTTGTGAACCAAGTGATAAGGGTGTGGGAAACTCATCCCAGGTCCTCTAAAAGAGCAAGTACTCTTAACTCCTGAGCCCTCTCTCTCCAGTCCCTTCCCTAACATTAAGTACAGTCTATTTAAATCGGGAGTTGACACACTGTTCTGTGAAAGGTCAAACAGTAAGTATTTTAGGCTTTGCTGGCCACACAGCCTCCGCTGAAATGCTTTAACTCTGTCTCCATAGTATGAAAGCAGCCACAGGTGCTATGTAGATGAATGGATATGGCTGTGTTCCAGTAAAACTCTATTTATAAAATAAACAGAGGAGGGATTTGGCTCTTGGGCAGTAGCAGTTTGCTTTGTTACCTTAGAAAATGTTCAAAATTAAAATCCAAATTAAAGAAAGGGAGAAAAGGGTCCCTGGTACTTTTATTTTTCCAAACAAAGGCCAAAGTTTCAAGTAGATATGTCAGAACATCCCGTTTAGGCTGGAACTAGGATTAATTAAATAACACTTCTAGGTGATCTAATAGTGGCTGTCTAAATGAAAACAAATCTCTCTTAGATGTCCACTTTGATCAATATTAAATGGAAAGTTATCACTCAGGGTACTTTTACAAGGCAAGAAGAGATGAACTAAATTGGCCATTAGTCATAATAAGAGGTGCATCAAATACAAAGCAGGGCATTGTGGAAGAAAACATATCCAAGGAAGAGTTTCCTCCAGCTAGCCTGAGTTCTCCCCCCAGCTCTAAGCAACCAATTCCTCACACCTCAAAAACAAATACTTAGGATAATATTCTTTTTAAAACAGAGTTTCCTTTTTTCTCTAGAACTTATAACTTGCCACTTGCTGATATCCCAAACTTCTTTGGGGTAGTGCGTTCCAAGTTATACTAGTTAATACATTTTTGACTGTGCTAAGAATAAGACTCTAAACTCTCTAGTTCGATGTGATTTAGCCAAATAGAAAAGATATCTAAAAAGATTCCTATCTTTGCAATCAAAGACTTAGACTAAGGAACCTCCCACGTGTCCTGTAAATGAAACAGTCAGGATTCTCACAGGGTATGTCCTTTTCCATCCAGACTTACAGAGGCAGGCTACTAAGCAGATAAACAACAGTTCTTTCAAACTTGAGATAATTCAGGATATACAGGGATGAGTGAATTTAAACACAGGCTGGTATATTTCAACTTGTTTTTGTACCCAAGGGGACTGCCTCTAAAAGTTAATGGTCTGTGAAAATGTCTGATACAAACCTGAGTCTCCCCCCAGAAAATAAGAAATCCTGAGGGAATACTACTAATTCAAATCCAAAATCCGAATCTCCTGGAAGTCAGTCTACACACCGGAGATGAGGTGAGGTACTCAGAAGCTGCAAATGAGCCCTTGAGGAGCCTACACTGTGACACGGGGATTGGAGCCAAAGATTACAACACAACACGGTTCTGCAGTAGCCAAGGAATCTGCACCTAGTGACCAGATACAAAAACCATCTCAATTAGGACATCATAGGAAACACAGGAAGGGATACGAATAGATCAAATCACTACTTACCTACCAGATCAGGTCATTTTCAAAGGCTAATCATATCCATTGCTCCTGCAGGGTACTGGCAAACAGTCTCTCTTATACTATTGACAGTGTGAGAACCTGGCCACTTAAAACTTCATATTGTTGGACCTAGAAATTCTATTAGTCTCCATGAGTCCATGTTAGTAATCCAGTTGCACTAACTATGGTTTGATAATATAAATGTCAGATTCTTATAACATTATCTCCGAGCAGAATGTCCAACAAGCAGGTGATTATATACAATAACTAACATTTACTAAGGGTACATGCTAATCTAAGACATAACATTTCATTTAATCCCTCTGAAACTCAGAAGTCTCTATCTCCAGAGTGGCAGGACCAAGACTCAAGACAGCCCAGGACCCTTGATTTATATGCTACTTAGCCTCTAGGGGGTTGCCACCCAATACAAAGTTTCAAGATACAAATGCAGATCTAAGCTTAACCTCTTAAATATTTATTTATCAGAAATGTACCAGATACCTAATCCTGGACACCAAAATGCCACAAAAGCAAAGGTAGATCTCCTATCCTCAAGAAGCCATCACAGAGATGGGCACAAAAACACAAGATTGGTATTTCTGTACTGCTAGAAATAATTAAAAGAAATCATACTAGCCCCAAGAGAGGAGGAGTCTAGTCAATTCTGTGTTGAAGGAAGAGTCACTGAGGAAGGTTATAAGAAAGAAAGATAATGCTTGACCATAATTTTGAAGGATTTAAAAAAAAAAAAAGCAAGGGAAGGGGAGAGAGGGGGTAGAAAGAATGTCCACTGCAGAAAAATGGATGAGCTATATAGAAGCATCAGAGTCACTTAGGTCACCACATTAAGAAGCAGAAGTGCCACCACTCACCCCCAGGTGCCCCAAACAAGACAAGGACGCGTCAAGCACCTGCTGTCTCAGATCACATTCCCCCAAAAGACTGACTCGTCCCAGTGGGAAAGGAGCTGAGGAGGCCCTGCCAAAGGTTGAGCAGTGCCTGGCACAAGGAAGATACTCCACAAACTTGATAAATGGATGCACACTATTGTACCTTACCCCATCTATAATTACCACCTTAAATATTAAAACTCAAACGAAGGTAACATTTCACCTTTATCATATATGCACTGTTTCCTATATGATTTAATGAAATATCACACGGTGATAAAATTTTCTAATGCTCTAGATAGCAGCCCTAACATCCCCCCCACCCAATTTTTTTTTTTTGAGCAAAAGTTCGAAACAAAACACACCTAAAGACAACAGTGGAGAGTTTCACCTTGCTCTGTTCTCCCAGATATTTCATCAGAGTTCATTATCTGAACCTAAGACAACGAAGCTGGCAATTAAGGATTTATTACACCTACTGTAAGTGGGTGTATGTCTCCCAAAGCATTATTGAAAACAAAAGGAAGCCATTCCATATCTAAGGAAAAGTTCAAATTCCATCATTTCTACAGAACTGATGGGAAGGAAAATAGTGACGTCACCAGGAAAAACAGGTAACACGTGGCATGTATATGCAGATCACCATTTTTTTAATTAGTATTGCTGATAACAGTCAGCTCACTGAGTTACATGCCACAACTGCATATTATAGAAAGAATCTAAGGCTGGGTGGTGGTGGCGCACACGCCTTTAGTCCAAGCACTAAGGAGGCAGAGGCCAGGGGATCTCTGTGAGTTCAAGGCTAGCATGGTCTACAGAGCAAATTCCAGGATGGCCAAGGCCACACAGAGAAACCCTATCTCGAAAAATAATAAAGAAATAAATAAATAAATGGAGAAAGAGGAGGAGGAGGAGGAGTTGTTCTTTTTTTTTTTTTTTCTTTTTCGAGACAGGGTTTCTCTGTGGGGTTTTGGAGCCTGTCCTGGAACTAGCTCTTGTAGACCAGGCTGGTCTCGAACTCACAGAGATCTGCCTGCCTCTGCCTCCCGAGTGCTGGGATTAAAGGCGTGCGCCACCACCGCCCGGCAGTAGTTGTTCTTTTGAGCCACTGTAACTATCTTCAAAATCACCAGGTTGAAGCTGTTTGTGTTACAGATGGGATGGTTCTCTGGCATTTGAGACTAAAATAAGACATAGGAAACAAGTGCCAGGAGTTGAGCCATGCCATTACCGTCCTAATTGAAGTTTTTGACACAGATAGTAGATCAGGGTCAGGAAGCGACTTCATGAGTTCAAATATTATGAAAAAATAAATGGCGTCTTGTATGACCCTATTTCAAGACCAATGAAGGTTTAACTATAACCCCCATGTTGTCCTGCCAAATCCATTTCTCGGTATAAATGCCATACAAAATTACACAATGGGTCCACACTAACCCTATTTATATGGGAATTACAGAAAGAAGCCTTTAAAACCCTGTAGGGATAAATTTGTTTTTCTCAGCCAAGTGTTAACAGCAATAAATAGAAGATTTGCATGTAAGCCCTAACAGCGGTTACTCAGAAATTACCACCCATGCTAGGGTTTAGCAACTAAGCATTTCAGTTAATCCCCACTGCCATAACAGGGCAATTTAAAAGATTTGTTTTTATTAATATACTACATGCAAAATGGAAATATCTTTGATATTTTAAAGTAAATTATTTTCCAGGACAGAATAGCCAAACAAATGTTTTCCCTCCAGTATAATCATTAAAAATGACTAAATGAACATCCTTTCCATCAATATTGGTATTTCTCAAAAGTTAGATACATCTGAATCCTTCACAGTGAATTTATACGTTTTATTCCTTCTAAATTTTTACAAATGGACACCACACTAGGAAATGTGAACTCATTCACAAGTTATTCACATCCGGCTAATGGGTATGTGGTAAGATTATGTGTCGCCCACTCGCTGCTGACCCAGCTACCCAGCAACTTGATTCTCTTCCTGGGATTCCATCAGCATCTGCCAGTGAGACTGCATTCTCTGGCAAATAATTCCAGACTTAAAGAGAAAATGGATACTACTTTAAGCCCTGAGAACCAGTTTGTGACACATATTACTATGTTATGTCGCGATTGACAAAAATGATCATTTTAGAAAAACGAGTTGCTTCACCCAACTGTTATACTCTAAATATACAACCAACACCTCTTCACACGCGAAGTCGGGGCGGGAAGATACAAGACCCCACTTGGCCATGGAAAAATGATAACGTTTATGATGACGTTTAACCCATAAAGTCACTTTGGAAAAAGGTTCATGCCGAGAACAAAATACCTTTTATGAAGGCTTGAGATTTCAAATATTCCAGTATGTTCTCACGTGTCAGTAATATTTTGGTCTGCTAAATATGCCGCAGCACCCTCTGATGAGTCAGGAGGAACCTGTTTACATAACACAGTTCAGCTACCCCTAAAAGGGCCCTCTTCATTTCTTCTACTACAACCCCCAGAGCTAAACACAAACAAGAAAATAAAACCACTCATAAGCCTGGCGACCAAACACTGCCGTCCTACTATCTGATGCAGTCAGGAGAGACTGTTGGCCAGTCCTCTTGACTTGAGGACATACTTCCCTTCCTGCTCTTCCTTCCACTCACGTCCCCACTACACACTCGGGTACTGAGGCGTCCAGACAGGGCAATAGGCATCACTAGGAAACACCTTCGTGAAGAAGCAATGTGTTCCAGCAAAAGGCCCCTGTGGCGCTCTGATTAGGCTCACACTCGCGCACAGGTGTGACCAGCCAGACCCACCGCTATTGAGTAGCTGGGCTGGGGCGGCCTGTGGGCAGCACTGGGTGCCTCTGCAAATATCACTTACTGTGCCTGGCATGTGACTTCTCTCGTTCCTCCCATTCTGAGAACTGCCATTTTTGAGCTTCTTCTTCTTCTTGGCGGTCTCTTTGTGTTCTTTCTGCTTGTTCTGCACTTCAATCAGAGCAGAAATAAAGCTGTTTTCCACTTCCTTCTCAAACTCCAGTTCATCTCTCAGGGCCAGCTGCTGCACCAGCTCCTCAGAATACTCCTTGATGGCCGTCTCGATTTCTTCCAGCAGTTCGTTCAGCTCGGACACCGAGAGCCTTTTCACTCCTGTGACCAGAAACAAAGAACGGAGAATACTGAGACACCCCTGTCTCGAAGCAGCATAGTGGGGTGTTTAAAACCAAAGAACAAGATCAAAGTCTAAGCAATTACGCTGACTGTCTGGGATCTTCTCAGAAGCCCAGAGGTGAGTAAGCAATGTCACTCAGCTGAGATGAGAAACGCCTCACAATTTCTAATGTATATAAATCAAACATCCCATGAAGAGTCCTACAGCCAAGACTGAAATCAAGCTGGTGTGAAGAAAGAACAAACACAGAAGGAGAGGAAGGGTCCAGAAACTGCCTGCTGACATACAGAGACAAGATGACCAGGGGTGAAGGGGAGGAGTCACACTGAAAGAACTAAACTCAATGCTTGTTTAATCTTATATCCCCCCTCTCGTGCATCTGGCTGAAGATCAGGAAAATGAAAGGAGGGTCAGTCCACAGGAGTCACCCCGGCTAGCATGGGAGGTCACTGCTGGAGTCCCAATACAAGACTGGATGAGCTGGGGGGGAAGATTTAGAAAGGTCATCCAATAACAATGAGCTTATTAGACGAAATTTAATCCAAATGCAACAGCTGTCCTTACAGAATAAAGACACTATCGGGCAGAAGGCAAAGAAGACCACATGAAAACCCAGGGAGAAGACATCGCAAGCCAAGGAGTTGGATTTTAACACCACCCAGTCTGAGGGACTGTTTGTTACAGGACTGCGACCTAACTAAGGCATACTTCCTATATCTTACCACGCATCCACGCTAGAGTTTGCAATCAGGACTCCAGCAATGCTAAGGGCTCATCTACAGAGTTGCGGCCACATCCCACCAAAAGGTGTCAGAGGACCTTCCACAGGTTAAAAAGAAGCCATACAATACAAAAAGATTGAGGCAGTCCAGCCCCAGACCTCTGCTCGGGCCACAAATACAACCCAGATCACAAGGGTGTTATCCAGCATGGAACCAGGGGTGGCGACAGTCACAGATGCACAGAGAATTCTTGTGCTGGGCGCAGTCATTCAGAACCTCTTTGTGACACCAAACACATAGCAGTATTCAGTGTTCTCATGTAAACACAGATCCCCTTCTAACAAACTTTCATTTCCCAAAATTCCTCAGAGCTCTATCAAAGACAACTATTTATAAACATAAGAATTATTTCCAATTAATACACCCATCTTGCTTTTTATGGGCTAAACTGTCTCCCTCCAAAATGCATGCTGAAGTCTTAGGCCACAGCTCTGCAGAATACACCAGCATTTAGTGCATTTACAGAGACACAGTTGAAGTGGGGTCCAGTGTGACCTGTGTCTTATAAGATGAAATGTGGACACAGATATGTACGGAAGGAAGGCCAGGGGAAGCATGGCCACCCACAGGCAACGGAGGAGAAACAACTAAGCCTTAACCTTGGCCCTGAGGCTGTCAGAACAACCAGAAAATAACTTCAGGCTGTTGAAGCTCTCCAGGCTGCAGTAAATTCTTCCAAAAGCCCCAGCAAACTAATCCAGGGTCTGAAGAAAATACAACACGGTCCTGAACAATGACCAAATTATGTACAAAGAACCAGACAGCCAGAGGACCCAAGAAGATGGGTAGCTTTCTGGAAATGATGACATTATGTGTTGGACATAGACAGAAGGCACAGAGACGGAGGTAAGGAGGGTTTTGTACTGGCTGGTTCTGTGTGTCACCTTGACACAAGCTGGAGTCACAAGAGGATGGAGCCTCAGCTGAGGAAATGCGTCCTTGAGATCCAGCTGTCAGGCATTTCCTCATTTATGAGCACTGAGGGAGGGCCCAGTCCATTGTAGGTGGTGCCAACCCTGGACTGGTGGTCCTGGATTCTAAAAGAAAGCAGGATGAACAAGCCATGGGAAGTAAGCCAGTAAGCAGCACTCCTAATTGACCTCTGCATCAGCTCCTGTCTCCAGATTCCTGCCCTGTTTGAGTTCCTGTCCCGACTTCCTTCGGTGATGAGCAGCCATGCTGAAGTGTAAGCCAAACAAACTCTTTCCTCCTCAACTTCCTTTTTGGCCATGGTGTTTCGTTGCAGGGGAAAAAAAAAAAAAAAAAAAAAACCTAAGATAGGTCTCTTACTCTCTTCATAGCTGCTCATGCTAGACCTCTTCAGAGTCTGAATCTCCTGGGAAAGCATAGAGAGCCGGTCTGACTGTGTGGGGGTCTCATCATCTTCTGGGTCTGGTGATTCCTGCATCATTTCTTCAATTTCTTCAATAACCTTCCAAAACACATATACCAGTGTTAATCGAATGCACAGGAAAAAAGCCTGCCTGTACCACAGCACTCACCGGAGTACCCAAGCAGAAGTACGTGAAGTCCTTATTGTGTGCAGGAAGCACATGGAAAAGTGAACACAGCTTACCAAAAGCTACTTAGAATATATGGACACAAAATTAAACAGAATATGAGCTGGTATGTCCCTCTCAATTCAGGAGATGCTAATACATCTACACATGTCTGGAAAATGGTGCCATGATTTATGCAGACCAGATAATAAAGTTATAGCTAAAAGATAGTAAATAAGGAAACATGTACTCTGTACCACATGCATGCACTCAACATAAATGTAATCTACATTAGCCAAGACTTTGACACAGTACTCGCAAAATGTAATATTCATAAAAATATCCATGTATAAAGCAGGAAGTAGCTCTCTAGCAGCTAAAGAATTTCATATATTAATTCAGTGGAAGACAAAGGGGGTATTTTTAAATTACTGAAAACAGAATCAGATGGGGGGGAGTTGAAAGGAGGATGATTCTAGAAATAAACATGCCTTTAATTAAACCATGACCTGCTGTCCAAAACTGCGGGACTCGAGTCTGGCAACTGTAGACAGCAGAAAGGTACTAACTATGCCTTAAAGGAGTGAGAGGGCATTTAACCATTGACAAAAAAATTAACAACACAATTCAATGAAAATATAAAATGCCATGAGTACACGTGACAGTACCTAGGAATCAGAAAATGTAATCAGTAGCTCTTCAGCTGGGAAAGGACTATGCTACGGAGGAAGACTTCCCAAGAAGGGACTGTCAGCAGGACAGGAGACATTCAAGGCTATAGAGTTGGTTTCTGAGGAGGGGACTGCTCCGGGTCACATCTCTCCCTGGGTTTTTATGCCCTCCGGAACAGCATTCCCTCTCTCTCCAGCACCAGGGCTCCAGCCTAGAACAATCCAAGCACGAGGGAAAGCTGGACCATCAGGACATTCTTAGCGTTACATTTACTCCTCTGACCTTGCCTTAACATATCTCCTTACTGACCTTCTCATCCCTGCCTAAAAATAAAGCGTGACAGAATTCACAGCCCACGTAGCCACGGAACATTTTATTTCAGGAAGTTCTGCTGTCACACTTGGACGACACCACAGAGGTGGGGGGTGTTCAGAAATGACAAGCCTGCCTTGACTGGTTTCAGAGGAGCCCAGGGTTGATATGACTACAGTGAAATGTTTGCTTCTTTCTACGATGCTCAACAGATGCTTCTATTATTTGTCAAAGATTCTTACCCAGGGTTCTACAAAAATTTGTCTGGCAGAGCCAGGCATGGCAGCTCAAGCCTTTGATTCTAGCACTCAGGAGACAGAGGTAGGTGGTGGATCTCTGTAGTTTGAGGCCACCTTGGTCTGCATAGGGAGTTCCAAAACAAACAAAAATACCAACTCAAATACCGTCCAGTTCCTTCAGGTAGGGTAACCTTGTAAAAGAACTTACTGATTATTTGGTGGGGGTGGGGGTTAAGCAATAACCCTTCATTAGTAACTTGTAATCAGTCACAGACAATGCTGAGTCACAGACAATGCTGAGCATAAAAAATCTCACCACTTCCTTGGATAGCATCTACCTTGTTTTTTCCTCTCCGTTGAAGACTCACATTAAGGCTGCATTAGCCACACAGTGTAGGGCAAGTGCAGTAGTTGTGATAAGCACCATCTGCAGTTTTAGTAAGACATGGCTCTCAGCTGTGGGCTCTGCTTCACCTCCATACCTGGTCTGCAGTGAAGAGGGGCTCCTCGTTGACACAGGAGACGATGATCGAATGCATATCCAACTGCTCCCTCAGCTCCTCCTCATCTGAGGTGTCAAAGAGTAAGCCGTCACTCATCTAAAAACAAATGCACCGCCATTTAACAGCAAGTCCTTCTGATGCATATGTCAACATTTCTGCACTAAAGAAGCAACAGAAAGCACACGCAGTAGAGCTATTCCTTGGAAAGGAGTCAGGAGTCACCCTAGATCAAGCCACACCGTGTACTCCCCCAGTAGCAGTAAGTACAGCACAGGACAAACTTTAAAATGACAAGGTCGGCAAGCACCCTATGGTCTCACACAAATGTAGAGCTACTTTTCGAGAAGCAGCACCTACCAGAGCAGCATAAAAACTAACACTTGGATAAAAGGAAAAACAAAATGCAGTATTTATTAGCAAACTGTAAGGCACTGGACTGAACAGAAGGTAGCAACGAGTACATAGTTGACAAACTGGCATGTGTTTCAATTCTAGAAAGCCATCTACCAACTACTTTCTAATATTCAAATACTTAGAATAAAAGTAGTCAACATCCTGGCAGGCAGGAGCCATCCATGAGACATTCAGTCCTCCCAAATGAACATCCCTCCTTCCAAAAGAAGACAGAATACCTCTAGGTTCCTAAAACACCTTTAAGCCTAACTCTGCTGGAGAGTCTCCATTCACCTCAGCTCCATTTGCTTCTATGCTCTGTATCCAGGAGGCTGACCATATGGACCAGATCTAAGGATGCCCTTGACTTCTGGGTTACATATCACTGGCGCACACCAGGAGACTGCAAGGTGAGGAGTGAGCTGGGCACTCATCCTGCTGTCTTCCTCTTTGCCAGGATACCATTTGTCAGCTCTGGCTCTGTACCAAAGACCACAGCTCTTGTCAGGCAGAGTTCTTCTCAGCAAATCTCTCCAGACTATAGAAACTTCTATTTTCCTTTTCATATTGGGGCTGCTAAAGTGACGGTAGCTGTTGCCATGATTGGGGTACTGTACCATCCAGTAACTGTTGCCATGCCTAGGGTACTGTATCATCCAGCAGCTGTTGCCATGCCTGGGGTACTGTATCATCCAGTAGCTGTTGCCATGCCTGGGGTACTGTATCATCCAGTAGCTGTTGCCATGCCTAGGGTACTGTATCATCCAGTAGCTGTTGCCATGCCTGGGGTACTGTATCATCCAGTAGCTGTTGCCATGCCTGGGGTACTGTATCATCCAGTAGCTGTTGCCATGCCTGGGGTACTGTATCATCCAGTAGCTGTTGCCATGCCTAGGGTACTGTATGATCCAGTAGCTGTTGCCATGCCTGGGGTACTGTATCATCCAGTAGCTGTTGCCATGATTGGGGTACTGTATCATCCAGTAGATATTGCCATGCCTGGGGTACTGTATCATCCAGTAGCTGTTGCCATGCCTGGGGTACTGTATCATCCAGTAGCTGTTGCCATGCCTAGGGTACTGTATCATCCAGTAGCTGTTGCCATGATTGGGGTACTGTATCATCCAGTAGATATTGCCATGCCTGGGGTACTGTATCAAGCCTTGTCAATTTCCCTTATGCCTACCCAACCCAATATAAACAGCCCCTTTAGGAATACTGAGTTTTGTATTAATAGCAACTGAAAAGCTACCTGGGAAAGCAACAGAGTCAAGGAACGATTATCTAGCTAGCTGGCTATGAGTCAGTCACCTATTTTCACATGACTATTCTCTTGGTGAACAGAACTAAAATTAGAACTCTATTCTCCAAGAGCAATTAGCACACAGTGAGACAAGGGGCAACAAGGACTGTGGAAGAAAAGAAACGTGCCATTACATTACATAGTACATCATTAAGATGGTCTAGTAATCAATTATTATATTATACAAACGGCCAAGAAACTGTAATCTGAAATTTTTAAATAAATAAATAAAAACCTTTAGAATTCAAATGTGCCAAAATCAGAAGCTTTTTGAGAAGTAACACGATGTCACCAGTGGGAAATTCCTCATATGAATGCTGTGCTCAAGACACAGGTACATCAAAAGTATTACATAAAATTGCCATCAGACTATGTATATAAGGTATATGTGACACAGAAATGTAATTATGTTTACACCTGGATCCCATCTCCATATCTCAGTACATGCCTACAAATATCCCAATTTTTTAAAAAAAAATCCAAAATCTGAAACACTTCAGGCATTTTGGATATGGAATATTTGAACACTTATAAATGTAACATTTAGCATAACTAAATTAACACATTTTAGGCAGGTGTAGTAACTCAGGCCTGTAATGCCAGTGAAAGGCTGAGACAGGAGGATCAAGTCAGCTCACAGCCATCCTAAGCAACTTAGTAATATTCTGTCTCAAAATGAAAAGTACGAGGCCAGTTAGGGATCTAGCTCAGTTGTAGACAAGACCTGTTTAAAGCCCTGGGTCAAACCCCAGTACTCAGGGGAAGGGAGGTTCATCTGGAAAAATGATTTTATTTACTAGTACATAGGATATATTTAAACTTCAGGATACCATGAAGCGGATGCAGGTCCCTAGAGCCTTCCCAGTTCCTTACACAGAAGTTTTCAGATGAATGTCAGCCAGGGTAAGGCCGGTGAATGAAAAAGGCATAGGAAGGAGCCACAGGCATGCTGGTTTCCCATGGGAGGGTGGCAAAGCCTGCTGTTCACCAGGTCTACTGTCAGTAAGTAATTCCCTGCAGACCCTCAGGGACAATGTGCCTCCTCTCTGTTTCCCACAGCGTCTTAGGCCAGGAAAGGCCTGGCAGCAGGGACTCTGACATACACACCCCGTGAAATTTCAGAACACCATGTGTCAAAGACAAAAGAAAAACGAGCAGACAGAAGAGTCGGAATTAATACATCACTTTAATTTACAACAGCAACAATAGATGCCAAAAACCAATCAATGCAATTTCCCTGTTCAAAAACAAAATCCATCCTGGAGCCTGGAATCGAATGTCCAGCCAACTGAACAACTGGGCGGAAGCTAAAAATAAAGACATTTTTAGATGTGCAGTACTCAAAGAATGTACCTTTCCTGCACCCATTCTCAGAAAGATACCCACAGGAGACTGGGGAGGAAACGGCAGACAAACACAAGGGGCAGAGACAAGGCAGAAGTCAAGGTCATTCTTGCGACGACAGAGGATGTCTGGGATGGTTAGAGAGAGAGCAACCCATTCACACTAGAAAGGCCACTGCACAGCCACAATTGTCTACTCAGGGTCTCTTAAACTGTCTACTTGCCACCCCCTTTTAACTAAAAAAATTTTCACATGCCCTTGTATCTATATAAAAAAGAAACCATCTACCAATAAGACATTAGGAAATTTAGAAATGTATTTTACAACATTTCTTTTGGTAGAGGTGTATTTTTCCATGTAATAAGAATAAACCAAATCTGCATACTAGTGGAGTATATGTTTATTTTTACATACCAATTAAATCTTAGCTGAAAATTTGATACCCCCAAGACACAGCCTATCTTCAATGCTTTTCAGACTCAATCAAGATTTTGATTTTATTTTATTTTTTATTTTATTATTATTATTATTTTGGTTTTTTGAGACAGGGTTTCTCTGTGGTTTTGGAGCCTGTTCTGGAACTAGCTCTTGTAGACCAGGCTGGTCTTGAACTCACAGAGATCCGCCTGCCTCTGCCTCCCGGATTTTTATTTTATAATCCTCAATGCTAAGAATGCCAAATATATAGTACAAAGGAGCAGAAGCATGTTTAGGGCCATTCCAGCGACTATTGAAAACCCTGTTGCAATCCTAAGCCAAAATTCACTGAACAATTTTTGATGGGAGCTCATTAGCAACTCAAACAATAGTTATTTAAGTCCAACATTCTGACACATTACAATCTGAAGATACACCGATGTGATACTTGCCTGGTTCAGAATGAAAAAAGGAAAATACTACGTCCTTGGTTTCTGTAATCAAACAATTATGTTTCTATAGGAACAGAGAACTTGGTATGCACAGTGCAAACAGTGCAATGCATGTTTACTGCAACAGTCCCGGATCTGAGCAGAGATGTCACAGGTGGCACGTGCAGGGCAGAGTGCACAAGCTGTGTTCAGAACCAAGGCTGCAGTAAAGTCACAAGATGCACCGAGTGAACACTGGCAGCAACACCTAGGATTCGTTACACACTCCAGTTTGAATTGATCTGGGGTATATTCGGAAACTCTTTACTGCAGTCAGCTTTCTTTCCTGCCCACATTCACTGACGCAGCGCCGTGTGGGGTCAGACTGAGTTTACGAAGCTGGGGTCCCACTAGCACACTATCGAAATGAGGTGTATGTCCCCGCGAGGCTGACTGACATGTGACTGTGGTAAGTATGCCTCACACAAAATGTCAGATGAACTTCCCCGGGGATTCTGACAGGCTTACACACTGGGAGAGCAGGAGAAGGGAAAGTCTGCCTGTCGGTTAGAGCTGGAAAGTGGGGGACAGTAAGAGCGCAATTTCATCCTCTGGGGAGGCCAACGCGCAAAGTCCGTGAGAGAGAAAACTGAGTCAAAAGGTTATCTGCTAGCACAGCAGCTGGCGGTGGCAGCAGCGGCCACCGAGGATGCAGGGCAGGAGCAGCCCTCACGTCTCGGCCCCCGTAGTGCTTGCTACTAAATGATGGCAGTTACTTCTGATAACTAATCCCAGTGAGAAAGGTTCAGAGACGAGGCTCTTCATGAGAGTTTGAGTCCACTGCCATAGAAACAAAGAGCGGGGTGGGGGAGGGGAGCTGGTAGGGTCACAGTGTGATCAGAGCATACAGGATGACACCCATAGTCAGTATTCCCATGCCGTACACTCACCTGCCCCATCATCCTTCCCTGTAGCTTGAACATTAGAATTTTGTTTTCTTTTTCTTCCCTGCCTTATAAATAAAGTTTTAATTTTAGAATCACTGTTAAGAAAAACATCATCATATCCATCCTCTTTCTACTCTGGGAGATATCAAGATGCACTAGAAAACAAACCCTGTGGACCAGGCACGGTGGGCACGCCTAGGATTCCAGCACTGGGGAGATGAGACAGAAGGACTTCAACTTCATCCCCAGCTAGGTAGCAAGTTCAAGGCCAACCTGGGCTACTTGAGTGACGGGAAGATGGAGAAGAGGAGGAGGAAAGTAACATCCGATTGTACCCAAGAAGGAAAGGGAAGGTCACGAGAGACACCCCAAGCCAAAATGATGAAAGCATTCCATCACCCAAGCACAGTAAGCAGGAGCACTCATCTAGAACAGGTTCCAAACACACCAAAAATGCAAAAACACTGCACTACGAAATTTCCATGACAACAGAAATAATGATCCCAGATCATCTTTCCGGAGGGGTAACCAGGCCCACTCCCCATTTTCCCCCACACCAGGCCTTTGAAAGCTAACCCCTGACTGACAAGGGGCTCCTCAGTCACCCTCCCAGCGAGCAGACTGTGCCTTCCGAAAGCCAAGATTCCCTTCACGCCTCCCATGCCTGGGTGAGGCCCAGCTGATCCTACCGTGGCCCTGCATTCAACTGCACACCCAGCAAATGGAAAAAACATGCCCATAAAAGAATGTGGAATGTGCCAGGCTTCTAGAAAGGACCCAACAAATGCGAAAAATGTGTGCCATGACCGTCAGTGAGAGAAAATGAAATCTAACTGTTGTTTTCCTGAATATTGTTAACACGAAAAAGCAAATTATTCTCTTATTCTTGAGAAAAAAATTCCCCTTAAAGATCCCATTTCATACGGAGGATAGTGTAAAGATGCTTTCAAAAGCCAAATTTTACTCAGTCGTGGAAAGAATACAGCGCCGACATGGCGATGATGATACCACTTTCCTAGGCTACATTTTGTCCTAACTGTACAGCACCGAGGAGTCCCACGATGGCTCTGCCTGACTCATGCGCACCAGTTCTTCAGGAACTCTGTGCAGAGATGATCTTTCTGGGGGTGGAGCTCTACTCTGTCAGCAGAAGAAGAGCCACAGCAAGGCACGCCACCGACCGAGTGATCGTCGCGTGTCTATTTGACCTACCGAGTCTTCCCAGGTAAAGCCTTCCACATCAGTCCCAGTATTAACTGGAAAGTCTTTACTCGTCACTAGCATGGCCACAGACATACTCTGACACTACAAACAGCATCCGAGGGACACAAAAGGAATGGAGTTACAGAGGAACAATACAAGATTGATATTTTATTCAGTGAAGTCGGGTCGGAGTACTTGAATCATGGAGCTACTGTGCTTCTTTTCAAAGCTATGAAATGCCCTGTTTTATGCTACTTTTTTAGAATGTCAATAAGAAAATATACCCAAAAAAAGAAAATATACTCATGAATCCTTTCAATTAAAAAAATTAAATTAAAACAAGGCAAAATTTCCATCATGGTTTCTGACTTCAGTCTCAGTGAAAAAGTGGAAGTCTCCGTTTATCTACTTACTCAACAGACAGGCTACTAAGAGCAGTAACAGAGTCAGTTACTAGAAAGTCACAATCTAATGACCGCAACCGAAACATGATTAGTGAGAAAGCACCGTGATTTGAAAGACACATGGACGCTGCCCTATTGGGACTAGCACCCAGGAGACAACAGGGCTAAACTCACTGGGACAGAAAACAAACCCTGTAAAAGTTCACATCTCCGCAGGGCTCTCCAGTTTCTACACAGGAGCATGTTTTCTTCCGCGAGAGGATTTAGGCCATGGTGAAGAAGCCATCTGTCAGTGATGCTGTAGGTGGGGTTTCTCCCATCTGAGAGGCTGGATTAAGTGTCCTGTAGAGACCCTAAAATTGTCTAATTCCATGAGATCAGCAGAGGCTAAAACAGTAATAGGAAGCTTCAGAGAAGCAGGGGAACTTGGACAAAGTCCCAAATGACAGCTAAGCCCTAAATAAACAGAAGATGGAACAAAAGCGATCTAGCTCTGGTCCTGTTTAGTAAATGTGTGTCAGGTCAACCTGCAAAGCCTAAAGGAGTTAATGACAGGAGGAAGCAGTGAGGCTGGTTAGCTATGAGAATTCTGGCAAACAGAGTCAGAATCTTATATTCCACTAGACATTGAAAGTAACGGCTTTTGCAAGTGACATATTTAAGAAAATCAATTCATGAAACGTTAACAACACTGCTTACCACAGTGACAGCCGCACAGCATTACGTTCCCTGTGATCGCACAATGGCACTGAATGGAACAGAGCGCCAGGGGATCTGACATGCGTTCACACTGCTCTGCTGAAGAACTTAGAACGTAAAACAGGGTGAGTCTGAAATTTAAATCATTTGGCTATTTAATGGAGCTCTCTCTGCTAATGTCTACTGCAAATCACTCCTTTCCGGCCCCGAGTCATCACACCACTGTGTCCACGCTTGTCACACAAGGCATCTTCATGTGACAATATCAGGATGGACATATATTAAAACGTCAAAAATCAGTAATGGGAAGACATCTGGGTGCTAAAGTGGGGAGACACAAGCATGAGGACCTAACTTCAGATCCACAGCACCCACATAAAAGCCAGGCACAGTAGGATGCAACCTATAATTCTAGTGCTGGGGGGAGGGGAGGGCAGAAAGAGAAAGAGAGGAACTAGGGCTGGCTGGTTGGCCGGCCAGCCTCGCTGAATTAGTGAGGCCCAGATTCATAAGACAACCTATCTTAAAAGGTAAGGCAGAAAATGACTGAGGTGAATACCCAATGCCAACCAGCAGATAAATGCACACGAGCACTCACACACACATACACACATGAGTGTACAGATCATACATGCACACAAAAAGTCAAGAACAGAAATGTCTTTTGATGGTTCCCTAATAATCACAGAAATATACGTGGTGCCCAGCGTCACTAAATTACATACCATTTACTCTCTACTGATATCCTAATACCCCCAAAATATGTTTAATAAAACAGGAGGATTCTGAGTGTTCTCACTCTATCACAGTTTGGTTGTATAAGCAGAAGGTGGAGATCGTTGGTGACAGAATTTAGCAGCCATGCAAAAATGAAGACATAAGGAACGGCAAGATCACACCAGCAAAGGGACAGTAGTGGATCCAAGGCCGCAAGAGTAGGCCGGACAGCGGCTTGAAAACAAGAGGCAGCTCCAGGAGCTTGTGCTAAGAGATGCTGCCCCTACTGTCCCACTATC
This sequence comes from Microtus pennsylvanicus, assembly GCF_037038515.1. Classification (NCBI taxonomy): domain Eukaryota; kingdom Metazoa; phylum Chordata; class Mammalia; order Rodentia; family Cricetidae; genus Microtus; species Microtus pennsylvanicus. The sequence goes on from NC_134599.1 coordinate 26,316,725, forward strand.
AGCACCGCTGCACAGTCATTGGGTCCAGTTCCTCACTTACCCCTTTCTCTGAGAGGTTCAGAGTAAGCAAATGCAAAGCCCTCGTATGGGACGACTTCCAGTCTACCGGCATGACATTCCCGTAATTATCGGTCAGGGCATTCCAAATCCTTAAACAGAAGAAAACAGCAGTCAGTGAAATATAACACTCCACGTGGCTTTTATTAAAGATCCAGCAAAAGGACCCAGAGTAAAAAAATTGTTAAAAATTAAAATAAAAAAACAGAACGTGCATTGTTTCTTAGAAAAGCAACAACAAAAGTCATGAAAAATCCTAATTGGACTGACTATGTGCAGGACACTGTTCCAAGAAGTTTACACACACAGAAGAATGACAGAGCGCGCACACACACACACACACACATACACACTAAGTAACTAAATGTAAAAAAAAACAGTATAGATAGATAAATGAAGACACAGACACACACATACACACGAAAACATACAGAGTCATTTAATCCTCAAAAACATTAGAAGCAAAAAAAAAAACCTACATTAGAAGCAGAACCCTTTATTACCCTCATTTTCCAAGTGAAGAGCCAGGAAACACGGACAATCTCAGGACTGTCTCCAGAGACACAAAGCAAACATGCTGTGCTTTCCAAAGACATGCTATATTCTCTGGAGGAAGGATTCCATCTCGGTGTGAGAACAGGGTTTGATATCTATTTGTTATGTAACAGGGTAAGAATTGAGGCTGAGGAGAGGAGAGACCGTGAGGGATCACAGTGCAGGCAGGTTACACAGTCAACACAACTACCCACCTTATCAAACAACATCTGGGTTCAGGGGTGATGGAGTAAAGTGAAGGGACATTTGGCTTGGACTCAAGAAACAGAATTGTATATTCATTTCCCTTCAAATAATGAGCCAGTCTTTGGCAAGTTCCTAACCTGCCTGGGTATCAGTTGCCCTACAAGATGAAGCTTAGACATGAAGTGGGCATCTTTTCCAGCTCCAACATTTTAAACATTAATTCAAACAAATCGTATTGAAAATATTACAAACCATGATGGACAAAGACAGCAGACTTCACGATCAAAATTCAGGGTCTGGTACCAAAATAATCATCAACATAGTACAACATGATGTTTTATGGGGAAAAAAGCATAAGTTCAGAGATATCAGTAAGATAAAATTTAGTTAAGGTAAGAGAGATTAAACTCTACATATCTGAGCTACTTACTGGGAGACAACACTAACATGTCACATTTTTTAAAGTTAAAATGTATAACAGGTATCTAATTGTAAGTAATAAATCATGAAGTATTTAGAAAAGCATTTTTTATTCAAGTTTGTCAGCAATCAATATACAAACAACCCTAGCAAGGGCAAAAACGCAATAAGGAAAAGCAACATACTTGATTTAATAAACAAAATTCTATGCTTAAGAAAAGAAGCTGCCAGAAGTATAACAACCCAAGGGGTGTGGTGGCTTCCAAAGCAAATCAACCTCGAGAAAAACATGAACCCAAAAGGCTCTAGGAAGCAGGGTCTATCATCCTACAAATCAGAACCTGGTGTTCTCCATTGTCAATGAACCAGAACTGGAGGCAAAGGCAAGCTACTTGCTGAGTCTGACCATCCTGGGCCACAACTTTTCAAACACTTAACAACTGACTATATACCTAACCCTGGCCAAGGACACAGACTATTCTAAAAGGTGAGGAGGCCCAGGTTTGGAGGAGCTGCTTTGCCTGTTGGTCACATCCTTCTTCAAAGAAGCTACAAGACAAAGACAGTGGAGTTTCTCTCCAGGAAGGAGTATCTCTGGGCTCCAGCTTCCAAGAACAAGACGGTAAACAAGGCCATCACTCTCCCTCTCCCAAGGTCAGAACAATTGTAGCTAGAAGGACATAAGGTCAACTTCCCGCAAAGATTTCCAGAATTCTCTAGTCAAGACATCTGAGCTGCCTTGTCCTTATCATAAATATTATGACCTGTCATAAACAGCTGGTGGAAGAGCTCCCTCCCAGCCAAAGTCCTGTAGACAGCGGCTCCAGGGGACACTGTCCTGGCCATCCTGGGCCACAGTACAATCCATACTGACAGAAACTGAAAGCAAAGCTCAAGGAAGTTAAGTAAAAGATCCAAGTCCAGGCAAAGGGATTTCCTTACTGCTGAAAGATGCTGAAATGGACCCTACAAAGCCCAAGTACACCAGAGGGAGGAGACGAGGGGGAGTGAGCCCTAGCTCTTACAAGAGTTCTTACACATTCCCAAATCAGGAGACACGTACTCTTACTAACACACCACCTACTAAAAAACATATCAGGAGCAACAGGGGTTACAGATGAAGCCCAAATGCTAAAATGTTTGCCTAGCCTGGGCGAGCCCTGGAATCAAACCCCAGCACCACAGAAAAGTGGGTGTGTTGGTGTGTGTGTACTCTGGTAATCTTGCACCAGAAAGATCAGGAGTTCAAGGTCAACCTGAGGCTCTACCTCCAAACAAGGAAGGGGAAGTGACAAAAGGCTTGGTGGTTTACTAGGGAATTACACACAGTCCAACACTTGGGGGCAGCAGGAAGAACTGGAAGTCAAGGTCAGCCTCAGTGCAGAGCAAGTTCAAAGCCAGCTTGGGCTAGAAACAAAACCGGAAAAGCAACAAAATAGCTTAGACTTTTCAGTCACCTAAGTTTGAAGGGCAGGCTAAAATAAACTTTGCAGAATGTCCAGCTGAAGCAAAAATAGGTCTTCTAAGAATCTTAGGACAAGGCACATGCATCTTTTTTAGGTAAGTTACTCATAAATATAATTTTAAAATCCAGAATATGCAGCAAGCCTCAACAAAGTGTACGAATCTACACACACGTAAAGCTATATCTTTGGAAAATTCCACAAAAGTCACCTTTTGTTATGCCAGCACACCTATCTCTGCATTTAAAATCCCACCATAAGTTTACCCCTCCTCTGCCCCTGGGCAAAAGAAATGATAAAAAGGAATGGTGTTGGAAAACAGCTCTTCAGCCCCGTGTGCAGGTGTCCTCTCCCGGCTCTTTCTTGACAAATCTCCTAATTCCCTGAGGAATTAAAACTCTTTTCTTAACAGGAGTCTTATCATCATTCAAGAATTTTTCACGTGGCTTGGCCGGTAAAGGCGCCTACAGCCACAGGGACCAATGATGCTGGAGAGCCACATGATTGGGAAAAAGGAAGCACCATCCATGAGGGGTCCTTTGACCATCCATGAGGGGTCCTTTGACCATCCATGAGGGGTCCTTTGACCATCCATGAGGGGTCCTTTGACTCCAAGGATGTGCCACCGCACTGGAGAGCCTTGCTGCAGCCACCCACACTCACACAAGTACTCACAAAAAATTAATAAAATGTAATAAAAAGGTTTCTTTTTCTAACTAACCTCTAGTCCCTCCACCGCTCCAGTGCTTTGGAAATAGGTCCCACCCAAGCCTTCTGAGAGAACTCAGTGCACCTAGAGCCTCCGGTCTCCCTACAAACAAAACACTCTCTCGCGCTGGCTCCCACCATTCTCTTAGTTTTCTTATGAGGTTAAATCATGGTCCATAATCACAACTTTCACTTAACCAAACAATGACTGGAGTTTAAGTGTTTAAATAAAGTGCTCTCGTCAACCCTTGTGAACGTTCTCATAAAAGTAGTCACATAAAAGATTCTGTAGCCATTGCCTGCCATGCACTAACTAGTCTTCCCAATACACTACCGGATCCTCGACATTAGTAACTGCCGCCCTTCACTTTTTGCTTCTGTGGCAGTTTGCTCTTGTGGTCCTAACAGATTTCTGTGTCATCAATGGTACCTCACATCCCTGCACCTTTGCACCTGACTCCATCAGGATTCAATTTGCGGGCTGCTTGCCCTATGAAGTCTTCATTCGGACATCCCCTTTGAAATAATTCTCCTATAGCAGGTACAAATATCTATCAAAGCACTCATCACATCCATAAAACATCCATTTAACAGACCTATGTCCCATCCCACTTGGTGTCCTACTTGGAAGGAGCAATGCACACTTTGGTCATGCCCAGTGCCAAGTACTTGGCAGGGGCTTTAACAGAAGCGAGTTGAAGGAACGAATGATCCGCCCGTACCCCAGGAGGCAGCACACAGGGGTCTGCAGGAGGGTTCAAGGGAAGGCAAAGGGCTTTTAAACTCCAGCCGGCCAGGCCAGCAGCTCGGGGCGGGGCTGGGAGCTGCCGAGGAGGAAGGAGGGCGTGGGGCGGGGCCTGCTGGGACTCCCGGTGGCGGCGGGGGCAGGGCGAGGTGGGGGCTGCTCCCGCCCGATCCCGGGCCCGCACTCACTCGTCGCCTTGCAGGAGGCTGCGCTCCGTGATGGGCCGCACGGTCGTCCGCGGGGGCTCGGCGTCCTTCGAGGGGCGGAAGCACAGGCTCAGCTTCTCCTCCAGGCTGCAGGCCAAGGCCGGGAAGCTGTCGCCGCCCGCGGGTGCCCCTGCTTCGGCCTCAGGGCTCGCGTTACAGTTCTCCTGGTCCTGGACGCTCCGGGCCGGCTCCTGGAACTCGTAGAAATCCTGCCAGTCCCCGTCCGCCGCCATCGCGCCCGCTGCCGGCGCGCACCCCTCCCCGGCCGGCCGGCCACGCCCTGTCGCTGTAGGACCACGCCCCCTGGTGCCGCCCACTCGTGGCCCCGCCCCTTGGCCTTCTGCTCCGGGGTGTGTGATTCCTAAAGTGTCCCCTAGAATCTTCTTCTGGTGTCTTTTGGAGCTGACCACTAGTTCCCAGGGAAAAGGAGGTCTTAACTGAGTTGAGTCACTTCCTATGTTCTTGATCATTTAGAAATAAGTTCCCTCAGCGTCCCTGTCTAAAAGTGGCGAAAAAGGAAGAGTTTTTTTTAAACCTAGTGTTAGATTTTTTTTTTTTGCCCCAGGGGACCTGTCTCGTAACATTCCATCCAGAATGACAAGAGTTACTGGGAAATGTTTAAATGGTAGCCAAAATTCGTTCCACAAACATATCTCCCCCACGTGCAAAGCACACGCGGGCTGAATAATTAGGTGAGCGGATATTCTCGAAGTACTGAGTAAATGCCTGAAGTGTAAATACCCACCTGGTTGCCATCCGTGGGCACTACCTTATTACTAACCGTACCTGGACTGTTAAGGCGAAGTGAAAATTAAATTCTGTAAACGTGTGACCCAGGTATGGGAAGTTTGTTTCATGGATATAGATAGCTTCTCTGTTTTGCAAGTTGAAAAGATTTCTGGAAGTAGAGAGCAGTGTTTGTAGGCAGTGTGACTACGCTGTATCCTGAAGATGGCTAGGATTATAGTTTTGTTATGTGCATCTAACTAATAAAAATTAGAGGAAGTAGATATAAGCAGAAAATGCCCAGGAATTGAAAGGAACAGTATCTCTTCAAATGTGTCATTTAGAGGGTGATACATCATTAAATAATGTATTATAAAATATTTTATATACACACGTACTCAGGATTCTATAAAAATTTATGAGCAGTTCTATCCAGAGGGCTTGTTTTTATATATAATTAAATAAAACAATGGATACAAAATGCCTAATAAATTACATAACATACAGTATACCCCCCCGCACCCCCCTCCAGGCAAAAGGAGGTGGCGAGATGGCAAGTGTCGGAAGTCATCCAATAGGAGACCCATTTCAGCACAAGTTGTGGCACCCACCCTTTCTTTAGACTCTTTTTGACTCAACCAGCGTTTCTCAGAAACCACTGGCTTCCAAGTTCCGGCTCCCTGAAATCCTTCACTTAGTATTTCCTCTCAGCTCTCCTTCTGGTTAACGCTCCTCCCCTCAGCCAAATTGGCACTTCCTACCCTGGCTCGGAACTGAAAATGAGAGCGCCAGCTGAAGGTGTAGACAGTCCGCTGACAGAGCCTCTGAGGAGGAAGCAGGTCTCCTTTAACCACCTCATACAGGCTAGTTCTACCAACTCACTCACTCAGACTTCATTATTTTATGCCTATTGTTTTCTACCAGCTCCTAGAAGAGACCCCATGAAAATGAACGTGTGTAAAGGGCGTTGTTCATTTGATAGATTAAGAAAAATTAGCTGCTGGGCGGTGGTGATGCATGGCTTTTATTCCAGCACTCGGGAGGCAGAGGCAGGCAGATCTCTGTGAACGCGAGGTCAGCCTGGTCTACAGAGCTAGTTCCAGGACAGGCTCCAAAGCTACACAGAAGCCTTGTTTCGAAAAACCAAAAGGAAAAAAAAAAAGAAAAGAAAAGAGAGAAAGAAAGAAAGAAAGAGAAAAGTTGGCTTACACATGTACCAATAATAAAGAAAAAGAGGCCATGAATTTGGGGTGGGGCACCTGAGATGGGAAAACTGTAAAGTTCTAAATTAAAACTAAATTTAAAAAGAAAAAAGTTAGCTGAGAAAAATGATTTATAACATTTGGCTCGAAATTAGAGAAGACAGAATAACAGCTTCATGGTACTTGAGTACTGTGTTCACATAAACACTGAGATGGAAACATTCCGGTTTTACAGTGCATTAAAGTTTCTGCATATCTCATATCCCAGTGGAAACTTAAATTAAAAATAGAAAGGTATATTATTTAACTTGTAAATCACCTAAACATGTAATTAATCTGAAAATATAAAACAAAAAAGAAAGGAAGTACTGAGTACTCCCAGATACTGACATGGCGACCAAGGAGCCTGCGTGGGTCTGTACTTGGTCCTCTGCAAACATGCTGTGTTGTTTAGCTTGGGGTTTTAGTGCAATCCCTAACAGTGGGGGTGTCTCTGACTCTGTAGTCTGTTCTTGAGACCCTTTCCTCCTACTGGATGGCCACGTTCAGCCTTGACATGAGGGCTTATACTTGGTCTCATTGCTTCTTATTCTGCGGTGTTGAGTTGATATCCCTGTGGGCCTGCTCTTTTCTGAAGAGAAATGGAGGAACAGTGAATCTAAGAAAGAAGGGAGGTGGTGGGAAGCTGAGAGGAGTGGAGGGAGGGGAAATTGCAGAAAGGATGTATTGTATGAGAGAAGAATAAATAAAAAGAAAAAACAGAAATATATATATATATATACATATATTTATATACCAAAAATGCCTAATTGTCAAAGTACCATGCTTAGCAAATGCTAAAGGGTCATAAAGCAACAAATAAGAAGGTCTATAAATCAAATTTGCTAGAGAAAAACTCAGAAAATGGATAAATTTACTTAGAATTACAAAAAGAGAGACAGAGAAAGACAGACTTTCTAAGTGACATCTGAGTAGAGGAGGAGATCTGGAGACATCAGAGGACACACCAATGGGTCTCTAAAAGAAGTAGATAATTCCGAGGAGTCTGCAGCAGAAGAGAAGCCAGGAGGCTAGGGGAATCCAGCTCTTCAGTACAGACAGAGAAGAAAATGAAAACAGAAAAGACAGCAATCTATATTGACCCATAAATTTAAGGAAAATGTGTTTGCTTGTCAAATTAAAAAAGTGACTTCTTTCGATCTGTTTCCCTGTTTAAAAAGTGTTTGAGTAGTCAAAGACCACACACAAAGAAGTCATAATTTTTATGAAATGGAAATGCTAATTGCCCTGATTTGATTATCACAAAATGTAAGCATTTATCAAGTGACCACATTTTACCCCATAAAACATGTATATTATAAGCCGATTAAAAAGAAGACCTCACACAATCCAGCTTTGTTAATAAAGAACATTTCATTCCGGTTATTTAAACTTGACAGGGGAAGTAGCTAGTAAACAGTTCCACTTTGTTTAATGGTTAAATTGAGGTCTTCATTCAACTTGAGCCAGAGCAGTTGGTTACCAAGATAGGGAGCCAAGACGACTGGCCATGGTTTCACCCTGTGCAAGGTACCAGAACAGCCCGACAGAGTCAGCACTCTGAGTACATGTCTGCGTGTGTTCTGTGTCATCAGATGCTGGTCTCTGAATGCTAGTTGCAAAATAACATTAATAGCATTCTTTACCTAACGTTAAAATGTGCTTGCTCTGATATCTCTCTTACTTTACCTCTGATGTAAATCTACATTTCATGCTACCATTATATAAATTACTGCAAAGTAATACACCATTAATAAAGTAGACTATTGGTGTTGGTGAACTTGAGTTTTCTGAACATCCAATGTTGGAGTTATAGAGAAGACATTCAGTGGAGATGGGACATCTCTATAGCCCAGTCATGAAAGAAAAAGAAAGAAAGAAAAGGTTACTGTTCTCAAGAAACTGAACAAGACACTTCCTATTCATTTGGGGGTGGGGTGGGAAATAAGTTTCTTCTAAATTGTATTAAATAAAATGACAAATGAACAGTAAATGGCAATAAAAGGGAAGGTCTGGAGACATCAGAGGAGACCCCAATGGGTCCCCAAGAGAAGTAGATAATTCAGAGGAGTCTGTAGCAGAAGAGAGGCCAGGAGGTCAGAGGAATCTAGCTCTTCAGTAGAGCACTGGACTGTAGTTGGTATTTTCTTTGGGCCACCAACCAGCTTCCTAAATAAAGACACACAGACTTATTAATTATGAAGGTTGACCCATTAGCTCTTTTAACTTAATTTAACCTGCTTCTATTCATTTACTTTTTGCCATGGGGCTTTTTACCTTTCATTCCTTCTGTCTGTGTTACTTTCCTGCCTCATCTGCATCTGGCTGGCTGGCCCCTGGCTGTCTCCCTGCTGTCTCCTTTTCTTTCTTCCCTTAGTCTAAATTCCTCCTGATACTTACTGTCCCTGGCCAGAAGTTCCACCTATACCTCCTCCCTCACTATTGGCTGTTTAACTTTTTCTTAGACCAATCAAGTGCCTTAGGCAGTCAAGGTAAAAACAACAACACATATTTACATAATTAAACAAATACAATACATCTCTGCATAGTTAAACAGATATTCAGCAACACTGTACTTTGTGTCTGATATAATTACATATTTCATGTGCATGTGCATTATACACATCATTGTGCTTTATCTTCTGAAATATTTATTAATATTTATAGAAATATTCTATATATTTTAATAATCTATGTATTGATATACAGTAATCAGGCTTAGGTGATCATATTACCCAGCAATATCCCACAAAACCCACCAAAGCTATCCCCCAAATTTTACACCGATGAGGGTGATAAAAAATAGCATCATAATCAAGGTGATTTCAGTAGAGTTGACCCTGAAGGTGTAGTTTTGGGAGAGTAGCCCCTGGGGGTGTGAAAGCAGAACTGACCCCTCTGTTTGTTCATCATGGCAAGGAGTGAACTAGCCAGGAGAGTGCTGGAGAGCTCAGCCTGGTGGTGAGGACCAGGGAGGACAAGGGAGAGCTGGTGGACTGACCAACCCTGGAACTAACAGCCCAGGCTCAGAACCAAGGTTATGAGTTGATTCACCCCAAATCCACCCTATCTATGACTTGCTGGAGTGCATGAAGGGGCTAGTCCTGTAGACCCAAAGCTGCCGGATGTCCATAACACAGGGCAGCAACAGGATATCCAAGAGGAGTCTCAGTGAGGACCCAGCATTGATAGTGTAGCAGAAACCAGAGGCCTCGAACCAGACTCTTTGCAGTGAACACTTGCAAGTAAAGATACATAGATAAATTAGTTTACTGTGTGACAGGCTGTGTCACATTGCAGCTTCCATGACAAAAGTCTTTCTTTTCTCCTTTTTCTCTCTTAAATTTTATTTTATTTTATTATTGGGGGGCACTTGCAAGGGCAAAGGATGGATCTGAAGGGCTAGGAAATGAATGGAATCGAGATGCATGATATGAAAGACACGGAGAATAAATACAAAGAATTCCAAAATTATTAATAATTGAGGTGGTTTATCCTTGGGATTTTTTTTCCTACATCCTTACTCTTTCCCTCCTAAGTTTTGATGTTCAAAAATTTTTCTTGCTATCTTTAAAGAAAATTTTCACTTTATAAATGGGAAGAATGTGAGAATAAGGACGGGATTAGCTAGTCTACATATAACATAATTTTAATTTTTTTCACATGTATTTATTTTGTGTGTATATGTGGTTTGTGCACACATGTGCCCACAAGTTCCACGACACATGTGTGACGGTCAGAAGACAATTTGTAGGGGCTGGGTCTATCTTTCTGCCTTGAGGATTCTGAGCCTTGAACTCACGTCATCAAGCTTGGCTGTAGACACCTTTACCTGCTAAGCCAGCTTACTGGCCCCTAACAAAATTTTTTTAAAGCTGTAAGTCTGATAGAATATGTTTTTACCCTGGGTCTTTAAAAATACATCAGTGTTTTGATAGCAAAAGAGCTAAATCAATACTGACCCATCAAAAAAGCCTCTTCCAAATAATCTGAACCTAAACAGACATCCTATTGAAGCCAGACAGGAATTGGATTCACAAAACCAAAACAAAGTGGACTGTTAAGATAATTGTTTGTGTAAATTAAGCAAACAAGTAATTACTCAATTTTCTGCTCAATTTGAGTAGGATAGACACGGAAGTCGCTAACTCTTTCTAATTTACTAATGCAGGGTTGAAGTTAGGGGACTTGTAAAGTCCTTCTTATGTCACTTAAAGAAAGAAACGTTAGTTACAAGCCCAAGAGACTGATTTGCTGCTTGGGAAAGCGAATCAGTATGTCTCTGAAATCTCACAGGATGGGGGATTTAAAAAGCCCCAAGTTGGCACCAGACTTTGAATTTTACTTACTCATTGCACTCTATGAACCCCAGCGGTGTTCCAGGGACCCCTGTCACCTGACTTGTGTTTTTATACACCTACACCAGGGAGCCTTCAGGTACAGGCATGAACGTGCATTCTCTAGGATTCCTGTGCCCGGACTGCCGGCTAACCCCAGCCGCAACCATTTCCTCTTTCTGTGGACTGACCTGCGTCCGTTAGAACTCCTATGCGGAACCTCGGCTCTTATCATCTTGACCCTGGCAGAGTAATGCCAATCCATCTTTTACAACCCCCACAATGGCTTCAAGAAGTCCCCACAAGGTGCCTTACAAGTTTGGGAAAGAGACAATTCCATTTTTTCCTTCTGGCTTTGTTGGAGGCCCTGGAAAGGTCTCGACGGTGTGTTAAATGGGTGACCCATGTGTAGAGAGCAGAACTAGATCTTTCTGCTCACGTCACTCCCCACACACACACACACACACAGGACGAAGAAGTGGGCGTTCTGGACTGTGGGGCAGTCCAAGAGGGTTTAGTGCACTCTCCAGTCGGCGCCCACGAGAGAACTCCCCAGAGACCAGACTTTGGGCATGTGGAGTGCACAGCATCTTCATCTTCAGCTAGGTGGTTTCTCAGATAAGAGACCTGGACCTCAGGGTCCCCATGAGAGCAGAGCATGACATCACGTGAGTTCACAGAAGAACCTCAGGTGCAGGCCTCGAGTTTAGAATCATGTGAGACATTAAGAAGGGGACTATTTCCTACTTGGAGAATTATTAAGGCCAGAGGGCTGGGGCAAGTTCTATGGTGATGGCATCTAGAGTCAGGACAATGGAGAGGTGGGGGTGAGAGGGACACAAATTTTCAATATTTGTTGGACCAGGAAGTATGATTTTTTTTTCCCCTGGAGACCCAGAAGACGTCTAAAAGAGTACTCGACTTGAGTCATTGTGAAAGGGATGTACCTTTCAAAAAGAAAAAAAAAGTTAGAAAAACTAGCAATAGTGGGGAGAAAGAAAGGCTACGGGGATGGAAGGGTTCCAAAATAGAAAACGAAAGTAGCAGACCCAACCTTGCCTGTCTGATGGTCTAGGCAGGAGCCGGGGGATGAGCACACGTATAAGACAGAGTGACTTACATTAGCACCTAAACCTAAAGCTGAGCTTTCCCGTTGATATGGCCTGGCAAATTCAGCCATTTCAACACGTTACTTCTGTGACTCGGTGACCTTCAGCCCTCCCCTCCTTGGGCTCACAAACCCAGCCCCTCTTCTCATCCTTGTTGGACTCCTCCCACCCACAGCCCTGTTGGTGAACAAAGATGTCCCATTTACTTTGAAAAACAATGGTAATGATCCAACACGCGTCAATTCGGTACACGCCAAGTACAACCCCTTGAATTGGGGTCAGCTGGCACCCCTATGCTGCCAATAGGCTGATAGTTAACATGTTAATAAATACAATGCCAAGTGGAAACAGAGAAAAGGAGTAGAAGAGAGACACCCACCATCTAAATGAAATTTACCCCCAAATTCCAGGCTGAAATAGTCATGCATTCTGCTTGCTTAAATAGAGCAGAGATCAAGAAGAAGAAGAAAAAAAGAAACAGCTAGCAACTTTTTCATCCCCTCATGAAAGAAGGACAAATACCAAGTACTGGGAATCACGGAGGACTGGAGCCCGGGGACAAAGGAGTTACAGAGAAGGTTCAGTTCAGAAGGTGGCTGCCGCAGGAAGCGAGCGATTGAAGGGATGGACGTGACAAGGTCCCCTTTGCAGTGAAACGCTTTGATCTGGGTCAGGTAATTCATCTGTCAACCTCACCTTCAGGTCAGCTTGGTGTTTGATAAGTCGGGGCCCTTCTGCATCACAGAATCTGCGACACAATGCTAGCACATGACTACTTTTATCTGGCAATTATGTTTGAAAAATGATTCATTTACTCTTCTTTGTTATTCAAGTTTGCTTTGTCTCAAACCTCAACTTCCCAGCCCTCTAGAAGGGATGGCTGTGTGTTACAAGAATGAGGAGAACGTTAATACAGAGGGGAAAATACTAGGTCAGAACACTTAAGTCCCTCACTTCTGATAAGCTTTCCATCCTTTGATGGATAATCTTTTACTAAGAAGATGAAAATGTACAACGTAGCAGAAAAAAAAAACCTCTGTTATTGGTACCTGAGAAATGTTCATTATGTTCTGAGACAGGTTCTCCATATGTGGCCCTGGATAGCCAGGGCTTGTTAGGTAGGCAAGGCTGCCCTCAAACTTGCGGTGGTCCTCCTGCCTCTGTTTCCTGAGTGCGAGCTAAGATACCGGCATGCACCCCCACACCTGACTTAAGGTCCAGGAAAGGTACAGAGAACTGAATATACTTTTCCAGGTTTCCCTGTCAATAAAAAAGATGCCCTCTGTGGCTCACGCTGGAACGAGAGAGGTGAATCCAAATCCCTGTTTCTGCAGTGCCCCGCCTATGAATGGTTTATGATGTGATACTTGTCTCCATGGATTGTTTTGGAAGATCGATCTGTTCCTGTCTGTCTTTTCTAAAAGTGATATTAAAATGCTCTCCCACAGGCAAAAGGTGACGCAAGCTAAAAACCATGCTCTTAATACTTAGAGACTCAAGCCTTGACATTGATTTTTTTTTTACATTAAATGACTCCTGAAGGAGAGACTTGTCTCCATTGTCCAATAAAATAAACAATATTAAGTTCTTTGAAATCACATTATTTAATTGCAGGCCTGCTATAAAAAAGTATGTATGGTGTTTACATGGTCCCAAGATATCAGGAGAGTGAGGAAAGTTCGCCCAATCACTTCATTCTAGTTATTTTATTTGCAGATGATAGTTACACATACATCAGATGATTTTTTAAATCAAATTTACTTCTTATAGGTTTCAGGGAATAATGCGATTTTCATTTATAATCCTGGGATTTGCAATCAGCCCTTGAGTTCCTTCAATCACAGAATGTTCTTTTTCAGGTTTGGTAATTGTATTCTCATACTGACTGCTTTGCTAATCCAAAAACACCTGCCTTAAAACAAATGGTGGGCAAAATAAACCACAAGATGTGGTTATGTGATTTTTTAAAATTAATTCATGCCTTCATTCATTTGGCCCAAACACGGTTTCAAACAGAACTCATTTCTCACACTCATTGCATACAGACCTTATTTTATCCACTGTTGGTCAGATCTTTCCTATGTGTGTACCCCTGTGCCATTTGTACATATATGTGCTCCTATGTGTGGGGTCATATGCACCCATGGGTGTTGTGTGCATGTGGAGGCCAGCGGTGGAAGCTGGATGTCTTCCTCTGTGGATCTCCACTTTACTTCCTGTTGCTGTTATTTCAGTTTCTGTTTTGTTTTCTTGGTTCCTTTTTATTATAATTTTTTTTAAACTAAGGTCTCCTACTGAACCTGGAGCTTGCCATTTCAGCTAGACTGGCTGGCCATCCAGCTCCTCAGGTCTGCTAGTCTCTGTCTCCCCTCGACTCTCCCCAGCGCTGGGGTTGCAGACATGTTCCCCGATGTGTATCTGGGCATCTGCACTGCACCATGCACATCTGGACTTCCTAGCTCAGGCCATTACGTTTTTACAGCGAGCGCATTACCCACTGAGCTGCCCTCTAGTCCCTCTCTCTAACCTTACTCTTCAGCTTGTTGCGTCTCTCATTTGGAGGGTTTTGATTTCTTCCTAGTTTTCACCCATTTCTCCATTATTTTACTTTTTAAACTTGTGCTCCCTACAACTGATTTTCCTGAGACGCGGACTGCAGCCAGACACGCACTCAGGACGGCACTAATTGTTTTTCACAAAGACATTCGAAGTATTTTCATTCCAAGCCCAACCCAGGCTCGACCTTAAGGGACAAAAGGGCACCTGTTATTTACCTACGGCAGTTCCACCTCTTCTGTAATCAGATCCAGTGACCAGCCTGGGAAGTCTGGTCAGCCAGTGCTACTGGGAGGTGGGAGTCTAGGCCTGCCACTGGGATTTGACTAACCAGTGGAGGGCAGTGGGGGCATCAAAGAGACCCTGGGGCAGAGGTCGAAGCTCTGTCCGAACCATTTTCTGAACCAAGCATTCAGAAAACAGTGATGGTCTCCATAGCAACATGTGAGGGTCTGACCACGCTCTGCCCTCACACGTGAGATGCACAGTGATCAAGAATCTGGCAGAGCAGGCAATACCCTGAGACTCAGTCATGCAGAAACGGGAGCTTTCCTCAGAATAGTCTGCTAGCAATCGGTTGGACCTCTGCAGGTTGTGACTAGAGACATGGATCTGGTGCAGAAAAGGACTTACCATGAAAGTGAGAAAGTTTAAGTTCTGGGGGCCCTGAGATAAGCCATGCAATGTACAGGAAGGGATCCTTACTGTTACAAAGTTTGTGGGCCCTTGGAAAAAGATCATAGACTCAATCCCATTATAATTAAAAGATGTATTGATTGACTGCTAGCAGGATGAACGATCTCTGAGCCAGATTTGAGATTGCCGCGAAGGAGGGGGATACAGAAGGGTTTTTTAAAGGCGAAAACCACAAGAAGACCTTCAACATCTACATAAGCAAGCAAAAACTGCTCTGTTCTGCCAAGTTTAAGTGTTAAAGTGACTCAAAACAACCTCTGGGTATCTGCGTAAGCACATTACAGAAGCAAAATAAAAGCAGTTAGTCATAACATAACAAGTAGATAATCATGGCTGTATATTCTCAGGTGTGTGAGGGGTTACTGAGTCAGGGATACTGGGAACTTCTCTTCCAGGAACTGGAGTCAGAAACAAAAGGCTGGTGAGCACCAAGATGAATGCCTAAAGTAAAATGGAGTTTCTTTAGCCATCGCAGAACTGAAGAGTGACGTCAGTTCACAGATGGAATACCAATCACCGCAAAAACCACTTGCATTGTCCTTAAATGGTGTGGGAAGTCCTTTTGTGTGTGTGTTGTTTTTATTGGTTAATGAATAAAGAAGATGCTTGGGACTATGACGGGGCAGAATAGAGCAAGTTGGGAAAATCAGAACAGAGATGTAGAGAGAGATTAGGCAGAATCAAGGAGATGTCATGTAGCTGCGGAAGGAGACAGACACTCCAGAACCTTACTGGTAAACCACAAACCTCATGGTAAAAGACAAAAAAAATAGGAATGGGTTAATTCAAAATGTAGGAGTTAGTTAATAAGAAGCCTGAGCTCATAGGCAAGCAGTGTTTTAATTAATACAGTTTCTGTGTGATTATTTTGGGTCTGGGTGGCCAGGGATGAACAAGCAGCCTCCACTTACACCTAAACCTCAGCTTATATATTCTCAAATTCCATAATAACCTTACACAGTCACCTGTTAATATTTCTTATAAGCCTGAAATCTGAAGAAGTTTTAAAAACTATCAATCACAAAGAAAAACATTTTCTTTTTCTCCTGACCTCCCCTTCCATCCAGACCCACACAGGTCCTGTCTCTCCTTAGAAAACAAACAGGAACCTAATAAATAAAATAGGGCAAATAAAATTGAACAAATTAGAATATGACTAAACAACCAAAGAAGAAAAAGATTCAAAGGATAGCTCAAAAGATGCATATCAGTGCAGAGACACACATATTCGCACACAAAGGAATTCCATAAAAACCTGAGCTGAAAGTCATAATATGTACACAAAAACCTGTAAGGTAGGGGAAACAAAACAAAACAGAACTCTCTGGTGTAACATTATGAGAAAAAAGATCGGCCAAAGATGGCATTGAGTTCATTTTTGGTAGCCATCCACTGTTTAGCATGCAGGCTACCCTTAAGAGTGACTTATTTCCCCAGTGAGACTCACTCAGAAAAAAACAATTTTTCATTTACACGTGACTATCAGTTGGTGATAGCTTCTGGGTAAGGGATGGGGGCATGTATCCATTTCTCACAAGGAAGAACATTCTGGTAAGTCATATTTGACCTTTGCTTATAATAACTTATAATATCCTTCCCAGAAACATGACTTTTTGGGAATGTAAGAATGTTAACCTGGGTATTCCATTGCTGCAATAGGTCATAACCCTAAAAATTCACTGCAATATTAGCTATATATGGCCTCATCCTTTCTTTTTGTCCTTCTATCCCTATGCGTTCAACCCACCTTGTGCTTTGTTTCACTTGAGATAGGATTCCAATTCCTAGGAATTAAATATCTACCTCTTGAAGAGGCCAATCTGGATGCCAAGATTCTAGAGTAATGATACTCATGTTCACACCCATGTAACTCCTCAATTACAATGTCATTTTTATGTACTCTTAGCTTTGGTCTTTGATCATTTATAGAAATCTGCCAAAATATACATTTCCTATTTCCTCTGAAGTTTTTTTATTCATCCTCCATGTCTGTTCCATCATCCAGAACAGTATGGGTTTTTACAGTAGGCACTGGATTGTTTAATTTTCCTTGTGAGACATGTTCTCCACAGTGATTGTAATGACTAGACCTTGTTTGACATGTAAGTCTCTGAGAGGTCCCCCAAGTAGTTTCCTGATAGTATTGGGTTGCCTTGTCTGTCTTTTGTCGACCTACATTCATTGGTCCAATGTCAGCCTTTTCCACACCTCCTACATATAGAAAGCTGAGTTCTCTTATTCTTGCCATTTCTAGAGTAGACATTACTCTTAAGAATTCCTTGACTACAGTCCCTTCTTAGATGTCCTATTCTACCACAATTAAGACATTTGGCATTTTGGTGTCTCCTCATACCATTAGAAATTGCTCCTCCTACCCAAGCCTTAGTTCTATAGTCAAATATTTCAACATTCATTGTATGCAAGATTCATTCATCCATTGGTGCTTACCTGACCTTTAAAGGCCCAAGGATCTTATTACATTCTAAGTTGTCATTTTCAAAAGCCAAATATTCAATAAGTACTCATCTAGCTTCATGGTCTTATTTGTACAGTCTCAGTTAATCATTGTAAGAAGTCGCTAAAGGATTCTTTCTGACTCTGTTTAACTCTAATATATGATTCAATTCTCTTTCTTGGTTTCTGAATCCTGTCACAAGCATTTATAGCTGCTGTGATATATAGGGACAAGGTGTGTTCATCATAGCGAATCTGTTACTGAGGATTGTAGTAATGACCCCCACCAATAATTTGATTTAGGAATTCTCAAATCCTTTTGCTTTCCCCTGTTGTTCTAAAATTTTGCCTCATCTCTCAAATAACACTCCAAAGCAGCTGAGGTCCATTTTTTAGGTCCATTGAGATTATCTGAATAATCACACATAAAATTATGTGGAGTTACCTTATCACTTGAAGCCCATGTTTTCACCATTTACTGGACCAAAGGTGAATGTATCCAATAAGAAACTATTGCTTGTTTAATTTCTTTTAGATTGCTCATACGTATTGGTTCCCATGCATATTTCTTTGACTATCTTAGGGTACTTTGTGCCAGATGGTCTTTCTGAGGAAATTTCTGGATATGCAGTTAAAACTCTGTGTAAGTCATCCCAGGTCTGGCACGTACTGATGAGGCTAAATCCTGTCCTTGTACCTTCTGTCCCTGCTCATCAATTTCAATAAATTCCTCAATCTTTCAATTCTTTTTACTACTGCCTTTTGTAAAGTCTGAATCTCCCTTCCAATGTTCTATTCTAATGCCCTCACTGAGGATTCCAAAGTATGAAACTTGTCCAGTAAAGATAACGTTTCATCCTTGGACATAATTTTGATGGTGTGCATATTACCTTCCTGGAGGGATAACTTATCCATTAATCTATCATAACTTTTCAAGAGATTCTGATTGTTAAATTCAACAGCACAATTTCTTTCAGATAATTCTGTCAAATTGATACTATCCCTCTCCATAGTATTGATCTCAACAAGCTGTTCATTATTAGTCTGTAAAGATTGCATTATTTCTAAAAGTGCCTCATTCTTGGTCCTATTATCAAAACCATTTTTAATGAGATAATATAAAAAAGAAGATTCCTAGAACCAAATAAAGGGTTGTAGAAGGAAAATTGCATAAGCCTTGTAGAAAATCATCCATAGTATAAGCAAAATAATTATTGAACTCCGAAATAGTTTGTTATCAGTAATTTTTGTAGTTTTTCATATTGTCCCTATCATAAGGCCATTACAATGAATTGTAATTAGCATAATAGTCGTTTTTGGCCAGCAGGTGTCGCAATTGCAGCCACATGGGCAAGAGACGCTGGCAACAGCAACAACACAGTGTTGCTTACTTAGGCACTGAAAAATATGCTTTGTTTATCAAATTAAGAGCAGTTATTAAGGCCATCAAACAATTCTGAGAGTTGGAGCCAAAGACAAAGAGAAAACCCAAAGTTTTTTGTCGACGCAAGTTACGGACTATGTGTACCATGGGGATCACAGGCAGTGGCGTCTGGGCCAGTGTGTTCAGCAGCAGTGTCTGGGTCATGAACTGGGGAGCACTGAACAGCAGCCCGCTGCATCTGAGTGCTGGCTGGAGCAGCTAGCAGGAAAGTCAGTGCACAATGTGCTATGCGGCTGGTGAACCCATCCCAAAAAGGGTGGACTGGTTCCCACATTCAGGCATCAGATGATGGTGGAAGTTACAAAATAATCCCACACTAGTTCAGAATTACATATAATAAAGAGTTATTTATTTAGGGGTAGACTCACAGATCACAGTCCTAGGTCATAATACCCTGCACAAATGGGAAACAGGAACCAAATCTACCAGCCGGAAGCCAGAGCTGGAAACAAGAGAGTGAGTGCATGCTTTACAGCTGCATTTATAGTTTAAGAGACCACACCCAAGTGGACTGGTATCTTAAAGGCTATTGGCTGAAGGAGCTCCCACAGCAATATTGAATAGATGTTGAGAGAATGGACAGCCTTGTCTTGTTCCTGATGTCAATGGGATCACTTTAAGTCTCTCTCCATTTAGTTTGATGTTAGTTGTTGGCTTGCTGGTATATTGCCAGCCTGGTGTGTGAATCAAGTTCCAGCACAGCCAAGGCTACAGAGAGAAACTCTGTCTTTAAAAACAAAACAAAATGCCAGTGTGTGCACTGATGGCATTAAAAGTGTGCCATTTACTGTCAATCCCAACAATTTTCCTATAAAAGCTTCTAATATTGTTTATATTGTATGAATATGGGTGTTTTACCTGCAAGTATGTCTGCTGATAGAGTTTCTGTCCCACCTGGTCCTGCAGACATTCAGTACCAAAGAAACACACAGAGGTCTACATTAGTCATAAACTGGTTGGCCTATTAGCTCAGGCTTCTTATTAACTCTTATAACTTATATTAGCCCATAATTCTTGTCTGTGTTAACCACATGGCTTGGTACCTTTTATCAGCAAGGCATTCTCATCTTGCTTTCTCTGCATCTGGATGTTGCCTGCAGATTGAGCCTTTCCTCTTCCCAGAATTTTCCTGTTCTGGTTGCTCTGCCTAAACTTCCTGCCTGGCTACTGGCCAATCAGCAATTTATAGTCTTGTACCCTGTAAAGATTGGTTACTTGTATTTTAATTCAAAATATGGCATTTAAAATGTTTTTAAAACTTAGGACTTTTTATAACAAATGAGATACATCCACTCCTGGCAGTACCAATTACTTAAAAGGGGAAGCATTGAAGAGGCTCCTCATGGAGTTTGTTAGCCATTTGGGTAAGAAACTGCTCTTGCCTGGACTGCCTGATATTTTTTTTATATTTATTTATTATGTATACAATATTCTGTCTGTGTGTATGCCTGCAGGCCAGAAGAGGGCACCAGACCCCATTACAGATGGTTGTGAGCCACCATGTGGTTGTTGGGAATTGAACTCAGGACCTTTGGAAGAGCAGGCAGCGCTCTTAACCACTGAGCCAACTCTCCAGCCCTGGACTGCCTGATATTATGTTGTATAAACTGGACATACAGGACCCACAGAGAAATAATTGCTAAAGTTGCCTAAGGAAAGTAAGACCATCCTTTGAGATTCCTGATTCATGAGTCTGCCAGACATTCTACAGAACATAAAAAAAGTGACTGACAAACTGCCATCAGGCAAAACTGTTTTTAAAATTTCCTGCTTCATGAAAAAATCTGATGGATACCATGAGCCTGTAGACTAAAGATGGATGGATGCTCCAGTGATACAAACAACAACAACAACAAAAACTTTGGGTCACCGTCCAGGCAGCAAGGTATCTCTGTCAATTCTAGAGTTTTGAAAGTTGCTTACAATACACTTCCTGTTTACTTAGATAATAATTTATCCTTCTGGGGTCTTTGATAGAGTTAAAAAAATAGATAATTATAGTCTTCCTTAGTTTTAATAAAAGATAAAGTAGATATAAATATTGTAATTGTAAATATTGCTTAATACCTGTTTTGTTATATGTAATTTTACTATGTTAAAGTTAAAGCCTTCCTTTTATTTAAACAAAAAGGGGAGATGATGTGGGAAGTCCTTCTATATACGTGTTGTTTTTATTGATTAATAAATAAATAAACTGCTTTGATCTTATAACAGGGCAGAACAGAGCTAGGCGGGGAAAACTAAACTAAATGCTGGGAAAAAGCAGATGAGTTAGTCAGAAGACATGGAGCCACCGCCAGAGACAGACATGCCAAAACTTTGCCGGTAAGCCACAGCCACCTGGCGATACACAGGTTAATGGAGATGTGTTAATTTAGTATATAAGAGTTGTCCAGAAATACACCTAAGCTCTTGGTCAAACAGTATTGCAAATAATATAGTTTCTGTGAGGTTATTTCAGGAGTCTGGGCAGCCAGGAACACACAAGCCGACTCCCACTACATATGTCTGTTCACTATGTACATCTCCTACAAAATATTTGGAGAAAACACAGCAAAATAAAAGATTCTTGTTCAAGCCCTATTTAGTGCTCCAGTCCCTTCCTGGCCCCCTTGTGGTTGTGTGGGGCCTTGCAACCAGATCTGACCAACCAGCTCAGAAGCAGTGCACATCCCTTCCAGGATGTATTTAATTGCCAGTGTGACTTTCTTAGGAGCTATATTTTCCCTCTGGCATGGTGACCAATGACATTTGAGATGGCAGCTGTTCTGTTGGCCTTGGTTTCAGTGCGACGGTGATGCTCAGAGATCTCTTGCTAACCCCTTATGTAAGTGAAAAATAAATCTGTTATTTTAAACCATTGAGATCTGGGGTTGTTTGTTTTAACAACATAGAGGAGGCAAACATGACTGACAGACATTGACGTATGAAGGCAATTACAAATAACCAATGTGTTCTTTCACGTGGGAAAGCCAAATAAATGATTATGCATGCAGATTATAGATTATGCTGTTGGCAGTGTTAACCGCTCTTGAAGAATATTGAATGCGATAGGGAACCGCTCACCATAGAAAATTATAGAATGCATTAAATAAATGTATACATGAAATTATATAAAAAACTTTGCACAGTAATTGCTCAGTGGTATTGGTTATTGCAGTATAATTAGAAACACATAAATAATGAGCCATCCCAGATCCAACATGAGTTACGTTCTAGCTGAGGCAGTCCTAAGCTCTGGCTTGTGCTGTCTTGTAGTTACAAGGCAGGGGGTTCTGGGATGCCAACCTCATTTAACATACCTGCAGGGCACGATCAAGTCAGCAACTGACTTGAACATCTTGCCCTTAGTATATGAGAAGCTGTGGGTTTGGAGCTAAATGACGCCACGGATCCCACTGGCCAAAATCCCAGGGTTGCAAGCTGCAGGCAAGGATGTGGGAAGGGCCACCCACCCACACCTACTCACCGACTTGTCCTGAAAGCCCCTGGTTTACGTTGCAGATGCCTCAGCTGCTGACTGGAACCTAGCCTCTCCAACAGCTGATGCAGGGACCCGATGACGCACCCTGGAAGTGTGGGGGAGTAAAGCCTATGGGGCGAGTGTTGATCAACTGGACAAGGGGCCCAGATGATGAGCGCTCCCTTGGAACTCAGGAAGGGAGATGTAATCACTCCATACTGTCTCTCTACAGACATCCTGCAAGACCCGGCAGTGAGTTTCACTTGTCACCTGCTGTGGTCAGCTTTCTCACCCACCTTCTACTTTGTCACCTTCCTCCACAGGATCTGACTCCTCCAGCAAAGCGTGTGAAGGACTGGCTCGGAGAACCAGCAATGTGTCGTCTGTGAAGTGACTCCTGTGTTCTACTCTCTGCCGTCCTAACTGCAGTGCACAGCCCTGTCCCCTCCAGCATCAACTCCCGCCCATTCTAGGAAGAAGCAGAGGTGAGGAGGTGACCCAGGCTGAGCACAGCAATGGAGGTGCTAGTATATGACTGCCTAAATCTTGGCAACGCTGTCGGGATTTTAGATGCCCTGTTACAGGCTTTCGACATACAGAGACAAGAATAGAATATATATATATATATATATATATATATATATATATATATATATATATATATATATATTCCACTTCTGAAAACCCAACAGTAGCTAGAAGCCTTGCTGGTCAAGCATGGATAGCGGTGCCAGCTAGTTTGATGTCACCTTGACCCAAGCTACCGTCACTTTGGAACAGGGATTTTGGGTGGAGAAAATGCCTTCAGTAGATGGGTCTGTGGGCAAGCCTGTGGGGACATTTTCTTGACTGCTGGTTAGTGTAAGAGGAGCCCACATCACTAGTAGTGGTACCACCCCTGGGCTGGTGGGCATGGGTGCTATAAGAAGGCAGTCTGAGGGCTGGAGAGTTGGCTCAGAGGTTAAGAGCATTGACTGTTCTTCCGGATGTTCTGAGATCAATGCCCAGCAACCACGTGGTAGCTCACAATCATCTATAATGAGATCTGGTGCCCTCTTCTGGTGTGCAGGCAAACATGCAGACAGGATACTATATGCGTAGCAAAATAAATCTAAAAAAAAAAAAAAGGAAGAAGAAGGCAGACCGAGTAAGTCTCGAACAAGCAAGTCAGTAAGACCCGTTTCACAGTGACTTCTACTTCAGTTCCTGCCTCAGACTTCCGGCCCTGGCTTTCTAGGGTGACAGAGAGTTGTAAGATAAAATAAATCTCTTCCTCCCAAGTTATTCGTAGTTACAGCGTTTCTCCAGAGCAACAAGACTCCTAAGGTAAGAGCTTTGCCATTGCTCTGCTGTAGGACGTTTCTTTGCTTTTCTGTAGAGGGCTTCCGACACATTCAAGCCATTACAAACCCAGCACTACCGACCAGCCGCGTCTCCCTGGCGCAGGGATACGTTTCCGTTTCTTCGGGCCCCTGGCTGGCTCTCAAGACCTTCGGCTCTGGCATGGTCTGCGCCAGCTCTGGAGTGGAGCCTTCTGCAATGGTCGAGCCAGACTCCCGTGTGGGTGTCCTGTTAGCTGGGAGCCACCTGCTCACCGACTCTTGGCCTGCCTTCACTTCCTGACAACTGAGCTTGTGCCGGTAACTCTGGCCCTTAGGTACTGACCCTTGGCCTATGGCAGATCTTCTCAGCTCCCACGTCCTTCCTAGGCTAGTAACCCCCAGCTGCCTGGTTCCCGGTAGGAGGCGCTGTTTTGAGAGGCTGTGAGACTTTTAAGTGATGGGACCCAGCGGGAGGAGTGTGGATCTGGAGTTAAGGGCAGGTACTGAAAATTAGAGCCCAGCCTCTCTTCTGGCCCCGTTGCTCAGGTTCCTGGTCCCTTGAGAAGCAGACAGGGGCCTTTTACCCCGCCATCATGTCTTCCCTGGCATGGTAGGCTAGAGACTAGCTGCTCAAATGTGAACCGAAATACATTTTCCTCCTCTAAGTCTCTTTGATCAGTTGTTGGGTCAGATCAATGAACAAAGCAATTATTACATGCTGCGTGTTGTACAAGTCAATTAAGTCGGGCTGGTGGTGGCACATGCTTTTAATCCCAGCACCCGGGAGGCAGAGACAGATGGATCTCTGTGAGTTTAAGGCCAGACTGGTCTACAGAGCAAGTTCCAGGACAGCCAGGGCTACACAGGGAAGCCCTGTCTTACAAAAACAAAATAAAACAAAACAAAACAATAACAACAAAAGTCACTCAATGCCTTGAATTCACTCGTCAGTCCTGTTATCCCTTTCATAACAAAAATAACTATGGACTTTTTAATTCTTAAATGACATTTATTTATTTATTTACTTTGCGCATGTGTGTGCATGTGTGTGTACATGCATGTGTGGGGATATCCATGCACAAATGTGCATGCCACAGTAAACATATGAAGATCAAAGGACAACCCACAGGAGCTGGTTTTCGCCCTGTACTTTGTGGGTCCTTGGGATGATGAGGTCATCATCTTTGGCATTCGGTGCCTTTGCACCTTTGATTTGATTTGTCTCTATAGACATTAATTTTAATGTGGATTCAGAACCTTATTCTAGCGATCACCTCCCAAACTCAGGGGCATTTCTCGCAATCAGGCACAGTCTGTGTTTGTTGAGAAAATGAGTAAGGCTTGCTCATACACAGTAACCTGGCTCAGGAATGGAGGCTTGCATCTTAGTTCATTTCTCCAAAAGGGTTTTGAAAACCTCAGGGCCATCTTGAGACCGTGGATTCCCCATCACTGCTATAAGGACTTGAGAGGTGAGGAAGGCAGCAGGGTTTAATTGGATGCTAAGTGCACACATAAAGAACCCAGCCTTCTTAACCAGCTTGTAAGTCTTCAGAGATTCCCCAAGTAATTGGGATTTCATTTATATCTGGGTTCCCAGGGATTTTCTTAGATTTATTTGATTTTATTTCATGTGTTCGTGCGAGTGTCTGCATGTCTGTGTTTGCCCCACAAGCATGCCTGATGCCCAGAGGAGCCAGGGGAGATCACCTACAACTGGAGCTATAGGCAGTCGAAAGCTGTCTGATGTGGGTGCTGGGAACTAAAACCGGGTCCTCTGCAAGAACAGAAAGTGCCCTTAATCTCTGAGTTAGCTGCCCCGGCACTGAACTTTACAAAGAAACTGAATTATCTAAACGTTAGGATGTCAATTTAAAAATTATTCCTAAAAGAAAAAAAAGAAAAAAAAATTATTCCTGATTTTTCTTTCTGTAGAATTCTATTCTTGTTTTAGGGAGAGTCTCCTCAACAATCTTAGATAGAATCATCTCACCATAAAAATAGTGACTAATAGTATTATTGTTGTTATTGTTGTTACCTATATTTCCTATGTATTTTACATTTACTGTGTGCTTTAGCAAGTACAGTGAAATTCAAAGCTCAAGAAACCCAATTTCATTGAGAAATCTATTGATCTTAAACTAGCAAAGAAATCTACAAGGCAGTTCGTGTATATTACTCTAAGGATATTACATTCATATATACATATTTTAGCTTAAAAAACTATATGCATACCTTCAAAAGCAATCTGGAATAAACAGATTTCACTGCCAGTGCCTATATAATCAAAGTCCATGAACGAAGATAATAAACATGATGATAACTAATACTGAATATGCTAAGCATGAGGTCTGCATTTGCAGGTTTTTGAGGACATGTGGTGATGTACTGCATACATTTTCACCTTTTTTTTTAATATCTAAGAGTGGCTATCAAAACTTGGAGCTCCCGTGTCCCCACCAGCACATTCGCACGCCAGGCCCACCCACCTACAGCATTGTGGAAAGAACAGAATTAATGGGAATTTTTGAAGTGTTCTAAATTTTTAGGAAGAAAGTCATTGCATAAGCCTTTCTCTTTTAGCAGCGTACACAGATCCCCAAGGAGAAAAGCGTTCTGTCTCACTTCACCTATTCACCCCTGATGAAATCCTCCAACCCCCAAGTTCACTGGAGGAACAATGCTCTTGACTCAGATGACAGCTATTTGCAAAACATTTCTTGAGACTTCCTGTCTTAAGACCTGTTGCCTGCAGACTAACCTAAATATTTGGCACTTTTGTGGAGTCCAGGCAACAGAAGGGACAGTCACGTTGTTCTCTCTCTGTGTTAATAACCCATTGATGAGTCATATTTACCAGTGTGGGAACAAGTAAAAGGCAGATGATGGTTTACAAAGAAACAAGGACAGAACAAGCTAGGCCTCCTTATATCCTCCTCCTTCTCTGATCAAGACGATATTCTTCACAAACGCTGCCCCAAACCTCCAAGACCACAAAGCCATGTACTTCATTCGGTACCATGGCAGTAACTATCCATGTATATTCCAGTTATCTCTGGGGCTGTGCAGGACCCAGGGCTGCCTGCATGAGAAGGCTGCTTGCACCTTCATGGTATTTTCTAGAAGCCGTAAGTTATTTTTATTTTCCTGCATTTGACAAGCGAGAATTTTGATGAATCCACTGGTTGTAGTTGCCTGGGTAGCAGCAAGCAGCGTCGTGCCGTCAGAAGGTGTTCTCAGACTGGTGCTGATGTTGTAGTTGCTGTTTGTTCCTCACTCCAACTCAATTGTTATAAGGTGGACTAGACCCCATATAGCATTGATTTTGTTGTTGCTGTGTTTTTAGTTTTGTTTGTTTTTTTTTGTTTTTGTTTTTGTTTGATTTGGTTTTTCGAGACAGGGTTTCTCTGTAAGAGTCCTGCCTGTCCTGGAACTCGCTTTGTAGACCAGGCTGGCCTCGAACTCACTGAGATCCACCTGCCTCTGCCTCCCGAGTCCTGGGATTAAAGGCGTGCCCAACTATGCCGTTGCTGTTTTTAACATAGGGTCTTACTATGCCTCCTAGCCTGTACTCACATTTCTCTCTGTCTCTCAGGGTCTGAGGTTGCAGGCATGTCTTTTTAGACCCGCAGCTTTTTGTTGAGTAGTAGACAGGATGGGAGAAAGAAGGGCTGAAGCAGAGGCGTTGCAAATATCCCCACAGCATGCCTCAGTGGAAGACGTTTGGATTATTTCTACATCTCCTTCTGAGGCAGCCTACCACCCCTCACTGTGAGTGATCAGTGTCTTTGTTCTCCGGCTAGCAGATGGCCAACTCCAAACTCTTAATCAGCCCATTTAAGCTCTAGACGACGATGTCGCTCATTTGATAAGAAGCGAAGAACGATATCCAGCCTGCCAGGCAGCCCTTGCAAATGGTGTGTTAGTGACATTGCCAGCACCACAGACATCTTTTTACTTGACCCTTGCATTCATGTGCAAGTCAGAGCAGAAGTTCGTGTTCCTCCTGTCTTTCTAACACCTCCTAAAATGGTGTGAAATCTGGTAGGAGATTGGTCTTGGGAACCTCTCAGAACAAGAGCCAAGGGTTAACTAGCTGTGCATTCTCTGCTCCCACTGGGAATCCATTAAGACTCTGTAGACCTCTGGGAGATGGGAACATCTCTGTACAATGAAGGGTTTTCTGTCCACTCATTCAGGGTTTGGACTGGAAGAACACCTCACCCTCAGGACAGAATAGCACAGAAGTTCAGCACCCTCTTGTGTCGTGAGGAAGACATGTTGGTGCTTTTGAATGTGAAAAATGTAAAAGAGATCTGACATACCGGTCTGGAGGCTATGTTAATTTGGGGGATGGTGTTGGATGAGCCCTCCGAAGCAGGCTCTGTATGGAAGACCGTTTTTATGCACACGGACATGTGGATCAATCCCTTCTTCTACAGGAGCTTTCTGACCGGCTTCCCTGGTGAGCCACCAGCAGACTCCTCACACATATAAGAGCTCAGAAGATTCTCTTTGCTTTTCCAAAATACGATGCATTCAGTTTCCTAGGGGCAGCCTCCTTGTGTTTTCTTTGCTATCAGTCTTCAGTGGAGCAAGGAGTGTGATGAAAACCTGGTAGCATCCTAGGATCTGAGAAGTGGTACAAGGATGGTTGCTTTTGCAGGCAGAGGCTGCGGAGCTTGGAGCTGGCCAAAGCACACACAGTACAGGTCTCAGAACCAAAACCAGACAGGTGACTTGATTCCTGTGCCAGTCCAAACACCTGGATGGAGACATCTTGGAGTGCTCATTTTTTTGTTTGTTCTCTTAAGACATGTTCACTTAAAGTTAATTATCTGTTGGGTACTATGTTAATTAGTGATGAACAGCTTGGCACAACCTAGACAGAACCTCGGCTGAGGGATTGCCTAGATCGTATTAACCCGTGGCTGTGTTTGTGAGGACTGTCCTGGTTGGTGCTTGATGTTGGAGAGCCCAGCTCACCGTAGTAGGTGAGTATGAACCTTGAAGACATTGAGCTGAGCATGACCCAGTGAGCAAGCCCACAGAAAGCGTGTTTTCTGCCTTGATTCCTGCTTGAGTTCCTGCCCTGGCTTCCTTCAGTGATGAAGTATGACCCGGAAGTGTAAGCCGAATAAACCCCTTTCTTCCCTAAATTGATTTTGGTCAAAGTGTTTTAGCACAAAAACAGAGAAGCAAACTAAAGTGGGCACTATTAAAGGTTCATGTATGCATTAAAAAGGGGGAACAAACATTGTCCTTTGTGGGGTGTACATTTGGTAAGGAGGAGACAATCGCCAAGGAATGTGCCAACAGGCAAGGGCGTCCCACAAGCAGGCAGTCCCCTGCAGCAGGCTGATATTCCAGCTTGCATGGGCATGACAGTTGAATAAGCCAGTCAGTCCAGAGCCCGTGTTTGTTCCAATTTCTCCCCTTGTGGAACAGGGGTCGCGATGTCTGGGTTCAGATACTTTGATTTCCAGATGAAGGAACTAATACCCGATCTGAATGCAAAGCTGTTCTCACTCCAGCATGGAAGATCTCTGGGTGTTTTTTTTGATGGTGTCACATTTCAAAAGCCTGGTGCTCAAGCAGGGTGATCTCCCCCACCATGAGCTCCAGTCCGAGGACCCCCAGATGTGGATCCAAAGGCAGGGTGCTTAACCTCGGGGAACCCCAGCCTGTTCACCTGGAAAATGATTGGAGCTCATTTTAAAAATACAATATTGTATTAATACGTTGGGAATTTCATACATGCATATAATGTGAACATATTAACTCCTCTTAGATCCACTTCCCATACTTCACCTCTTCCCAACTTCAGGTCCTGTTTTTTGGTTTATGTGTGTGTGTGTGTGTGTGTGTGTGTGTGAGAGAGAGAGAGAGAGAGAGAGAGAGAGAGAGAGAGAGAGAGAGAGACCAACCCAACCCAGTTCGTGCTGTTCCTATAATCATGAGTATGGGACCATTTCCTGGCACATCAGTTGACCTACCATGGGTTATGACTCTTCTTCCCCCAGAAGCCACCTGCTCCTCAGTTAAGGGTGAGAACTCGTGAGCCCCTCTCTCTCCAAGCTGGAATGTTGACTAGATTGATCTTGCATAGGAAAGCTCCTTTTTTCTTCTGATCATATTATTAAAAAAAAAATTCATTTCTTAAAGTGGCCTTAGCAATATAAATACAATATAAAGTTCATGGTTATAAAAAATGCCTGGAACAAAAGCAGCTAAGCGAAGGAAGGGGTTTGCTTGGCTTACACAGGCAAGTCACACAGGAGTGTGCACTCCGTTTTGTTTATTTGCCACAACAACCTCGTCCTTCACTGAATACAATCGTGCGCTTCTTCCACACCCTTTCCTGCGTATTGGGTTCTCAAAAGTTTTAGGATCTCTTCCAATAGTTCTATCACAATTCGAGCTCTTTCCTGTTTTCCTTTGCTTACCCTACATCAATGTTCTTCGTGTTGCTTACCCACGAGAACCCAGTATGATATAAATTGTAAGTGGTACTTTTCACCTATTATCTATTTTGCGTGATTGTTTCTGAAACCACGTAACCTAATGTCATCACCTGAAGATGGATGCTTAAAAGAAATCTCACATTAGCTCAGAACTGAGAATAATAGAGGGTTATTTATTTAGGGGTAGACTCACTATCCTCGGCTGGAACAAAGAACAGCAACTGAATCCCACAGCCAAAAAGGCCCAATGCACGCTTTACATCGGTATTTATAGTTAAGAGGCCCCGCCCAAGTGGGCGGGTAACTTAAAGGCTACTGGCTGTAGGATTTCCTACAGCAATCACCTTTATCTGAAATGAAGGGAGAGTGATCCCCTGAGGGTTGGGAAGTTTCCTTGAGATTGTCTTCTCCGGCTCCAAACTCATAAATGCTCTTCCAGCTAGCTCAACTGGTGTGAAGAGGAAAGCAACGGGGAGGGGGAGAAAAGGGGAGAGAGGAAGGAAGGGAAGGGGAGAGAAACCACCAGAAAAAGAATAGGAAAAATTAAACTCAGGAGCTATTAGTTTCACCCTCTTTCCTTGAAAAAAGAAAAAGAAGTGTATTCAGACCCACGGAAAGTATACAGTATTGCAATTCATATTGTCCGCTTTAGTGAGACCACAGAGCTGATAAAAAAAACAATGCTTCCAGTTTTCACCATCACAATGTTATTATCTGGGTCTATTTAGGAAGCCGTAGGATGGCGGCAGCTCTCCAATCTTCCATTCTGAAGTTAGATACTGGGTCTAGGGTCAAGGGCAGGGCAGGCGCCCCCCACCCCCACCCCCCGTGGCTCAAGGTCAAAGCCTGCCTAAGACTAACCCAAAGGCTCAGGTCCCAGAAGAGGTGAAAGTTAATTCACAAATTCCTTGGCGATAAATCCTGTCTCTCGACTTCTAAATAGCCCATTCTATTTTCAAGGAAGGTCAAGTTCGGAAGCTGAATTCAGGACAAGAAAGATCCAATAATACTCTTGGCTGGAAAGGCTGCCATTCATCCGCAGACCACATGCCTGGGTGCTCGCCGGCTTACCTCGATTCATGACCATTTTGGGGAAGGTATGATGTCTGTCTAAAGCCCCGGCTTTGCTCCTGAGGCTCCGGTGCCCCAGCCAGAAATTGTGGGCAGTTGATCCTCGGTGGAGGTAACCTCTGCAGGGGCAGCTTTAGCTCCATGGCTGTGGTTGCCAAGAGGCTTTACACTCAATCACATCCATTGACAAGCTGGAAGCTGCTAGGTCACTGGCTGAAAGCCTCAGCGAGGTTATTTATGAGTTGCTACAACTCCGGGACTTTGTTTCATGCAAAGATCTGAAGGACTGGAATAGTTTTATTCAGAGAGACGGAGATTGGAAAGAGCTGTCGGGTACTTACAAATTCTTCCAGTTACAATGATCTCTAACACTTGAGCAAATAGTTACATAAGTCTATTCAACTTCCAGGATCTCGCCCTCCCCCTGAGCCACTTCCATGGAGCAGCAGGCCCCCACCCGCAAGCATTCTGAACCGCATAAATCTCGCAGGCAGCTTCTCCATCTCCTCTCTTGAAGGCCAGCTTGCCAAAACTGAGCAAGGACTACTTGTCAGCTGACGTTACCGGGTGCTGTTCTTCCTCTTTGGTTTTTTTTAAAATAACAACTACTAATAGACATACTAATATAGAGAGAGGGAACCTCACAGGACCCTCATCCCTAGACAAAGAACTACAGCAACTGACTGCCAGGAAGGCAGAGCTCATTCCCCCCAGGGCCGAGCCCCTAGCTGGTCATCCAACACCAAGTGATCAGCCCTGACATCATAAACACACAAGTAGCAGTAAAGGACTCAGCAAGGGGTGTGTGTGTGTGTGTGTGTGTGTGTGTGTGTGTGTGTGTGTGTAATAAGCAAAGAAAAAGAGACGATGAATTTGAGAGGACACGAGGGAAGGGCATGATGGGAGGGGTGAGAAGGAGAGAAGGAAAGGGGGAAATGATGCAATGCACCTTAACTTTAAAAGAGTTCCCAGTTCTAAAGTAAGCCCTTTTCTGTTCTTATTTCCACCTTAAACACTTTGAGCGTGTTGTATAGCGTTTGCTTTTGTAGGAATGATCTCTACAACCTTTCCACCGTGCTGATGTAAGCCTCTACACCCTCAAACAAAGGCCTGGGTTTCCCCTCCCCCACCCTGGTCCTCCTGCCATCCCTGTTCTACTTTCTAGAGGTCTGAATATTCACACAGCCATCACAGAAGCTAGAGAGGGAGATAGTCCCCATGACCTTGGCGTTATAAATGGTCGTGAGCTGCCATGTGGGTGCCGGGGACCAAGTCTGGGTCCCCTGAAAGAGCATCAGTGCTGTTTGCATGGTCACTCTCATACCTTGCTGTGAATCAGACCACACAGCTTAAGTCAGGGGTTCTCAGCCTTCCTACAACCCTTCCGTAGAGTCCCTCCAGCTGTGGTGACCTTTGGTCACAAGTTTATTTTTGTTGCTACTTCATAACTGTAATTTTGCTACTGTTGTGGCCCACAGTGGAGAACCTCCCGTGTAGGTCTTCCCGTGTCTGGATTAGCATAGTGTTCTCACAGTTCATTTTGTAGCATGTGGCGGGATTTCCTCTTTGAACAGCTGAATGACACTCCATAGCGGCTGCAGGCCACATCTTGTTTACTCACCTGTTGGTGAGCATTCAGGACGAGTCAACCTCTTGACTTTTTTAACACTGAGACGTGAGTGTCCAAATCTCTTAGAAATCCTGTTTTCAGTTATTTTGAATAAATATCCAGACATGGGGTTGCTGGCTCGCACGATAATTCTACTTTAAAGTTTTGGGAAACGCCATACTGTGTCGGATAGCTTTTGTGTGCTTTATGCTTCTACCAACCTCCAGTCCGCACTTCAGCGCAGCTCTGCCGGCTGTGCCATCTGCACTGGTTCTATTGAAGAGCAAACGAGCCAGGCAATTTTAAGTAATTCAATTAAACAGTCTATCAAATCAGTCACGTGTGTTGCTATCTTTCTGACATGGATTTATTCCTTGTCCCATAACAGAAAATCTCCAGCTTCACACACACACACACACACACACACACACACACACACACACACACACACACACACAGAGAGAGAGAGAGAGAGAGAGAGAGGGAAGGGAGGGAGGGAGGGAGGGAGGGAGGGAGGGAGGGAGGGAGAGAGAGAGAGAGAGAGAGAGAGAGAGAGAGAGAGAGAGAGAGAGAGAGAATCAACATACACAGACCTCTGGTGCAGCAATTCAACAATGACAAATACTCTGGCACCAAGCACATGTATGAGAAAGTTCATGGCAACTTTATCCACAGCACAAAGCTAGAGACTTTGAGTTCCATCAGTGGATAAACAAACCACAGTTTAGTTACACAGCACAGCGCTAAAGAGGCACAAACAGTGAGCTTCTGCTGCTCTGACTACACACATGAAGTTCACACAGACCATGTCACGCGTGGAGGTGAAATCCAGAGTGCTATGTGTGGCAGGAGTCCGTTTGTATCAAGTTTAAAACAGGGAAACTGTAGAGTGAGGTCAGCGTGATTCCTAGCCTTGACTAGTAGAGAGCAGAATTCTTTGGGATTCACCAGGTGGTGGTGGCGCACGCCTTTAATCCCAGCACTTGGGGGACAGAGGCAGGTGGATCTCTGAGTTTGAGGCCATCCTGGTCTACAGAGTGAGTTCCAGGATACAGGACAACCAGGACTAACCAGGAGACCCTGTCTTGAAATGTCAAAAAAAATTATTTTAGAGTCTATAAATATGTAATTTCTCTACCTGGGTAACAGTTGCGTGAGTATATGTATATGTTTGTGAAAATTAATTATAATATGAAGTAAATTAAATCTGCATGCTTTTCTTTATAAAAGTTATAATCCCGAGGAAATAAAAGATTATGTCTCAGCAAGAAGACCCATTTGTTCTGATAAAAAATATCCCTTTATATTTAAAAGACGCTAATACCAAAAAAAAAAAAATCAGCTAGCAAATGATTTGGGAAGTGTTGGAGAGAGAAAAAAAATTCCAAGCTTAGAATTGACATGAACCTCCTAACAGGTCAGAGAAATGGGGGGGGGGTGCAGAGACAATGTAACAAACTTATTCACTCTGTAGCTAACCCAGCCACCACCAACCCTAACTCTAAACCACCCCCTCCACCCCTGGCAGTCGACTAGCAAGTGAATCTGCAGTGTGAAGGTTATTTGCCGGCCCCTAACTTACTCTAAATGTATCAATTTTAAGAGCTAAGCTCCATCACTCAGCTGTCATTGCCAGCAACCGACTGAGGCTTCACCTCCAGTTTAGATTTGCAGCTCTGCAGTGTTGGGCGTCCAGTGGGGTTTGTTTGTGTTCATTCCGATTGCACCGAGGCGAGCCGGTGACGTCAGGGGAGCATTGGAAAGCAAGCGACCGCTGAAAGATTAGTGTGCTACATAACTCAGCTCTAAATAGATCCTGTCAACTCTTCAATATTAAAGAAAGTGCTGCCTCGTGAAGTCACCCTAATTTATAGGTAGGGCTCTTTATTAGTGATAATAACAAGACTCTGTCTAGATTTCAAGATATAAAATAAGCCATACAATAAATCCTAGTTTAATTAGCCTGTGTTTTCCATTGTAAAAGGCCTTGGCTACTAGCGCTTATCCTCAGACAATTAAACGGCACCGGGTTTCTCCAGGATCAGAAAATACACACAATAAAGGCAGACTTACTCTTGGCGTGTGGAGCCAGGTGCAATCAGCGTCTCTCCTCTCCGCACCCTGTCCCACCACTGGCAACCGTCACCTACACAATTATAGCCTCTCCACTGTCCCTGACGCCGTGCTTGCCTTACTGTGTTCCCGGACAGGTCATTAGAAATGGGTCCATACTATCTAAATCAGATCCTAACTCTCGCAAAACCTTCCAGAAACTTTATCTTGTTCGAAATAAAATCCAAAGTCCTTATAATGGATTAGGACCTCTTATTTCGTCGACCCACTAGCCCGGCTCTCCCTAGCCAATTGGCCCATACTGGTGGGCTAGTCCCTGGATACCTATGCCACAGGGACGCTAGCACGCTGCTTCCTCCGTCCCTCTCTCCAGTCATTTTGGAGAATTTACGACCGTTCTAGACTCTTCAGGCAGTATCTAATTTTTAGGTTTTTTTTAAAAAGAAAAACAAAAAAGGGAAACTTTGATTTATCGTATTTTTCCACACTTTTTGTGCTTTAGATATAAATGTGTTACCGCCTCTAGTCCGCGAGCGCCCCCTGCTGGACAGAAGCGACAGTGATTTATTAACACGTCCCTGCCTTCTAATTACCCTCCTAGGTACGTACAGACATGGCCTGGGTGGGGTGTGCAGTACATACTTACGGATTAATCACATAAGAAATGATGTCACAAACAAGAAAAGATAGTGAGACTCACGGGCATTTTTAATTTAGGAATGGGAATCAGATTTTCTAGGTTACAGCTTTTCTTCAACAGTCAAGTTTCCGTGAACGGGTGTTTATAACCATTTAAGATGCCCTGACATGTCTGTGAGGCCCCACTCAGCTTTGATCCTACTTGTAATAATAATTTGGTAGATTAGCATATTTTTGTCTCCCAGACTCGGTGAGGAACAGCAAGCCTGTCTACACCAGGATCACAGGGCCGCTGGCGTGGCTCAGATGGAGCAAGGGGCTCCTTGGGGTTTCCTGATTGATATCCACCATCTGCTATGATTTCTCCTTCCTTACCGTTCAGATAAACATAAGGACTCACAATAATGCCTCACTGTATACAACAGGGGACAGCGAACTGTGACATATGTACCAAATCCACGCCAGCTGCCTGTTTTTGTACAGCCCAAAAGTTAACAGTAATTTTTGCATTGTAAAGAATTGAAAGACAGAGGAAAACGTGAGCCGGGCAAAGTTGCCCATGATGCTTTGCACGACGGGTCTGGCTGGCTGGGTCTGACTTTGGGAAAGGAAATGGGATCTCTGAAAAGTAGCCAGGACACACGTGAATGCGGAGACATCACCTTGCTTTTCTCTCACAGGTGGAAGTGAGTGGCTTCTGCCACACCCAGGGGGCATGACCCTAGTACAAAAGATGGAATCCTTCCTGTGAACAGGAACCTTGAGCTTCAAAACTGAAAAGAAAAATGTAAATAAAGCATTTTTTTTCAATTACTAGAAGGCACAACTTGGAAAAGAGGAAACCAATCTCTGTGGCACTGGACTAAATGGCTCCTGGTGGAGAGAGCCCCAATCCAGAGTCAATAATTAGTTTCAATGTTGCAATTGTAGAATTTCTGGAAGGCTAACGACTAAATTCCTTGCAGTGCTCTCCTAAATGGACAGGGAGCAAAAGGCTGCACTGTGTTCTGAGTTCAAGTCCTTTGGGGGCGGGCGAGCCATGCCCCTGAGAAAGATTCTATAAGCCTGACTGATAAGAACTTCGTGATCTAGGAAAGTTGGAATATTGCAGATCCAGAGTCTTGTGCTGTCTTTGAGCCCCTTTAGAGCTATTCATTACCCACTTCTGGGTCTGACCTAACATCCTGTGGCCATCAGGTGGAACCTTCTGGAATGCTGACTGCCGGCTCTTTCGCCAGCCTCAGACCTGAAGGGCATGTTTCTAGACACGTATTTGAAAAATGCCTTGATTTATGACGGTTCCGCAACTATAAAAAAATTTTGCAAAATTGTTTTTCATGTTGGAACACAACATTTAAGGTAATTAGGATACATGTCCCTAGGCCACAGCCACTCATATTTGGCTCCAGGATAAACAAACTTTTATTTCTTTGGAGGTGAGAGCTGGATTGTCCATTGAGAGAGCTCAGGATCATGGCCGGCCACTCTCCACGATTACGTGTCTCCCTTTGTCCTACCTTCTGCTCAGTGACTGGAAAGTGGAAGGTGGGGTTGAGGCTGCATAGTTAACCTGTTAGTCTTTGGTATGCTTTTTGTAAGAGCAAACTGTGTTAGGATTTGTTGAAGTCGGTGTCTTTTGTGCTCTGATACAGAATTGTATCCTGAGTGAGAACAATGATACTGTATGTGGTATTGAGTCTATACGATCAACACAAGAAAGCCAGGCTTTAGCCTAAGATGCAAGCAACACCTTAGCGATTGCCCAGGCTACATGCAATATTGTACTCACACATCAACGCAGAGGCATAAAAACATTCAGGAATGTTTCCTTTGGGTAGTGTTACAGTTTCTCCAGTGAGGCGTGACTCATGTATGTTAGGACAGCGATTATCCAAAAGATAAGAAATCACAAGTGTTGGTGGAGTTTCTGAGGAATGGGAACCTTGATTCTCTTAATGGGAAGAGGATTTAAAAGAGCCAATATGGAGGGTTCTCAAAAGTTAAAATAAGAACTATGATATGATCTAGCTATCTGGTCTACTTCTGCACACATATTCAGAGTAAAGGAACTCAATACCCCCCCCCCCCCAAAAGATGCCTGTAGCTTACCCTCATCCTAAGACACCCTTCACAATCACCTAATACAGAACTGGCTTCAAAGATTGTTGGTAGATGAATCGATTTCAAGTGTAATTTATATAGCTAAGTATCATTCCATTACCGTAAGAAGAGAGCCCCATCATTGGAAAATATGGGTGAACCCCAAGAGTGTTGACTGAGGTTTTCTGTCCTGCCTGGTTCCCATAGTCGTTAAGTCCCAAAGAAATCACACAGAGGTCTACATTAACTATAAACTGATTGGCCCATTAGCTCAGGTTTCTTATTAACTCTTATATCTTATATTAGCCCATTACTCTTGTCTATGTTAGCCACACGGCTCAGTACCTTTTTCAGCGAGGCAGCCACATCTTGCTTCTTTGGTGGCTGGTGAGGACTACAGAGGAATGGGCTTCCTCCTTCCCAGAATTCTCATGTTCTCATTGACGTGCTTCTACTTCCTGCCTAGTTGTCCTGCCTCTACTTCCTGCCTGACTACTGGCCAATCAGTGTTTGTTTAAAATATAATTGAAAGAATACAGACCATGGTCCCACACCACGAGGGCATTGTATGAAGAGAAATAAGGAACACAAAAGAGATAAATGCTTTTATGTCCTCATTTAAATGTAGAAGCTACAAAAGTTAAACTCCTTGAGCAGAAGGTAGAAGGACGATATCAGTAGTGGGGGCCAGGAGGAGGTCATGCTAAAGAAAATGGGGTAAAAGGTACAGATGATCAAAAGGTGTAACTTCAATTCCAAAGTGAAAAATTCTGGGGACTAACATGTAGGACGGCAGCTGTGGGGTATAGCACAGCTCTGTGAGCTTGCGATTTGCTGAATGTATCTAAGCATCCTCAGCTCACACCCACACTCACACACAGGCACACATAGGCACACACCTACTTGCGCTGGCTGTGGGGGGAGGGGTAAAGTATGCTGTCTATGGTTGGGCGTTAATAGTGTTCGTTTATTTGACAGTGGCAGTTGTTACATCTGTAGCAGTGTGGTTCTAATCGCTTACCTGAACAGATTATTGTCTTGTCTGCCCTCCTCCGTGGATCGTCACAGTAACCATAGGACGCAGAACGCTGTGGATCATGTGTCCTTCCATATTTATGAAGGAAGGAGGGAACCTGTGCGTGAAAAGTGAGTGAGCGATAAAGGTGCCTTGTCACGTTAGAGGGGGGCAATCAGATTGTTTCAGAGACACACACACAATGTGTGTGTGTCACAGCATGATGCTGGACACCTTCAGCACACAGCTTTGTTCCTTATGCCTCAGAAAGATGTGGGGGATGGGTAAGACAATAATTTATACTTTAAATTATTCAATTAAAACTTGGACTTTAAGTTCACTTTTATGTAAGGAAATAAGAAATTAGCACATTCTTTGTTGTTGAAATGGCTACCTTCTTACAAAAGGACTTCTTTAGCAATCCCCTCTCCTCCCCATCCTCTCCTCCCCTACCCTCTCTCCTGAAAGGACAACCTCAGGTGTCAGTCATGGGGAGCCATCCACTGTGTGTTTTGAGACAGATTCTCTGTCCTGAAGCTCCCCACTTAGGTCATCGAGTCCCAGGGAGAACTTCCCCTCTCCTGAAAGTGTTGTTTTTCCTTTTCCCTCTGTAAGTGTGTAACTCAGAGCGAGCACCCATCCCCAGACTAGAAGACTATGTGAAGGTGCACAAAGCAAGCAGTGACTGCCTGGTGGCCTCCCTGTGCCCTGCCATTGTGTGTGTGTGTGTGTGTGTGAGAGAGAGAGAGAGAGAGAGAGAGAGAGAGAGAGAGAGAAACTTGGGGAGCCATTTCTCAGAAGGCCATTTATTTTGTTTTTTGAGATAGAAATTCTCATTGGCCTCGACCTCATTACACTAGTTCCGACAGGTTCCCTGGCCAGAGAGCCCCAGGGGCTGGCTTTTCTCCACCTCCCCAACACAGGAGTTGGAGCCCTGGGGAATCAAACTCAAGGCCTCATGTTTCCATGGCAATCATGTGACTGACCAAGCTATCTCTCCGGTCACAACCTTTGAATAAATTTCATCAAAAGGTTTCTGTAATCCTGTTGTATATTTAGGCCATGATTATGGATGTTTGGGGGAAGGAGGAGAGAAGGGGCTCAATAGGGAGAAACAGGACTTAACAACTGGGGGATAAAATACAAAAGTCTGTGAAAGCGACATGTTCATATACTGCAGTCCGCTTCAGACCTGTTCTCCCATTGTTTCTGCTTTTATTCCCACCTGAATGTTGCCTAGAAAACTTCGTGATACATTTTTGATTTATAATAAAGCAAATTTCCTGATAACAACCTACTCCAGTTTTCCTAGCATTCCCTCATGTTTTCATTTCTATTTGATCTTTGGGGTCATCTTGATCAACTCCACAGATAATCCTGGTAAGATTCTTTCCAAGTGGGATTGCATACATTTTACAAATAATTAATTTAGAGACAATTAGGACCTTTATGATATTGTCTTCCTGTCATTCCGAAAGAGCGTCACTCTATGCATTTATTCTGTCTTTATTTCTGACCTTTGCAGAGTTGCATGGATGTGTGTGTCGGGTCTGGACTGACTTGTTCGTACGTTTCTGAGAAGGAGAATGTGAATTGAGAAAAGAAATAGAAATAGACAAGAGACAGAAGATAAGAGTCTTCCAGGGACTTAAGATAAAGACTTCCAGTGAATACTGTAAAAAAAAAAAAAATCTAAAGGGGAGGGCACAAAACTTCCAGGATACAAAGAACAAGCAAGCATAATTACTTCCTTATATCTCAAAAAAAACCTAGTAACTTCACCCTAAGTCAAACACCCTGATGTCTTGCCTTTGAGGAGCAAGGCATCCAGTAGCTACACCTTTGTTCGTCCTTGAGCAGCAAGAATAGGTTTGAACTCTCTGACCTTTAATCAAGATGGAATGGGTTCAAAACTGTGGGTCCTCGTATGTATGTGTGTGTGTGTGCGTGTGTGCATGTATGTGATGTATGTGTGTGCATATGCTTGTGGAAGGTAGAAGTCAACACTGGATTTATTCTTCTATTGCTCTCTGTCTCTCTCTCTCTCTCTTTTTGAGATAACGTCTCTCTCTAAACTTCAAGTTCACCCATTTGGCTAGGCCAGCTGACCAATGAACTCCAGGGAGCCGCCTATTTTCCAGCATTTATGTTACAGACATTCTGTACTGGAAGGTTTATTTATTTTTATTTTATACATATGTCCATTTTGATTTCATGTATGTCCAGGTACCTCATGCATGTAGTGCCCACAGAGGCCAGAAGGGGGAACTGGATCCCCTGGAACTGGAGTTTAAGGTTTGAGCCGCTGTGCGGGAGCTGGGAGTCAAGTCTAGGTCTTCTAGAAGAGTAGCCAATGCTTTCAATGGTTGTTTCGTGTGGTGTTGCAAATCTGAACTCAAGGTCCTCATGCTTGTCCAGACTCTTCACTGACCGAGCCATCTCCCCAGGCCCTGTGCAGCTATTTTTAAACTGATATTCTAGACATCCGTCTTATACTTTCCTTAGGAAGTTCATTACATGATGATTTTTATTCTTGTGGCTGTAATTAGAGTCTTTCTGTGGTTATATTTCCTGATATAACTCTTGTCATATTCCTTTATCTGATAAGAAAGGTAGAAGGTATATGGAGAACTCATTAGTCCCCTGCTTGGATGCTAGCTAGCTGTGGAATTAAGAAGCAACACTTTGTATCCTTTACCTTCTGGACCCACAACAACTTCTCTTGAAGCACAGATACTACTATCTCTTGACCCATATGGAAGAAAATGAGAGTAAAGGAGAGTGTGAGGAAAAAATAAGTCAATTAGTGCTTAAAACATTATTCTACTATGATATATATAAGGTATGCATCTATGGAAGCAATATGCTAAATAGATCATTTTGTAAATGCTATGTATTATATGACCTCTAAGGACAAAGGTCCACTCACTCAAAGAACAATATAAGATGTGTCCTTTCTGTAGTGCAACACACACACACATGCCCAACACACACACACACACATGCCCAACACACACACACACGCCCAACACACACACACACACATGCCCAACACACACACACATGCCCAACACACACACACATGCCCAACACACACACACACACACACACACACACACACACACACACCCAAAACACACGGACACAATACTCCTCTCTAGTTTCCAAATTTTTGCCAATTAATTAATTCTAGTTTGGGAATTAAAAAAAAAAAGCATTAAGGAGAAAACCTGAGATGACCTGAAATAAAGCAGAGAGAAGAAGGGAACCGTCCGTGCTTTCACAAAGAGTGTCTGACTTCAAGGTAAGGTGTGCATCAGAAACTGAAACCTGACCACCGTATGATCCCTGGGATTGCAAATGGACAGAAGAACCAGAAATCGGGGAGCGAGAGAAAGCAGATGAAAGGGGCCAACGACCGCATAAAGAGTTCAGTATAATTCTGCATAGGGAGGGCTCTTTGATGGCCAGACGGGCCAGGGCTATCGGCTGCTTTGTTGATCTTTGGTTTTCAATAAGAGGGGCCATTTTCAGAATGAAAAGCGCAGCCCTCAGCAGCCTAGAGGAGGTAATACGCCCGAGCAGGTGATCTCCGGGATCAGATGACTGAAGCGCAGAAGAAACCTGTCAATGTCTTGTCAAGGCAACTTCAGGTAGGAGTTTCAAGGTCACAGCCGATGGGAGGAATGTCCCGGGCTGCAGAAAGACAGGAAGTCTGAGCGCCAAAAGAAGAGCATTGCAACAGACAGATGAGCTGGGTATACATTGGGGGGGGGGGGAGTAGCCAGGGTTTTTAAAAAGTGGCCTAATCCTTTTAAAATGGTAGTGTGTTAACTTCTAAGTTCCTGAAAGAATAGCCCTTGCCCTCCTCTAGCCGTCCCTTTCTACCCATTAGACTAGCTAGTTGGCCAGTGCACATGATATTCTTGAAGGCACATCTCCACTGCACTCAGAGCAAGGTGGGGCAGCTGGAGGCCCACCCTGTTCTAGCCTCAGAGCTC
Organism: Microtus pennsylvanicus; assembly: GCF_037038515.1. Lineage (NCBI taxonomy): Eukaryota > Metazoa > Chordata > Mammalia > Rodentia > Cricetidae > Microtus > Microtus pennsylvanicus. The sequence goes on from NC_134599.1 coordinate 26,359,385, forward strand.
CATGGAACAACCTGCATTTCTTCAAGGGCTGTTGTTGGCTAGACCCTCTGCAGGTGTGCCAACAATTGTCACATTTTCCAAGACATTCCCAAGGGAAAATAGGTCACGGGTACTCTTGCAATCCACGGCAGTTGGGGACTGGGGGACTGAAGCAGTTTAACAGTCAAATAACCCTTCAAGACCAACAGGGAAAGATTTAAGAGATTACCGTGGGAAAAGTTGTCTTGGATGGCCATGTACTTACCGACTCTTTCCTGGGCATAGGTATCAGATGCCTCATGTCCTTTCTGGGATAGTGTCGAGGCCTTTGATGCACAGGAGAATGGATGTGTTCTGGGGCCTCTTGTGTCTTTACATATCCTGCCTCTGTCAGATCTGTCAAAACTTGGAGAATCCAAAGGGCCTCTCGGGAGGAACTGAGACCTAATTTTGAACCCAAACAAGGCAAGAATTTTAAGAAGCAAAATGCAGAAAGTGGCCCAACTTATTGCACCTCATCTCACCGAATGTCTGCGGGGCAAGCGGATTAGATGGGAAAGGAGCGAGTCCTAGAGGGATATACAAGTGTTCCGTTAGAAAGACAGCAGCAGACATTCTAAATCCTCACGCTGGGAAAAAAAATAACCTAAACGCTCCTGAATACTAATAACTCCATTCATAACACAACACCTCCATCCACAGAATTTCAGGAAAGAATGAGTAAGAATTAACAGACCACAGCCTATCAGGCCCCATGCGTACCAGAGAGTCTCGAGTCCCACGTGTCTCGCGTCCTGTGCTCTGCTGGGAAATGTTCTCATATCCTGATGAAGGCTGTAGAGTATGAAATGAGGGGAATGAAGGGTGAACCCGTGGCAACCATATGACCTAGGCAGAGGCTGTCCAGATTTTATGAACATAGGAAAGAGAAGAGCAAACACATTCTCAGGCTGAAGAAGGGATGCCACAGGACAAGATCTATCATAGCCTCAGCTCTGAAAGCAAGAACTGTTGTCGTGTCTCTGGAAGTAATAATGGCTCCTAAAATTGTGACTGAGTTCTTTCCACCGACCTTTAACAACCTGACTCCTTGACGGGGCTTTTACTTGTTTAGTCAAATGGTTTTCTCTTCGCCCTCGTAGACGGACAGCAGAGGCCTTTTGTTACATTCACTCACTATCTTCTCAAGATCCTTCCTCTGACTGGAAACCCTCCACATTATAGTGCTCAGAGCTAAGTTTCCCAGCTAGGCTTGGAGCATAGAAGCAGACACATGGGCACCAATCCAACATGCTCATGCAGAAATTCACTTCATGGGGGGAGCACAAAAAGGTGGAGATTTTGTTGTTTTATTTCTCTGGTTGGGGCAAAGAAGACGAAGAGCTATATGGCCTCCTTGAAGCAAGAAATGGTTTAAGTTCTGGGGGCCAGACCTGAATGCTCTCAGTTTGAGCTGCACACAGCATGGAGTGCTTCCTACACTGTGAAGACAGGAATAGGTCTGGCAGTGGAGTTTCTGCAGGGACAGCGGTGAGGACTTCGTGTAGGCGACCTGGCTCTCCTGATGTTTCTGTGGGCCTCTCAAGAGTCCCTACAACATCCATGCCTTGCCTAAACTAGAGAGAGTGGATTCTATTTCTACCCCCTCGGCTCTCTGAAGATCTTATTGACCTACTTTGACCTCGTCTTCTTATGCCTTGGGCCTACTACGTGTCATGGAGGATCCTGATTCTGGTTTACACATCACAGACTCAGAACCTGTGGACTATTTACACTACTGCCCAGAACAGTAAGTTTTCTCTTGTCTTCATCTCTTAGCAAATACGCCATGTACCTCCATCGCCAGTGGGTGGTTTTGCCAACAGGCAATGAAAGATAGAGCAAAATATCATAGATGTGTCTCGTCCTCTGAAGCAATACACATAGATGAAAGTGTGCTTTGTACAAGACAGCATTTCCCCCTTTCTTTTCAAAATTGCTTAACGCTTTTTTAAGATGTGTATTTATTTGTGGAGTTTGTGTGTATGTCATGGTGTACGTGTGGAAGTCAGAGAACACCTTAAGGGAGGCAGTTTTCTCCTCCTCCATGTGAGTCCTGGGAAATTCAGCTCAGGTCATAAGAGCTGGTGGCAAGCAGTTTACCTGCTGAGCCACCTCACTGGTCCCTAGATTTCTCTCTCTTATAGGATAATCATCCACCCTCAAAGAAGAAAAAGTACAGGTTAAAAATGCAGACCCAAATATATCTGTAGACTCCTTAGTGGTAACAAATATTTAAAATAAAATCAATAACTTAGTCACTTGCTTCATACGCAATACCAAATAGCTCGGGTGGTTATCTTCATGCGAGTCTTTGACTGCATAGGTTGCTCAGTATCTCGTGATCTCCGGTTAACCTCAGTACAAAGTGTTACGTTTGAAGGGACTACAGTTTAATGGGATTTTAGAGATTTTGGTAATGACCCAAACAACTCTTCCAGATTTATAACTGCAAAACTTAAGAGAGCATTTCTCGGATTGCACCATGTACATTTTAAATTTTTCTCAGGGCTTATTTCATACCTCCAAAACATTCAGACTCATTTGGCATCATTCGGCAGGTGATGGCAACACTTTGGGAGTGACTTGATTAAATACACACGCTCATCTCTGTGGTGAGAACTTTCCCCCTTACCTTCATTTAAGAAATAGACGCCAAGTGCTCATTTATGAGACACCAAAGCATTGACTAATCATGATCATTTGTATTACGGTTTCCTTTCTGCCCATAAAGGGGCAACTTGTAAAACTCAATAGCGCCCCTTTGTGGAACAGGAGAGCAACTGCCAGCCACTCGAGGTTATGAGTTTAATTTGCATTTGTTTGTTATAGAGAGAAACTTTCTCTAGTGTGAAAATAGAAGCTGACCACCACAGGCAGGAGTGAACTAATGGTGCATTGTGGATTAGTTTATCCTTCCCAGTAGTGGTCCCTAGCATGTATACTTCCGTGACTAAAGAGACAACAAAAGCCGATGTCCAAATTGCTGCTTGTATTTTCCACATATAATACTCCAAAATGAAGACGTTTAAATCATAAGAAGAATATTAGAGACATCACAGAAAGTCTTTTTTTCCTAAGGGGAAGGACAAAACTGGGCACAACATAGAATGGCAATCTGTCTCCAAGCTTCATCTCATGATCAAATCAATTAAAGTTCAAGAGTCTGTACATAAAATAATTCACACCCACGGTATCATTCCTGCTACAGATTGTGTGTTCTGAAAGTCTAGATGGAGGTAAAACCAAGGCTCTGTACCCGAAAGTCATGCCTGACTCTTCACACTGGAAGAACGGATTTTTCTGTTTATTTTTAAAACAATCTTATTTTACATACCAATCCCAGTTCCCTCTCCCTCCCATCCTCTTGCTCCCCCAAACTTCTCCCCACTCCGGCCCCCATCCACTCCTCAGAGAGGGTGAGGCCTCCCATGGGAAGTCAACAAAGTCTGTCACATCACTTGAGGCAGGACCAAGGTCCTCTCCCCTGTATTCCTCCATAGGGAATGGGCTCCAAAGAGCCAGTTCATGCACTAGTGATAAATACTGATTCCACTATTAGTGGCCCCACACACTGCCCAAGCCACGCAACTGTCACCCACACAAAGAGGGCCTAGTTCAGCCTTAGGCAGGTTCCCCAGCTGTCAGTCCAGAATCAGTGAGTTTGGGTCAGCTGTTTCTGTAGGTTTCCCCATTATATCGCTCTTCCCTCTCTATGACTGGACTCCAGGAGTTCAAGTCAGTGTTTAGCTGTGTATCTCTGCGTCTGCTTCCATCAGTTACTGGATGAAGGTTCTATGATGACAATTAAGGTAGACATCAATCTGATTACAGGGGAAGGGCAGTAAGTATAGGCGTCCTCTCCACTGTTGCTTAGAGTCTTAGCTAAGGTCATACTTGTGTGTTCCTGGAAATTTCCCTAGTGTCTGGTTTCTTGCTAGCCCCATAATTGCTTTCTCTTTCAAGGTATCTCTTTCCAGAGAGAGAGAGAGAGAGAGAGAGAGAGAGAGAGAGAGAGAGAGAGAAGAAGAAGAAGAAGAAGAAGAAGAAGAAGAAGAAGAAGAAGAAGAAGAAGAAGAAGAAGAAGAAGAAGAGAAGAGAAAAGAAAAAAGGAAAAAAGGAAGGAAAGAAGGAAGAAAGGAAGGAAGGAAGAGGAATTCATCTGCAATTTTGTCTCTCTCATCATTGCATGGGCCAGAGTATTATTTCATTTTCTAATCAAAGCTAGACTTTCCTCATTGTTTCCCTCAACATTATAACTTGATTATAAAATGGCCCCCAGGGCTCCTGTGTCAAAAGCCTGCCCCATAGCTAGCGGTGCTATACCCAGAGGTATCAGTTTCATTCACTGATGAGTTCATAACTGGCTCTAGGAGGTAGGATTCAACAGGAAGGAGTAGGTTCCAGGAGGTCGACTTCGAAGAAAGGGTATATTTTATCCTTGACCTTCTCCTGTTTCTCTCCCTGCTCCTGCATACCACGAAGTGGGTAGCTTTTCTCCACTGTGACTGCTACCATACCATATCTGCCTTGAACAGCCTTAAAAGGAAAAGAGAAAACCAGCCATGACAGGCGCCTCTAAACAGTAGCCGAAATAAAACCTCCCTCCTCTTAAATAGTTTAGACCAGCTGTTTTTCACAGCAATGCAAAGTGGTAAACACACCCATTGTCCTCCAGTTTGAGGTCACTCCGAAGGGTTGTCCTAGGTCTTTTTCTTTGCTTTGCTTTTCTTCTTTTCTCCTTTTTCAGGTGAATTGTCTCCAAGACCTTAAACTCGCCCATGCATAAAACGTATGAAGAGGATGCCCACTCCAAGCTAAGAACTAAACCTCAAAAGCAAAAGCATGACAAAGAACAAAACCAAGATTTCCCATCTAGGGACGTTTCTAAGACATGGCCAAGTCTTCAGCAATGTCAGGTTTCCATTAAACTGCATTGTACCATCTCTGAAGCAGAAGTCAGCAAAAACCCAGAGGAGAAAATTTCTATAGTGGTAACCCATCCCGACAACAATAGCATTTTTGTCAATATTAGTATTGTCAAAAGTACATTATTTTATAATAAATGTTTAAAAAAGGGTAGGCTCTGATACTGAAAGAATGTGCAGCCTTCAAAAGACTAAAGAGAAATAAGAAGCATTGATGAAGCAGGAGAAACTTGAGTGGATACTGAAAAGATCACAGATGTACTGAATTGTGTCATGAAACCAAAGGGCCATGAAATTCATCGGGAGACGATAATAAAGAGAGAGGTTAAAAACGCAAGTGTCTCTAACAGCAGAAATAGGTGCCCTGGATAAATCTCAAAACACCAATCACAGAGAAGACACCACAGAGAATTAAAGAGCAAAGCAAAGCCCTGTTTACCATTCTGAAGGTTAATTTCAGCATTCTTCATGTAAGAACCCGGTGAGTTCCACTCGGAAATAATCCTTGCTGGTTCAGACTTGTCACCAGCTCGGTCTTAAATACGGGATTTCTCGGCTGTCAGAAAGATGTAAAGATGGATGGGGAGAATAAACTGGCGTCTTCTTAGGCTTTTGGAAAATGAAGAATCATGCAGGGGGGTGGGGGGATCTGAAGAAGAAGAAAGTCATCTTGAGCTTTAGATTCTGCAGTCCTTTTAAAAGTCTTGGCAAACTGCTGGTCTGGAAGGTCCCTAGAGGGTTCCTCCAGGGCACACTTCTGTGGGGTTTTTTTATTCTTCTTCGCCTGCTGAATGCCTGAGGCCTCTGGCTTGGAGACTTTTTTTTGTTGTTGTTGTTAATTTCCTACCTTAGGATTCTCTTGAGTGGAGGTAGTATAATTTGGACTCCAAACTTACATGATTTCAGGTTCTTTGATTGCAAATTCTTAAAATAGACATCTTTATCCAGAAACTAAACCAAGACAGCTTGATGTCACCACTGAGAGTGGATCCATCTTCCTCCTTCTGAGGTCACAGTCCTTTGAGGTCTCTGACTGCTGGAGACCCAGTTTCCTTCAGGAGCCCCTGTTTGTTTTGTCCTCCTGCCTTCACCTATTTCAACCTGAACCCCTAGATTATGCAAACCCCCAGCCCCTTTCTAACCCTGTCTCCCAGGTCATTTGCTGAACAAGCTTTTGTATTTATCCTGCTTTATCTGTTTGGTTTTGTTCCCTCCTGGATTCTGGAGACTTCCATGTTTTCGGGATTAAACAATAACCATATTTGTGCGTCATTCTAAAAAGTGCATACTTACTGTCTAGAAATACTAAAATTTATTTGCCATAGTCCAGTAATCTGAACAACATGCTTAGTAAAGGTATGTTGGCTTGAGTTAAACCAGCTAGTAGATTTAATTCTCAACAGTAGTAAACGTGTCCTTGAGTTTCATTCAAGCTTTCTGCTCAGAGCTGAAAATGTCCTCTTGAAACAAAGACAGTCTATCCAGATTTTGTGCTAGGTATCCAGAAAACTTCAATAGAGGAAAGGAATATATATATATGAGGAATGAATGTAAGAAAGTGAAGAGAAAGAAAAATGATTGCTGACTTAGAGACAAGGGAGGGGGTACACAACTACAATTCCGCCGCTCAGGAGCTACATACAAAAGGAATATGAATTTGATATGCCAGTCAAGGCAACATAGCAAGATACCCCGTCTCCAAAAAAAAAAAAAATTCATGCTCAAGTTCACTTTTCATCAGGGAACTGCCATTCAAAACCAGAAGGCTCTCTGGGGCTAGGAGAGATGGCTCAGCCGTTAAGAGCACTTGCTGATCTTGCAGAAGACCAGAGTTGGGTTCCCATGTGATAGCTCTCAATACTCTAGCTCTAATTCCAAGGAATACGACACTTCTTCTGACCTCTCTGCACAGGCACACACTCAGGCACGCAATACACATACTATAAAAAGGAAAAAGACTATTTAGATAAAAAGCAACCATGTGTCACACCCACAGAAAGAAGTGTCTTCTGTGAGGATGTGGGAAAATGGAAACTCCCACATTGCTCGTGGAAACGTACATTTGGACAGTAACCCTGGAAAACAGTTATCACCGCCTCAAAATGTTAAGCTGGTGACCATGTGACCAGAAATTCCATTCTTACATATTTTCCCTGAAGAAATGAACACATTATATTCACACAAAGCTTGTACATGAATGTTCATTCATTGCTTGTAATATCCAAAAATAGGAAACAAATTAAATGTTCATAAATATAATAACAGGGTAAAAATATGTTTGTCTTGTGTGTCCACACAATTAAATATCTTTTTTCCAGCATCCTATGACTGTGAAGAAACACCAATAGCAAGGCAATTCTTATAAGAGGAAGCATTTAATGGTGGGCTTGATTACAATTTCAGAGGTTTAGTTCGTTATCATCAAGGTGTAGGGATGGTGGCCTGCAGACAGCTCTAGAGTAGTAGCTAAGAACTACATTCTGATCTGCGATCAAGACAGAGACAGACTGGGCCTATCACGGAATTGTGAAATCTCAAAGCCCACCTCCAGTGACACTCTTCCTACAACAAGACCACACCTACTCCAAAAGGCCACACCTCCTAATCCTTTCAAACGGTTCCACTCCCTGGTGACGAAGCATAAGACTATACGAGCCCATGGGGGCCATTCTTATTCAAACAACCACAGACTGTAACAAGAATGATAAGCTGATGCATTTTATTGCACAGATAAGTCTTGTGAACATATCACTAGAAGAATCCAGGTGTAAAGAACACTGTATTAAATTATTCCATTTACATGAAATGCCCAGCATGGTGAATCCCTGGAGACCCAAAGTAGACTAATGTTTGCCATGGCATAGAGGAGGGTATTAGGAAGGAAGGACAGCTCTGCAGAAGGTTCTTGAGGATGTGAAAAAAACCTCTAAAATTATGAATAATTGCATAACCCTATAAATACCTTAAAATCCTTAACCTGAAGCCTCAAATGAACAAGAATTATGAACGGAGCCATGAAAAAAAGAAATTGGAATTTGGTTCCAGCGTACCCCGTCCTTCCTGTAAAGCTCCATACTCAATTGCTTATCATTCTTATGAACATTCAAATTGTATATGGGCTCAATGATAGTTTGAGGCATTCCTCCAAATTACAGAGATGCACCTTCACTTCCCAACCTCTTTGGTTGTTGTTGTTTCTTTTTTAAAGACAAGATCTCACTACATAGAGCTAGTTTTCTTTTTATTGGTCTTTATGTAGATCAGGCTAACCTCATCTGCATCTACTTCTCAAGTGCTAGGATTTAAAGGCATGTGACAGCACAGCTCATCTTGTCTATTATTTCAGGCTTTTTTTTCAAGACAGGGTTTCTCTGTGGTTTTGGAGCCTGTCCTGGAACTAGCTCTTGTAGACCAGGCTGGTCTCAAACTCACAGTGATCCACCTATCTCTGCCTCTCGAGTGCTGGGATTAAAGGCATGTACCACTACTGCCCGGTTATTATTTCAGTCTTAACTACTGAGATTGATTCTCAATCACATGTGACACATCACACAGTAATTATATTTGCATCGATATAGGTGGAACAGAAATTGGCTGCAAACTGATTAGAGAAGCATGACAAAGCTCAAGGAGTGCTGACTGTAGGCAGAGGCAGAGGCGGATAAAGATGAAAGGCGTTCGTGTGGAGAAAGTGTTTAGATAGCAAACCCTGTTGATGCCACCATGGAGACAAGCCATGAAGTCAGTATAGAGCTGAACTCAGGGTTAAATTGAACTGTAATGTAGACAGAAGTTTCTGTCCTGCTCAGTCCCACAGCCATTCAGTACCAAAGAAACACACCGAGGCGTCTATTAATTATAAACTGTTTGACCTATTAGCTCAGGCTTATTATTAACTCGCTTTTACAACTTAAATTAACCCATAATTCTTATCTATGTATAGCCACATGACTTAGTACTTTACTCAGTGAGGCATTCTCATCTTGCTTCCTCTATTCCTGGCTGGTGACTACAAACTGAGTCTTTCCCCTTCCCAGAATTATTCTAGTTTGGTCTCCCTGCCGATACTTCCTGCCTGGGAAGGGGAAAGGCTCAGGTCTTTGAAACAGTTGATGAATATCTATCCATCTGAAATATATTTCTGTACATCCACAAAACCTAACTAACGTGACTACGGTTTGACTATTATAGATGACTATCTTTTAATCATAATTTTTAATTATACTTTACATTTTAAATGAGCTGTACAAACATAATACGTTCAACAATTTACATATAACAAAATTGATCTTAGATTACGAGAAATCATGTTTCTCTAATATTCTGTGGAGGCGTAATCTGGCTCTCGAAAATTTATTTATCTCGTTAAAGTGTAGACTTAGGTCTCTGGAGGTGAAGTCCAGGACTGGGTCGAGACAGAAGGATAGGGGACCATTTGAGTACAGCCTGCCAGCATTGGAGAAACACACCCGAGAGCCATATGGTTCCAACCTACTTTTCTATGTTTATAGGGGAGGACCCTTTTTATTTTCAGAGGTAAGCTATGTATTGGTCTTAGTCTTCATCAGTGGCATTGAGCAGTACAACACGCACACGGCCACCTGCCTTTGTGTTTGCAGAGATTCAAAGCAGAGTCAAATGCTCCTTGAAAAAATGGAGTTATCCAGGGCAAGAGACAGCCCCAAAGCCAGCATTTCACCGAGTGCCTTGAGACAGAGCGTGGTGTTTTCTCAACACTTCCTTAAGAGCAGGCTCTGTTTCCCTTTCCTCCTTCACCCGTGACTGCAGCTGCAGGACAGGCACAAGAATACGGCTGTGGGGGTGGAGCCAAGCGCCTTGTCTTGTTAGGCCATACTTCTGAACAACACCCCCAGCCCCGGTCACGGAATTCTCAAGAGCAGACAGTCCCTTTCTCCCAAAAGTAACTCCCACAGCACCCTCCTGTCTAGCTCCCCCAATTTCGAGCATCTCAAGATGACTCCCGTCGATAGCTGTCCTCAAATGTGCCTACGGTTTCCATGGATGAGCACTCCCAGAGCAGTTCCAGAACAGCAGCCAAGCATCTGGGCGGGTCTGGAGTGAGCGAGGCCCAGGAAAGTGGTTGTTCCTCCTTTGGCCTCAGGAGAGAGGCCAAGAGCGGGCAATAATGATTAGATTATGCTGTAATGATTATAGCCAGTGAAGGGAAACTTTAATGAAAAAAAAAACAAGTCACATGCTGAGTCAGAAGCTAAGCAAGTTGTCTAGAAAGATGAGAGCAAACGACAACTTGAAGTCTGTAGATCCTAGGATGCTTGATAAAGAAAGCCTAATGTTGTTGTTTATTTTTACATCTATCTATCTATCTATCTATCTATCTATCTATCTATCTATCTCTCCCCAACAATCGCACACGGGTGCAAGTACACACATGGAGGTCAGAAGACAACTTTCAGGAATTGGAATCTGTTCTCTCCTTCTACCACACGGGTCCAGGTGACGAGACTCAAGTCATCAGGCTTGTCATCAATCATCTTTACCCACTGAACCATCTTGTTGACCCATCATCATCATCATCATCATCATCATCATCATCAAGCAATTTCTTACAAATGTTGAAATTTTGCCTGGCCCAGGAGTTAAATAGATGAATTTACTTTTTCCTCAATCCATTCTCACACAGCACTTTGTCTTCTCCATTTTCATGCATGTGTGTGGGTAATTTCCTATTTCATCTGCCAGCATTCTCACGCTGACCCTCTGCCCAGGATGACGCCAAGAAAATGTGCATTTATCAAACACACCATAGACGCAGCATACTTTTACTGTTGGCTTCATTTTGCCCCGAGGAAAGCTATTTTTTTTTCCTTTTAAGGTGTTTGCAGCTACAGAATCAGGGCAAGAGGCAGGATGGACCACACATGAAGAATCTGCACGCTGGTTGGCTTGACCTGACTCTTAAGTGTCGAGCCAGGAAGTTTGAAACTAAACCAAACTGCAATGCGTTTGACTGTGTGGTAGGGAATGACCTTGGCTGCGCGGAAATCATCAACTAATGTACCATAAGAAATCCTTTTCGATGAGAAGTAATAGTCGTTGCAAATAATGTTTCATATTTTTAAAATGAGTTCCCAAGGTAATATCTCGAGATAGATTCTACCTGTTAATCAGCAGGCTGCCCAGCCCTGAGGCAGAAGGCAAGAGCTCTTAGCCTAACACCCCACGCTGGAATCAAAAGCCTGCTCACCCTGAGATCGAGAGCCTCTTACCCAGAAAAGAAGTAACTGAAGACTGGGTGAGAGAACCACAGAGTTGATCACGTGTCAAATAAACAAAGCAATGAAGAGAAGAAAAGGACCACAAAGTGAGTCCTGAGGGCACAGAGGGAAGTGGAGGAGGAAATGCCAGTAAAAGATGGAGTAAGAATCACCAGGAAGCTGGACCAAAATCAGAGAATAGACACGGTTATGTGGAGGCCACATACAGGCATCAGACCAAAAGACCAAGTTAGAGATGGGCAATAATCGGCAACCCTGGCGGAGGTTCTTAGTGTCTGCCACAGAGGCTTGGCTGCAGAGAACCGAGACCCGCAACAGGAGATGGAGGAGAAAATGAGAAAGTGGGACTACATGCGTATGAACTTCCTGGGGATTTTTGTGAAGGGCGACAAAGTGTGACGGTGCATCTAGGCTAGAATGTCAAAGCAGAGTGGGAAAATGTTGTTGCGGCTACTGTTTTGAGACAGGAGATTCTTGAGCACATGGGATACAGTGAGTGCAGGGCTTCAGGAGAGGGGACATTGACAAGGCCAAAGGAGACAGTGCCAAGACTGAAATGTTTAACTCTGTGAGTAGACAGGACAGGGAGCAGATGTCAATTCTAAAACAGAAAAGAAGGATGATGTCGCTCCACATGTGGATAGTTTGCAGAATCTGTTGTTTGTTTGTTTGTTTGTGTAGAAAGATGAGCTAGCTTCTTCTGGAATTGCTTTCTCAACCCCCAAGGAAAGCATGAGCATTGTTAACTCAAGAGATAGCAATGGATGCTGTGTAGGGGGCGATTTTGACGGTTTAGGAAGAGATTGGCCAATGTGAAGCAGCCCCGTCTGTAGAGTGGTGGAGCAAACCTATGCAGGGGGCAACAGCTGGACAGACGTATTGGCTGCTCCCAAGGACTGTGGCTTTGAGTTCAATGTAGGTGACTGCAGATTAGTGCAGGGTTTTCCTGGGCTCCCTGGGGAGGCCTGCACGAAGGACTACTTGTGGAGCTGGCTTCAGTCCCTTCCGAAATTCAATCACATTGTTATAATGGAGCAGAATGAGCCACGAAGTTTATAATATGTGACCATAGAATTCATTCCTGGGTGCTGGAGAGATGACTCAATGATTAAGAGCAGTTGTTGCTCTTGCAGAGGACCTAGGTTCAGATTCCAGCATCCAATGGTTGCTCATAACTACTCTTTAACTCCAGTTCAGGGGGTCCAATGTACTCGTCTGAATTCTGAGCGCACCAGGCACACAGTGTACACACATAGATACATACAGCAAAAAAACCCTCATATATATATAAAATAAAACTAATATAAACAATTTTCTTTTAGAGAATTCCTTTCTGGTAAGGACAGAAGTGTAGACATGGCTGGTAGCAAACAGTATAAAGCAAGCCAACAAACAAAAGCTTGGCCCATGGACAATGAAGCTGTCATTTAATTCCTTCATTTTTTAGAGCACAGATATCAGAGCCCTTGAACAGAATGGTGCAAAAATGCATCAAAGAATGAAACAGAGATGCTTAGCGTGTCTGATTATCTAGCACAGCAGTATAAAGTTCAAAAGTGGACTTGGGAGCTGCACCTGGCAGCACACATCTGTCCCCTCGGCGTTCTGCCAACTAAGGAATTTCCTACTCAAGGCCATTAAGGAGGATCTTTTGGTAATGTTGATACAACAAAAATATCAGAAGCACAAAAGATGAAGCCACATCACTATCCCCCCGCCATCCATGACCCCTGGGTGGGTCCTGCACTGGAGAGCCAACAGTCCAGAAAGCACTGGGTGTGGACTGTCGATTCGATTAACATTTTATTCTTACATAAACTCACAACACTGATGACTGTCCTGTGATTAGGTAAGAATATGTCTCTAGTTTTCTTTGATTATATTTATTTATTTGTTTTTATTTGTTCATTGTGTGTGTGCTCATACATGCCACACATGTGTGCAAATGGAGAAGAGAGGACAACATGAAGGACTCCGTTCTTTCTTCTGCTCTCCGGGTCTTACAGAGTGAAATCAAGTTTCCGGAAGTCATCTTTCCCTGCCAAATCATCTTGTTGGCCCCAGAATACACCTGTTCTCGTGAAATGCACCTGGAAGGATTTGGAGATAAAGAAGCCCAGTGTGTGTGACTTCCCATCAAAGGGATGAGGGAATGTGTTCTATATGTAGGTTAGCGTAGCCTCTCTTGTTTAAAGATGAAACAAGCAGCAAAGAAAATGGGATAAATGTCAACAAAGTGAACCCAGGTCAAAGGCATATGGAGATGTGTATTAGTTTTGTTTTTGATTATCCTTTGTAAATGATATTACTTTCAAATAAAGTTAGTGAAGACTCTAGAACAGATATAATTGATATAATCATAGAATGTAATAACAGAAAGCTCCTAGAGATGCCATCACTTGAATCCTTCCTTACATAGACAAGAAAACTAAAACCAGGCAAGTGTTGTGGGTTTTTATAAGGAACAACCAAACTCCAGCTTAGTTCTGCTTGTAAAGTTAGTTGTGTACCTCTATCCTATAACCTGAACATTATACTCTTGAATATTTACAATCCCAGTCTAACATCCTGGGCTACCATTGCGAAAGGCTGAAGATAGCATCTACCAATTGTTGTAAAATCTGTGTAATGATTCCAGATACACAACACGACAAACACATGTCTCCAAATGTTAGAAACAATTTCCCATTATCTGTAAAAGCTTAAATAATGGTATTATTTAGTCCTTAAAGGTTGTTGCCATTGTTATTTTAAATCAAATTCACAAGGGAAACTTTCTACTTGGAATTTGCGTTGTGGAGAGGCTTTTTGATATGTTGACTTGGTTTAGTTCATTGTTTGAATAAATCTGACGGAAAGTTTTAAATGGCATCCTTTATTGCTGCAACTGCAGATTGTCGTGGGGTTATAATGCAAAATCTCCTCAGGCAGTTCCACTGATTGTGATATTGCACAGAGCCAGTGGAAAAAATCACAGTCAGAGTGTTTGCATTAGAAGACCTCTAGTCTTTGTTAAGATGCTTTACTTATTCACTATAAAAATTTCTTTCTTTCTTTCTTTCTTTCTTTCTTTCTTTCTTTCTTTCTTTTTTCTTGGAAAAAAAATTTTCCGCCTCCTCCCATCCTCCCATTTCCCTCCCCTTCCTCCTACTCCACTCCCTCCCCCCCCCACTCCTTTCTTCCTCCCTTTCCAGACCGAAGAGCAGTCAGGTGGAAAGATCAAGGTCCTCCCCCCTCCATCCAGGTCTAGAAAGGTGAGCATCCAAACTGGCTAGGCTCCCACAAAGCCAAAACATGAAGTAGGATCAAACCCCAGTGCCATTGTCTTTGGCTTCTCATCAGTCCTCATTGTTCAGAGAGTCCGGTTTTATCCCATGCTTTTTCAGATGCAGTCCAGCTGGCCTTGGTGAGCTCCCAATAGATCAGTCCCTCTGTCTCAGTGGGTGGGTGCACCCCTCATGGTCCTGACTTCCTTGCTCATGTTTTCCCTCCGTCTGCTCCTCATTGGGACCTTGGGAGCTTATTCCGGTGCTCTAATATGGGTCTCTGTCTCTATCCCCATCCATCCATTGCCCGATGGAGGTTCTATGGTGATATGCAAGATATTCATCAGTGTGGTTATAGGATAGGGCCATTTCAGGATCCTTATCCTCAGCTGCCCAAGGGACTAACTGGGGACATCCCCCTGGGCACCTGGGAGCCCCTCTAGGTTCAAGTCTCTTGCCCACCCTAAGCTGGATCCCTTAATTAAGATATATGCTTCCCTGCTCCCATATCCATCCTTCCTTTATCCCAACCATCCCAATTCCCCAAGTTCCCCCCATCCTCCCCTTCTCACATTTCTCTCTCCATCTCCCCTTACCCCTATCCCACCCCACCCCCAAGATCCCAATTTTTGCTCGGCAATCTTGTCTACTTCCCATATCCAGGAGGATAACTATATGTTTTTCTTTGGGTTCACCTTCTTATTTAGCTTCTTTAGGATCACAAATTACAGACTCAATGTCGTTTATTTATGGCTAGAAACCAATTATGAGTGAGTACATCCCATGTTCATCTTTTTGGGTCTAGGACACCTCACTCAGGATAGTGTTTTCTATTTCCATCCATTTGCATGCAAAATTCGAGAAGTCATTGATTTTTACCACTGAGTAGTACTCTAATGTGTATATATTCCACACTTTCTTCATCCATTCTTCCATTGAAGGACATCTAGGTTGTTTCCAGGTTCTGGCTATTACAAATAATGCTGCTATGAACATAGTTCAACAAATGCTTTTGTAATATGATAGGGCATCTCTTGGGTATATTCCCAAGAGTGGTATTGCTGGGTCCAGGGGTAGGTTGATCCTGAATTTCCTGAGAAACCGCCACACTGCTTTCCAAAGTGGTTGCACAAGTTTGCGTTCCCACCAGCAATGGATGAGTGTGCCCCTTACTCCACAACCTCTCCAGCAAAGGCTATCATTGGTGTTTTTGATTTTAGCCATTCTGACAGGTGTAAGATGATATCTCAAAGTTGTTTTGATTTGCATTTCCCTGATCGCTAAGGAGGTTGAGCATGACCTTAAGTGTCTTTTGGCCATTTGAACTTCTTCTGTTGAGAATTCTCTGTTCAGTTGAGTGCCCCATTTTTTAATTGGGTTAATTAGCATTTTAAAGTCTAGTTTCTTGAGTTCTTTATATATTTTGGAGATCAGACCTTTGTCAGTTGCGGGGTTGGTGAAGATCTTCTCCCAGTAAGTGGGTTGCCTTTTTGTCTTAGTGACAGTGTCCTTTGCTTTACAGAAGCTTCTCAGTCTCAGGAGGTCCCATTTATTCAATGAGGCCCTTAATGTTTGTGCTGCTGGGGTTATACGTAGGAAGTGGTCTCCTGTGCCCATGTGTTGTAGAGTACCTCCCACTTTCTCTTCTATCAGGTTCAGTGTGTTCAGACTGATATTGAGGTCTTTAATCCATTTGGACTTGAGTTTTGTGCATGGTGATAGATATGGATCTATTTTCATTCTTCTACAGATTGTCATCCAGTTGTGCCAGCACAATTTGTTGAAGATGCTCTCTTTTTTCCATTGTATACTTTTAGCTCCTTTATCGAAAATGAGGTGTTCATAGGTTTTTTTTTAAATATTTATTTATTTATTATGTATACAATATTCTGTCTGTGTGTATGCCTGCAGGCCAGAAGAGGGCACCAGACCCCATTACAGATGGTTGTGAGCCACCATGTGGTTGCTGGGAATTGAACTCAGGACCTTTGGAAGAGCAGACAATGCTCTTAACCTCTGAGCCATCTCTCCAGCCCCCGAGTTGTTCATAGGTTTGTGGGTTAAAATCCGGGTCTTCTATACGATTCCATTGGTCGATTTCTCTGTTATTATGCCAATACCACGCTGTTTTCCTTACTGTAGCTCTGTAATAGAGTTTGAAGTCAGGGATGTTAATGCCTCCAGAAGTTCCTTTATTGTATAAGATTGTTTTGGCTATCCTGGGTTTTTCGTTTTTTCCATATAAAATTGATTATTATCCTCTCAAGATCTGTGAAGAATTTTGATGGGACCTTGATGGGGATTGCATTGAATCTATAAATTGCCTTTGGCAGAATTGCCATTTTTACTATGTTGATCCTCCCAATCCAAGAGCAAGGGAGATCCTTCCATTTTCTGGTGTCCTCTTCAATTTCTTTCTTCAATGCCTTAAAGTTCTTGTCAAATAGATCTTTCACTTCCTTGGTTAGAGTTACCCCAAGATATTTTATGCTGTTTGTGGCTATCATGAAAGGTGATGCTTCTCTGATTTCCCTCTCTGCTTCCATATCCTTTGTGTATAGGAGGGCAACTGATTTTTTGGAGTTGATTTTGTATCCTGCCACATTACTAAAGGTGTTTATCAGCTGTAGGAGTTCTTTGGTAGAGTTTTTGGGGTCGCTTATGTATACTATCATATCATCTGCAAATAACAAAAGTTTAACTTTTTCCTTTCCAATTCGAATCCTCTTGATCCCCTTATGTTGTCTTGTTGCTATTGCTAAAACTTCAAGCACTATATTGAAGAGGTATGGAGAGAGAGGACAGCCTTTTCCTGTTCCTGATTTTAGTGGGATGGCTTTGAGTTTCGCTCCATTTAATTTGATGTTAGCTGTCGGCTTGCTGTAAATAGCTTTTATTATATTTAGGTATGTCCCTTGTATCCCTAATCTCTCCAAGACTTTTATCATAAAGGGATGTTGAATTTTGTCAAATGCTTTATCAGCATCTAATGAAATGATCATATGGTTTTTTTCTTTCAGCTTATTTATATGATGGATTTTCGTATGTTGAACCAGCCCTGCATCTCTGGGATGAAGCCTACTTGATCAAAATTGATAATTTTTCTAATGTGTTCTTGGATTCGGTTTGCCAGTATTTTATTGAGGATTTTTGCGACTGTGTTCATGAGTGAGATTGGCCTGTAATTCTCTTTCTTGGTTGAGTCTTTGTGTGGTTTTGGTATCAGAGTAACTGTAGCTTCATAAAAGGAGTTTGGCAATGACTCTTCTGTTTCTATATTGTGAAATACATTAAGGAGTATAGGTATTGGCTCTTCTTGGAAGTTCTGGTAGAGTTCCACATTGAAACCATCTGGTCCTGGGCTTTTTTTGGTGGGGAGGTTTTTGATAACAGCTTCTAATTCTTCACGACTAACAGGTCTATTAAGATTGTTGACCTGTTCCTGGTTTAACTTTGGTATATGGTATTTATCTAAAAAAGTGTCCATTTCTTTTACATTTTCCAGTTTTGTGGCATACAGGCTTTTGTAGTAAGATCTAATGATTCTCTGAATTTCCTCTGTGTCTGTGGTTATGTCCCCCTTTTCATTTCTGATCTTATTAATTTGCATATTCTCTCTGCCATTTGATTAGTTTGGATAGGGGTTTATCAATCTTGTTTATTTTCTCCAGGAACCAGCTTTTTGTTTCATTGATTCTTTGGATTGTTTTCTGTGATTCTATTTTGTTGATTTCAGCCCTCAGTTTGATTATTTCCAGTCTTCTACTCCTCCTAGGTGAGTCTGCTTCTTTTTTTTCTAGAGCTTTCAGGTGGGCTGTTAAGTCTCCAATGTGTGCTTTCTCTGTTTTCTTTAAGTGGGCACTTAGTGCTATGAACTTTCCTCTTAGGACTGCTTCTATGGAAATTTCTTAATACTTGATTTTTTTCTTTAGCAGTCAGTCATCTATGAAATAACTCATGGGAAAGAGCCATACGCTACCTTTAATCACATTCGTGTTATTCTTCTGTTCCTCATGTCTTCTTGAAAATTCAGACCTCAGGGCTGGAGAGATGGCTCAACAGTTAAGAGATCTTCTTGCCTTTGCAGAGTTCCGTTCCCAGTACCCACATGGCAACTCACAATTGTCTGTGAATCCAATTTTAGGGGATCTAACATCCTTTTCTGGCCTCCAATGGCACTGCATGCACGTGGCACACATACAAACCAGTAGTCAAACCATTCACGCACTCAAAAATAAGAGACACTTTTAAAGTAAGATTCGCGTCTCTGGGCAGAAGAGATGACTCAGTGGCTAAGCGCCTGCTCACTGCTTTTCTAAGGGACCTGAGCTTGGATCCTAGCACGCACATCCAGGCAGATCCCAATCAGCCAAACTCCAGGTGCAGGGGATCTGGCTTTCTTTTGCAGCACCTGCAGGCACCTGTACTCCCATGCGCATGCCCACAGACATACAAACTAGAAAAACGGAAAGGAGACAATGCTGCATCACTCCACCTTAGTGAGAGGAACTCTCCTGAGCATCCTGTCTGCTGGGACGTATTTTCTCAGTTGCTCATCGGGGTTCATTTTCACTTTGCCTTAGTTTACCCTAGATACTCTGTATTTCATGACGTTCACTGTGGGTCTGCTTGTGTCCAGTGTCTCTGATGATAAGGCAAGGTTAATTTTTATCATAGTTTTCCTACACTGATGGTGCCCATTTTCCCCCTCAGCATGAAGAATTTTAAGCAGCTTGACCTTACATTTCTAAATGTATTTTTCTTTATATCTATTCCACCGAGGATTCCTGGGACTGTGGCTTGAGAAATTTTGTTTTCTTGATTTTTCTTTAAGTGGAATATTTTAACCATTTTTCCTTTTTTTTTTGTATGAGACTCTACTTTTATGCATGCTGGTCATTTGATGTTATCCCAGAGGTCACTAATGTTCTCTTCACTAATATTCCTGTCTGTTCTCTCAACTGCAGCTACAACAATTACTGTTGACAGCCCCCACCCCACCCCCCGAATTGATAAACCTGCCGTGTCCAGCACGTGCCGATCCTGTCCAATGGATTTGCTTCTTTAGGTATTATTCTCTCGTCTCCGGAAACTCTGTTGGTCCTGGTCTTTGAATTACAGTTTTCACATTGTCGTTATCTGTCTGCACACTCTGTGGATGTTTTAGCATCTTTTAAAGTTATCTTATGGTCCTTGTCTTCGAATTCCAAAATTGAGTTGTCACTCAGTCTGCCGCTCCCGGACATGCTGCCCCATTCTTATCTGTGGATGACATTTTCCCATGTCAATCATGTCTACATCTGTTAAAACTGCGCAATGACACGGAAATACCACGGATGACACACTGAAGAACTCTGGATTTCATTATTTTCTTCTGAGGGGTATTACATTTTACTCAAGCAAAAAATCACGGATGGATCACCTATCTCTTGATGGCTTGATTAGGTTTTAACGGGATCATCTGTGTAAGCCTGGTCTTTAATCTTCTGGTGGTTTTCTTAATTTTTGGAACGTGGCCTTTGCTCCTAGGTCATGGCCTCTCTGTGGGCTCAGTGGAGAAGCCGAGATGATTACAAATCTCATCTAAGTCGGCAGGTCAGGAGCTGCAAGGTCCGAGTCCCCAGATACAATGTGTTCTGCTCAGCGTTATCATCCCTTCCCCTTACGTTCGTTTCCCTCTCTGACTTCTCAACAACTCGTCCCATGCCTTCACATTTAAACATCGGCCACAAGTCTGAAAGACGTTTATAGATGGCCCAGCTCCCTGACTATGGGCTTCTTAACCTAGCATAGCTTTATATATGAGAATAAGTTCTATGTCATCACTGGAATTATTTCCTCACAGTCTTTGTTTGTGCTAAGGTACGTAGGAAACAATTTTCAGAAGTTGAATGCTACAGTGATTTTGACAGAGACTAGAATTTTGTAGTAGCCTAATGGCTCACAGCCGGGCAGAAATCATTTGGCAACAAGCAAGGACCCTCTTGGTTAAGGCTCTGAAAACAAAGTTCCTCACAGAAACTCGTTATCTCTTCTCTGCCTGCGAGCCTTCACTCTCCACAGGCTTGCCCAAAGGAAGCATTTGAGAGAGCCGAGGGTAGTCTCAGTTTTTGGCAGTTTTTCAAATGCGACTGCAGGGGGTGAGACTTCTAGGAAGTTCTAGAGAATAACAACATCCACAGGAAGGCCAAGAAGGCTGACCAGACACCTCTGAAGCTGTGTGCTGCTGGGGAGACTGAAGTTGGGGCTCACGTCCTGCCTAGTCAGGTGCACTTTGTCATCATCTTAGCTGCTCCACAGAGCTCCCAGGTCAGGGTCAAAGGTCACATTCCCCCATGAGAGCAATGTTGAAATATGTAGTAATTTAGTCATCAGAACTCAAACTCTAAGATCTAACTAGCTACTTGAAGTAATTTCCCAGGAAACGGAAATGAGAGAAAGACACGTGTGGTGTCCAGCACTCAGGAGGCTGAGGTAGGAGTTGAGGGCAAACTAGACGACATAATAAGATTCTGAAACAAGTATGCAGTACAGTGGTGCACACCAGTAAACCCAGCACTCAGGAGGCTGAAGTAGGAGGATGGTCACATATTTGAGGCCAAACGAGACTACATATAAGGCCTTATCTCAAAGTGGGTTGGGAATAGGCAGGGGAGAAAAAGAGGAAGAATACTTGGGTAGGTTTCGTGAAATTTCGCTAAATCCTGGTATTCGAGACTTCCCCTTTACTTAGACTTCTTCTTCTGTGCTTCCACGAATAGAAGATGGGATCTGACTGAATCTCACATATCCCATGAGCCTGTTGGTCAAAGCCATAAACATTTACAATCCAGTCATTGACTCAGAGTTCCCAAAGGGCATACTAGTACTACTGCTAGATGTTAAAGAGAGTCTTAACTATGAAGAAGAAGCAAGTTTTTTTTTTAATTTCTCAAATGACATTAAGCACAAACCATGGGACTAGCTTCACTGTCAGAATGAGCTAATGACACTGGTCAACTGGCCAAGCTCCGACTTCTTAAGGACAAACTCTGTTTTGGCACCTTAGGTTTCATATGCAGCGAAGTATTCCCTTGGCACCAGAACCTATTTGCTGTGCCTTGTTTCCAAGGATCACATGGTCAGAATTCAGAGAGTTTGAGTGGAAGGAGCTTTGTCTGGTGAAATTCAAAAGAAATTTTTTTTCCTTTAAGCCAGTTATTTACTGGGATATTTGAGTTATTGAGACGAAAGTAAAATAGTGTAATCAATGAATTTTTGGTCAGTAAATTAAACAAGGCAATAAAATAGCTGTGCTTTTATGGTAGTTTGGTTTTATGTTTGTTTGTTTTGTTTATCCTAGATAAGCTTGGTGTTTAGTAACCCATAAAGTACTTTTCACATAAGTACTGAGAAGAAGTTCTTCAAATTATTTATTATTTTGTAGGCTATCAGAAGTATCTAAAATATTAGACTTTGTCTATATCTGACCATCTATCTAACTTTGGGGGGATTAAAGAAAGGACAATTTCTTTTTTCATTTAAAGAATTCTTTTTCATTTTACACACCAACCCCAGTTTCCCCTCCCTCCCCTTCTACTGTCTCCCGTACCTCCTGCCCACCCATCCACTCCTCAAAGGGGGTAAGGCCTCCCTTGGGGAGTCAACAAAGTCTGGCATACCAAGGTGAGGCAGGACCAAGCTCCTCCCCTGAATCAGGGCATCTATTTGATTTTTATTCCAAGCTCCATATGAGGCCTGAAGTTAAATGGGGATAAAACTTAACTTTGGAATTTACGGAGTTCATGAAGACTCCATTATTACAGCAAGCGTCTTGTGCCCTAGCAGGAGTGTTCTTGGGTCTATTAGTCACAACAGAGGGAGTAGGGAGAATAGAAAAGGACATGAAGAATGTTCTAGTCAGATGGGAAGATGCCGTGCCATCCGGAACAAGCAAGCAAAGCCAGCAGTCCCCCAACTCTGCCAGAGGCACAACAGGATGGCAGAAAGGCGTGGCAGGCCAGACGAGGCACCCAAGCACCGATAAACCTCATCCAGGAGATTGGATTCATGGAAAAGAACAAACTAGAAGGACAAGCCTGGAAACAAAGGCATAAATCAGAAATTTCCACACCTATCCAGATAAAAAATTTGTGGCAATGTAATATTTTTTAGCTATGGAAAGAAATAAA
Source organism: Microtus pennsylvanicus (assembly GCF_037038515.1). Lineage (NCBI taxonomy): Eukaryota > Metazoa > Chordata > Mammalia > Rodentia > Cricetidae > Microtus > Microtus pennsylvanicus. The sequence goes on from NC_134599.1 coordinate 26,382,025, forward strand.
GGACTAGACCGTGCTACAGTACAGATGAACCATAATGATACCTTGCTAACCAAAAGAAGATGACCACAAAGGCCCTGTAGTGTCTGACTGCGTTGCTGTGAACGCTAGAACTGACTAATTTATGGAGAAGAAGTTGATCGGGGATGGCTATGGACTGGTAGTTATATAGAAGTGAAAGATGCATAAGGGAGGTTGGAACTCTTTCTGGAGGGATGAAATTTCTAGACCCAACTGTGGTGATAGATGTGCCGCTCCGTATCTGAGAGCCTTTGAGTGAGCTGCATGCTGCAGAGGGATGGATTTGATGGTAGTAGCTCCATTTGAAAATGCCCCACTAGATGCATATGTCCCTGAGTTTGATCCCAAACCCAAAACACCAATCCCTGCCTCCACCTACCAGGCATTTCTTTTAATAAAAAAAGTGAAATGGAAGCAAGACAGGTCCCAGGGCTCTGATCCTGTCCTGCTGATCTGTGCGGATGGACTCCCGAGATGGACGCAGAATATTTGCTCTGAGGTGTCTGCAGAGTGTATCAGTAAGCTAAGGATGCTATAACAAAGACCATGGGCTGGGTGCTTAAGTAACAGGAATTTATTTCTTACTGCTCTGAAAGCAGGGGAGAAAACAAGGTCAAAGTGCTTACAGACTAGGTGGAAGGTCCTTTCTCTCTGTATTCACACATTGGAGAGAGGGAGAGGGAGAGAGAGAGGGGGAGGGAGAGAGAGAGGGAGAGAGAGAGAGAGGGAGAGAGAGAGGGAGGGAGGGAGGGAGGGAGAGAGAGAGGAGGAGGGAGAGAGAGAGGGAGAGAGAGAGAGAGGGAGAGAGAGAGAGAGAGAGAGAGAGAGAAGGTTTACTATATGCAGACACTAATCCCATGATGGGAACTCCTCCCCACCCCTTATAACTTCATCTAAACATAATTGCCTCCCCGGGGCTCATCTTCGAACGCCATCACATGGGCCTTAGGGCTCCAATACATACATTTGAGGGTAGTCAAAACAAAAGCAAAAACATTCACTCCACAGGAGAATTACTGAGGTGATGATAAAAATAATTAAGGGAAATTATGACATATTCAGAAACAAGACAGATCCTCCCTAATGGTCTAACTCCTGCCTTCTTCTTCCATCCTGTGTCCTTAAGCATGTTTATTTGAGGGAACAAGAAGGCTGGGGCAAGACACTCAGGGAAGATTAAGGAACAGACTGAAGTATCGTGAAAGACTGTCAGTAAGCAAATGCTGAATACATATCCTGAAACTCACTGAGTCCAGTGATGTCTTCGTCTGAATTTCGAGAAACCTCTCAAAGTTAAGCCTATGGAGAGAATGTGCTCCCAGTTCCTAGACTCCATGAGATTGGTATGGCATGGCGACAACACCCTCAAGCTGGACACTGACCCCTAACTTTGGGGTTTCCAGGAAGTGTGCATCCTCTTCACCGCCTGCCCTGTGGCCATGAGCATCTTGATCTGCTCACGGTGCCCGCTTTCTTGTTCATCTACTAATGAAGTGGTTATAATCAGCTCTCATCATAATTAGGGTTCGTTTAGTTCAAGTGCTTTGTAATTAATCTCGTATGCTAACTCGTTTTTGAACACCAATACATCACAAAATATATGAAAGCAAAACAGTTTTTCATGCCAACAAATTGACTGAAGCTTCTTTGGTTTACGAGCAGGGCGGAAGAGTGGATCAAGCTCCAAAAGAACTCTCATGGCTGAAAACTGGCTTTTAGGCTGACATTAATATTTGTACTTAGAGGTGCTGGAGAGATAGCTCAGTGGTTAGGAGCACTAGCGCTTGCAGAGGGCCTGGGTTCAATTCCCAACATCCACATGACGGCTCACAACTGACTGTAACTCCAGTTCCTGGAAAACTGACCTCCTCTTTTGAACTCCTTGGTACAAGAATGAATGGATATGCAGGTAAAACACTAATAAACACAAAATAAGATACTTTGCACTTGGGAAATAGGAAAAGCAAGCCGACCCCAAATTGGACCTTCGCCCAGGCTTCTCAGCTAGCAAAGTATCTTATCTCAATTAGCCTGTTGTTCTTAATGAGAGATCGGTGGGAAGGGGAAGGGACTGATGGCTCTCATCTGTAATCCCAGCATTCGGGAGGCTGAGGGAAGAACAATGTGGAGAATCTGAAACCAGCCTGAGCTATGTGGTGAGTTATAGGCTAGGCTACAGAGTGAAACCCTATCTCAAAACGTAAACAAGCATATAACACGAGGGGGTTAAGAAAGGAGGGAAGTTGGAAGGAGAGAAGGAGAGAGAGAGAGAGAGAGAGAGAGAGAGAGAGAGAGAGAGAGAGAGAGAGAGAGAGAGAACAATGTTTTATTTTTGTGCCCGGTTAGCATGTCTTTACTAGAATGAGGATTTATGCAGCGAACTCAAACATTGCTCTGGATAACACCATTTATTAGCATCATTTAATCAAGAGAGACCTTGGGTGACATCTTCTTTTTATTGTCCTTTATTTTATTGTCATCTGCCCTGGGACGGTGCCTGCGGCCTAGAGTGTCCTCGGCAGCTCAGGGAAAACTATAACTTTGTCTTCCTAGCTGTTGTCATTAGCATATCGCTTCGCGTTTTCTCATGTGTAATATTGTTGGCACTTTGGGGCGTGGCTTGAGGATTAAATTGAATTTATACAGGAAATGCGCCTAGGACGGTACCTGGCTTCCGAATGTAGATTTGAAGCCACAATCCAGACTGCCGAGGTGAGAGGGAGAAGAAGCCCAAGATGCTCCAAAGCGTTGTGGTTGCACTTGGACTGTTCAAACTGGTGATTTTCACTCTGCAGCCTTGTCGGTCATGACCAGGGCTATGGCACACAGCACAGCACCTTGGTGCAAGGCACCTAGGAGGATGGCGGTCGTCACCCCATGGCAAGTGAGAGAAAATACACCCTTGCCCTAACCTTAGGGTCTCCAGGGTCACAGTTCTCTTGAGCCAGGAGACCTCCAGCCCAGGAACTCTACCCATGTGTGCTAGGGCTGTGATGGTTGGAATGTGTCCCGCGAAAACCACATGTTGGAAGTTAAATCCCCAGTGAAACGGGGTTCAGGGGGGAAACGTTTGTGATGTGATTAGACCACAGGGGAGCTAGAGTGGGTTCATGTCAACTGAGCAGGGCTTGAACATGCAACCTTAGTTACTCCAAAAGTGGAGGCAGGAGAATCTCTTGAACTTAAGAGTTTGAGCAACACAAGTAAGGCCCTGTCTCAGTAATAAAATCAAATGAAATAAAATAAAAGACCACAGACTCGAGGCTGTTCATCTGGTCTCTTGCTTTCTCATGCCCTCTCTCAGCCTGCTGCCTTACACTGTAGGAAGACAGCCCATGGAGACCCTGGTTAGTGGCCACCACCTTGCTATTTCCCCAACCTCTGGACCTGTGAGAAATTCCTTTAGATTATAGATTATGCAGTCTGAGGTGTTCTGCCACAACACAAAGCAGTCAAAGGGTCAGAGATTAAAAACTGGTTTGGGCCTTTTGGGTTCGTGTTATTTTGTGGTTGGTGGTAGTGGTTGGAGGTGGTGGTTTTGGTGGTTGTTGTTGGTGGTCTCCATAATTCTTGCCTCCCAATCACTTTGAGGGAAGATGCAGTAATTTCACAGTCTGCTGCAAGTACACATAGCCAGGGATACTAATCTTCACCTTCCGTGTATTGAAAGTTTTCCTTAAAAATATCAGTACCAGAGAGGCAGGCTAGAAATGGCATTTCAATATCATTTTAAATTTGTATTTCTTTAATGTTCTCATATGATTAAATGCTTTTTCTCCACATGTTTATTATCCACTTATTTTGTGCGTGTGTGCTTGTGTGTGTGTGTGTGTGTGCATATTTGGTCACATCATGCACAATGTGAACACACACACACACACACACACACACACACACATTGGCCTCTTTTCTTCCTGGTAGTTCATGTGAGGTTTTCTCATTGATTTTTAAGTATATATATTGTTAGTGTATTCATCTTTTCTTATAGTTATCGCAAGCATGTTCTCTAATTTGATCATCTGCCTATTGATTTCTCTATGGTGCATGTGCAGACTTCTTTTTCTTCCTGGAACACATTGCAGTTTCTAATGCTAATGTTGCTAAGCCTATTGCGCTTTTCTTTGTAGCCTCTTCTTGGCTTGTGTTGCAATTTCAGTCACGTCTCCTCTGGGGCTTTGCCCTCCAAACAGAAATCCTATTCATTGTACTCCGATGGGAATTCTGAGTCTCCACGGTGTCACTGCCGCCCCCTGGCCACCTTCGCCCAGACACAGATGTCACCTATTGTACACTTCTTCCCAAAGGGTAGCCTTCTTTTTTTCCTTTTGAACATTAACACTGAAACATTATAAGAAATATGTTGATGTGTGTGACTGGGCTGAGTGTGGGCTTCGTTGAATCCCTTCTATAGAGAGACCTGGGCCCTCTTTTGTGCCATTTAAAAAGCACTTGGAGGCCCTCATTTGTGCAAGTGACAGGGGATTTGTTTACCTCCAGGCACATTCACGCCCTCGCTCCCACCGGAATGCAGCTCCCATTGCTTCTAATCCACGTAGACTTACAAGCCAGGAAAGTGGGTACCATTAGAAAACCTTAGGATTTACTGTGAACTTCATCTCCACCATAGCAGGAAATGCTGAGGAAAAGATAGAACTTCTGGAACCTCTGATCGTCTCCAATAAAAAGGCACAGGAAATTGTAATTAGTAATAATCATTTGCACAGCCTTCCTGATGAATGGGGTCCTTTCTTACCCAACTTTATCCCATCTGACACTCAAAAGGGCAAATTATTTTTTCCTTCTGTAAATAAAGAAGCTGAGTGTTCACGAGCCAAAAGTCATGAATACAGATCTCCTAAAACAAACCGAATGCTATTTCTTAGTTATTTTCTATTTCTCCTCCAATTTTCCATTCATGACATCATCTTTTTAATATATGTTTTCATATTGAAATAATTTCAGATTTATGTGGAAAAAAAATCTTATAAACATAGTTCAGAGAAATTTTTGCTATTTCTCTGGCTCCCTCAAATATCACCATGTCCTGTGGCTGCAACATTATCAAAATGGAAAGTTACCCTTGGTGCACTACCATCTCTAAGCCATACACTTCATTTACATCTCACTGTTTTCTCGTTGCTGCTCTTCCTCATTTTTCTGCACTAGGGTTGAATTTAGCATTGTGTTGTGCTTAGAGGCCATAGTGCCTCAGTTTCTCTAATCAGTCCTAATTTTCCGTGACTTTGGTAGTTTCGAGAGGTATCCACCAGGAAATCTGAACATTTTTCTGCTGTTTACTCAGAATTGAAACCATTTATCAATTTGGGGCAAGATATGACCAAGGGAATGCGGTGTTCTCTGTGCCTCGGTTAGCTATGCGCCGCCAACTGCTCTAATTACTCAGACTGTTAAGTGTGATCACCCAGTACGCAGGGTTCTTCCTGACTTCCCTGCTACACAGGTCCTATTTTGACAGGGTCTCACTATGTATCCCTGGCTGTCCTCAAACTCACAGAAATCTGCCTGCCTCTGTTTCCCAAATATTAAAATTAAAGGTGTGCATAGCCCTTTAAAGAGTGAATTAAAGCAGTCTCATTTTGTGTTGTAAAAGAGTGGCACTGAGATTGTCAACAGAATGATAGGACAGAGAGGACAGAAGTAAATGTTGTTCCTTTTCGAAACTACAGCTCCCAGCGTTCCGCTGGACTACGAATGCCAGCGCATGCCAGCGCAGGACACATTTCCCAGAAGCCTTTGCATTCCCCGTTAAGCGAGGGCCGCCACGAGCCCCCCCCCCTTCTCTCTTCTTCCCCGCTTCCCCGTTGTGTTCGCACACCTTTTACCTGCCTGTTACCCCTCCTCCATTAAAAGTGCACCCACATGGGACCGCCGCGTGTCTGTGTCTTCTTCCTCGCGTAATGTCTTTACCCTCTAACCCGCAGACAAGAAAGCCAGCCAGAAATTAGGAACAACAGTAAAGAGGCCCGAGAGTCTCAGAAGGCCAGAAAGGAAAGTAAAAATAAGATGTAAATTGGACCAAAAAAAAAATGACATCTACAGACACAAATTTAGAGGGAAACCCTTGCATTTCTGTGACATAATATGCAATTCCAAAACAATGGTGAGGAAGTGAGGAACATAAAAGTGTCATCAATCTAACAGAGGACAGAAAATGCAAATCAGCAAAGACAGAAAATTATCGAAAGATACAAATAAGGTACATAAATAACCCCAACCATGGCAGTGATCACAATAAATAGAAATGGGTCAAATTTTTTTTAATGCAGAAACAACCTAGGAAAATTAAAAATCTAACTGAATGCTGTTGATGAGACATATGATAAGCATAAGGACAGAAAAAGGTTAACAGTTGAATTACTGATCCCGATTCTTCCCTCCTCTCTTCAACATTCATTCTCTCTTTTGTCAAAGTCCGTCCTCTCTCTCTCTCCCTCCTCCTCTACCAGTGCCGGACTAGAACTCAGAACCTAGAACAAACTAGTTAAATTTTCAAACACCGAGCTGCAGGTCCTAGCCTTTGCCATTTCCTCTTCATGGGCAACTAGTACAAGGCCCTTGACTTTGTCCTCATGATGGAATTTTAGCTGAAAGAATGGGTCAGACCCATCAGACCCGTTCTAAGAACCCTCACCTTCTTCTTATTGCCCTCTTATAGCATTATCATCGCTATGAGAAGATCTTCTCTGGTATATGCTGTCCCCACAGCAGAAGGGGACACTATATAGCAGAGACTTTCCAGCCGGCCCAAGGCCTACAGAGAGAAATCACATCGCAGAGTAGAACACAGCCTATGTCAGCAGAGCTCCAGTTAACCACGCTCTGCGAACCCGTCTTTTGTTTTCGATTTGACTGCTCACTGGGCATAATGGCGAGCCATAGGGCCTATAATCTCCCGCTCCCCATTGTGAACCCTGGTTATGCACGAGGTGCTTTTGTGCTTGCAAGCCTGCCAGGTCAGCAGTGGCACGCATTGCTAGGATGCACAGGCAACTCTCCAATGCCTGTCGTCGGCCACTAACTAGGTCTTTCAACCTCTTTTATAGGCCATGACAGTCATGGTGACTTATCTGGATTTATTTTTTTGTCTGTTTATCCTAGATTATTGTGAGTATTGCCCAGTATTTACAATGGGTCCAACTCACTGGCTTCTGGGCAGCATCTGAGAGTAGTAATCTTTTGACTTTCCTTTTTTTTTTTTTTTTTTTTGCAGTTGGCTTTAATGACCTGAAGAAGAAGATGCATTCAAATGCCCAACCATCTCCTTTCCTTCACTGAATTTACCTTTTACTCACAATTAGTGGCTCGTGGTTAGTATGTAATTAATTTTTCCTTTGCCTTGCTCTCACCCTTTCTTTTAGCTTTACACTGCTTGGCCAAATTCTCTGCCCATCTGTTCCCAAACCCGCAAGTTGCCCCATTCTTCACTTGGCTCCTGTTCTTGGAAAGGTAAATTCTTCTCCTAATAACCTCTTTGCTTCTGACAACCGTGGAGATATAAATTTAACGAAGGCTAATTGGGCTGGTGGATTTTCCACTTTCCTCGATGCCGCAAAGGTGTGTGCTCGGCGCTGCTGAGCAGCCTCTGGGACACAGAACTAGCATCCGATTCCAGGAGTGAGTTCCAGCTGCACAGGGAGAGCATCAGAGCTGTTACAGAAGAGTTCAAGGCAAATTGTATTTCTATGAAAAATTGATGTAGCATCAAACACGATAAAACCCAAGATGTTTCAGTGGGTTTGTTTTATGAAGGCATTTCTTCGTAAAACTCTTGTGTTTTTTACCTGCGCATATATCAGGAGTGTCGGAAAAGGCTGCCTCATTACGTAGACTCTTAACTGCCAGCCTGCGTTTTTCAAAGTCGCATAAAAGAACGGCTCTGCCGTGTGAAGATCGCCTCATATGCTATGGAGCAAAAACAGGGGGAAATGAGACAGTATTTTCAAGAACCATCAAGCTCACGGCTTATGACAATAATAAAAAGTTTCAACAGGGAACCGTCTAAGGAGAGATTGGAGTTTTTGTGCTGGGCACAAGATAAGTCTAGGACACCAAGCTTTAGCGTGTGTCAAGAGATTTGCGAAAGAGCATGTGCTTTCAAGCAACCAGGGGTGACTGACAAGCAGCACTTTCCTTGAGGAAACCGTACAGCCCAGTTTTACTCTCTGCCCCCTTTCTATCCATCCAGAAGAGCCTGCTGTAGCCCAGGCTGGCCTTGAACTCACTACATAGCTGAGATGTCCTCCTGCCTCCTCCCCCCATGCTGATGCTGGTGCTACAGACCCGCTCCACCACAGCCATTTCGGGCAGTGCTGAGCATAGACCCTGGGGCTTAACGCACACCAGACAGGCGCTCTACCAACTGAACTACATCCCCCTCCAACCCCACAATTTTGTCCTCAATTATATATTTTACCCTATGCCAAGCAAGGAGCAACCTCAAGGCTCTTCACCAGGAACCTGTGATACTGTGGCTCTGAAAACTAAGTGAGGATTTCCTCACAGTCACCGAGTTAGCCGATTTAGTTGTAGGCAGTGCTGCTGTAGCAGATGTCCAGGAATGGGGAGTGGACTCCGTTCCCAGCACTGCTGGCTTACATGAGGTTCTAGATTTTTCTTGGATGCTATTTATTCCACGGATCCTGATACTTCACCCTCCTCACTCTAAGTCACCATTTCTTTTTCCAATCATGCATTTAGCTCCTGTTTGCTGTGTGCCTAGGATGCGTTGGATTCAAGAGCCAAGAAGGCGTCTGTAGATAAAACAGATAAAGCCGCCGGGCGGAGGTGGTGCACGCCTTTAATCCCAGCACTCGGGAGGCAGAGGCAGGCGGATCTCTGTGAGTTCGAGACCAGCCTGGTCTACAAGAGCTAGTTCCAGGACAGGCTCCAAAACCACAGAGAAACCCTGTCTCGAAAAACCAAAAAAAAACAAAACAAAAAAAAAAAACAGATAAAGCCTCTTTCATTCCGGGTCTATATTTATCCTATATTCATCACAAACAAAACCAAGTGGAAATATGATTGAAGTCGATAAATACTGTAAGATAAAAATAGATCAAAGGAGAGGAAATGGAAATGTTCAGAGTGCATGGGGTGGCACTTTAAACAGGACAGCTAGGACTGGCCTCACTTAGCTGATATTTGCACAAGCCAGGAAGAAAATGAACGTGAGAGCCACAAATAGTCCCGCAGGGAAGACTGTGGGGACGGAGGTGCAAGGCGAGCTCTAGGCCTTGTCTTGCGGTGTTCGTCTCTCACCCTGTGCATCTCGCGCTTGCTTCCTGAGTTCTCCATGAGTTCCCGAGAGCACCGCACCATGCACCAGAGTGCATGGTGGGCAGTAGGGTGCATGTATTCAACCGTGTGCTTTTGAATTTCTGTCCAGAATAGCCACCTTGACCTCCATCAGCAGCACGACAAGGCCACAACATGTCTGCCATGAAGGCTAGATTCCTATTTTTTTTTGGTCAATATTATTAAAATCAAATAACGTTTCATTACTCTTTAAAGGAATTACTCCCTTTTGCTATTTTTAATTCAGTAAAGCTATATTACACAAATTTTGCTATGACAAAATTTTTGTCATTTTCGGTCACAATTTGGTAACACCATTCACATCTGGAACACTGGGTAGCCATCGCTTCTATTTCTTAAAATTCTCTCAACCCACACATAATGATTTTTCAATTTCCTTTATCTCTGAGAAGCTCTCAACATATTTTCTCACACATTTAGATTTTACTTGTCCTTTATTCACCGTAAGGATTTAAATTTAAAAGTAGTGAAAAGGGCGGTTGTAAGCATGAAAACAGTCTCATTGACTGAGAGGAAGGAAGCCTTAAATAATAAATACGAGATCTTGTTCCAGTACGTGAATGACCTTGGGGAAACTGCTCACACTTTCTGAGGCTGAGGTCCCTTATCTGTAAACTGAAGCTGACATTACTGGCCCTTAAAGTCTCCTAAATATCGAGAACATGTTACATGCTATATACGTCTTTACACTTCTGAGTACCAAGGAACGTGTCACGTGCAAACGATAAGCACCATTCCCAGGGAACAGTGCCAGAGAATCTGCACTCCAGCTTCTTATTAGCTCCATTCAGTCATGCTTCAGATGAAGCCACCCGATCAGGAGTAGCAGGACCGCCCACCTTCCGAGGGGAAGCATCTCCTGCTATCCTGCTGCCACCAGCATTTGTTGAGAGAAGAAACAAGATTGGAAAATAATTTCAGGGCACAAATGGGAAGGAAAAAAGGAAGTCTAGTTGGCATGACAGCCGGAGTCATGAGAAGAGAGTGCCCCCACCCAGTGCCAGCAGATGAGGACAGGGGCATGCCAGGAATGGGAGGAAGTCCACTTCTCCAGCTGCGCGAGTGCATCCTCCCCAGCAGGAGGAGGAATGGTTCTTTGCTGCCCTCTGCCCAGCTGGAGAAAAGGATGTCACACCACACTGCTAGACAGGGCAGCCTTGGACACTGCCGGGTGGCTCTTACTTTACTTTTTGGTTGGATTATTTTTTTAATATGCTTATGTATGTTTTGGCTCCAAATCCCTTTAGCTCAGTTGATGTCACTAATGTCCAAGTAACTAAAATGGGCAGTTTCCCTCAATGATATGAGATATTCAAGAGATCGATCCAAGAAGAGGGTTTTGGTCTTTTTGGGGGGGGGTGGTGGTTTTTGTTTTGGTTTGGTTTTATGTTCTGTGAAACATGAGTCGGAGTTCCCGCTATTATTATCGTGTGTCCTGTCACCAGCAGCCTACACTGCAATTATTTCACGGAGCTCGCCCTAAGCAGCAAGGATGGAAACAAAGCGAAGCAAACAGTAGCTTCCACAGCAAGGAAAAATTTGTGTTCTCTATGCAAAAGGGAGAGGCCAGTAGAATAAGCTTGGCGGTGGTTGCAGTTTTCTGTCTTCAAACAACTCAATTCAGCTACATTCATTAGTGCTGAGAGAGAGAGAGAGAGAGAGAGAGAGAGAGAGAGAGAGAGAGAGAGAGAGAGGAGAAAAAAACAACTGCTCCGCTTGAATAGTTTTAAAAACATATATTTTAAAAAGAAATAAAAATTCCTATCTAACTCCTCCACTTCTGCGTCTCCGAATATCTAATTGTAGAATTCGCTTACTGGAAGTGTGCTTTGGGTAAGAAAAGACTATTTAGAAATCCTTCGCTCAAAACAGCAAGTGGGAGTGGAAATTTGAAAGAGGACCGCCTAATTCAGCACTAAACCCAGTATGAGAGGCGTGTGTGTGTGTGTGTGTGTGTGTGTGTGTGTGTGTGTGTGTGACAAAATGTGCCTCCCAAAGGGCTGAGAAGAGGTAGATGGGAATGTTTGCTTTGCTCGTCTAAGAAGAGAAAGGTTCCTGGACCTCCTCTTGCTTCTTCTTTAGAATAATTTGGATGGGATTTGTGATGCAGAAAATCTTAAAGAAAAAAGAATAACCCTTCTTTGTGGTGGAAAGCTTAGGGGAAAAAAGTCACTGCTTTCTTCAAACAAGGTATGTCTGGTGAGGGCTAAAGATGTACATGTACATATGGCTGCTTTCCATTCGTTGTTATAAAAACATTACAAAGTACTTTTCATTGATAAACAAGCATAAATGCCGAAACCAGCCGGTAAATTTCAATTTAAAGAGGATTGTAATAGAAGTAGCTGCTAGTTAGCTGTAATCACCATATTGTGCGTGTTATAAATAAACAATGCTAAGGTATTAATGTTAGAACAAGGTTTTTGCTGTGTCACTAAAGCAACTTAATTATGATTAAAGTAAGTTAAAAATGTGATATTTGTGTGGAAACTTTAAGTGACTTACTTCTTTCTCGCCTTCTTTAAAACTCAGCTTGTTTCCCATAAGGAACATAGTAACACTAGAGCAGCTTCTTAAAGCCTGAAAAGCTGTGTGAGGAGTGGGCACAGGGTTGTGAAGAGAGAGCCGACTCTCCATTGAGGCAGGTCTCCCGGAATGTGGCTAGATGAGCAATTTCTGACTGTTTACAATAGCAGTGTTTGCTTAGGCTGAATGCTTCTCTTATTGATAAGCCTGAGAAGGGGTTGGCATTGTTAGCCTTGCATTGTTCTGTTTTGCCTAAGAAGAAAGGATGTGCAATCTCTTTTAAGTACGATTGTGTGGAACCAGTACAAACATGAAATAAACGCCCAAAGTGCAGGTTAAACAGGGGGATCCGACTGAACAATTAGACAGGAACCTTTGCTCCAAGCAAGCCCCAAAGCAAGGGTGGAACTCAAGATTTTTCTTGGAGTTTATTATAAAAACAAAACCAGGCATTCTTGGCCACGGTGGTTGTTTAGGGAAAAAAAAATGTGTTTCTGCTAAATTTACACATTATGTTGTGTTTCAATAAATTTGGAAGTTTTGGTGGTAAAGTTATGAGGTTGTTTTTCCCTGGTCCCTTGAAGGATGGAATGCCCTGAAGCAAAGAAGGATCAAACACTGTTTGTTTGGGTTGATTTTTTCTTTGCTAAATGTGTGTGTGTGTGTGCCCACTAGTAAAAAGTTGCGAGGGTTCTTCTTTTACTTATTAAATTAAAATATCTTCTTTTTATCAAAAACAAGCATTAGACTAGGACTTTTTAAGATTACAAGGAATGCGTTTCTACTACAATATGCTAACTTACCAGGCTCAACTTCATTTAAATATACCTGCTACCTCCCTTGCAACGGGAAAGGCTGGAAAGGAAATACCTCAGGAACGCTGAGAACTCCCGCTCGGCATCTCTGCCGAAATCGCGTTTGTGGCTGTCCTTCAGCAGATCTAATTATCTTCCCAGCAAGTTACCAATCGCAGGGAGAATAGGTTCTTTCAGGGAAACTACAGCGGATGGTTTGGATAGTGCCGCAAGAAACAGTCAGGCTTGTGCTGCTCTCCACTGTAGTTCCTGTAAGACACGTGGAACACAGGAAAGCTGTGTGGTCTGGCCCACTGTGCCAAGCCAGGAGTCTTGAATAACCCTAGCAGCCCTGCCTGAGCACTGTGCTCCCTCAAGAAAGACATGGTACACTGCTTGACTTTTGTTCCCCTTTTGAAAAATAGTAAGGGCAGTGCAAGCATCTCCTCCTTCCCAGGGCCAGCATGAGGCTTAGTATTATTGATTGGCAGCTACAACTGGGGTTTGAAGATGAGTGTTTTCTATAGGATGATATTTCTTTATACAGTCAGAGGAAAATTCTAGATATCCTCCAGGAACGTACTCTTGGTGTGTACCCACATAGCATCTCCTCCTCAAACCATCCCCCAAAGTGAGCCCGGTGTTAGGGCAGTGAGTGCTGGGCAGAACACAGTGTTCTGTTGACAGGGGTTTCTGTCCCACCAGGTCCTGCAGTCCTTCAATCCCAAAGAAATACACAGAGGTCTACCTTAATAATGAACTGTTGGCCTATTCACTCAGGCTTTTTATTAACTCTTATAACTTACAGTAACCCATAATTCTTGTCTGTGTTAGCCATGTAGCTTGGTACCTTTTATCAGAAAGGCATTCTCATCTTGTTTCCTTTGCATCTGGGTGACGACTGCAGACTGAACCTTTCCTCTTCCCACAATTCTCCTGTTCTCATCGCCCCACCTATACTTCCTGCCTGGCTACTGGCCAATCAGCATTTTATTAAACCAATACAAGTGACAAATCTTTACAGGGTACAAGACCCACAGCAGAGGTCTGCTAGTAGAAGGTCATCTAATGACCCTGGAGACCTAACAAATAGACGCCTTCATTTCCTCATATGAACTATAACACAGAAAAGGGAGATAAGATGGTCTGTTTCGTTGTCCAGACTCCATATACATTAAAATAAGAAGTGTTAAAACAGACTTACAGAAACTGTATTTGAAATATTTGTATTTAAATGACTAAGTAAAAATTGTGTGTGTGCTCTATCAACTTGACCCAAACTAGAGTTAATTGGGAGGAAGAAACTTCAGTTGGGAAAATGCCCCCCCCACCAGATTAGTTTATGAGCAAACCTGTGGGGTATTTTCTTGGTTGGCGATTGAAGTGGGAGGACCAAGCCCACTGTGGTGGGGCCACTCCAGGCACTTGGTGCTGGATGGTGTAAGGGAGCAGGCTGCTCAAACTACGAGGAGCAAGGCAGTAAGAGGCATTCCTTCATGGCCTTTGCTTCAGCTCCTGCCTGACCTCCTTAAGTGTTGGAGTGTGACTTGAATTATCCGCTTTCTCCACACTTTGTTTTTGGTCATGGTGTTTTATCATAGCAATAGGAACCTTACTAAGACAATAACATATGAAAATGAAATTCAACTGTTCTTCACAAGATAATTAAAGGAAGTGTGTGTGTGTTTGCGTGTGTGTATCTGTGTGTGTGTCTGTGTTTATCCACAGTATACTTAGGACGGGAGGGTCCAAGTCGTAAACTTGTGAGTCCAATTTTTTTCCCATTCGTTGGCATATACGCATGACTATTTGCATGTCTTCTTGTAAAGATAATGTCAGATGTCAGAGTTTAAAGACGCCATGAGAGACCAAGGCTGAGGCCAAATGGCCTTGCAATGCTAGAGGGCGCTATGGAGACTGTTCAGTCAACAGGCTCTGACCCTTCAAACTTTGATAAGCCGTGGGTCCCAGTGTTCTCATCCGTGAGTTAATCCGTACCTCATACAACTGTGGCAAGGAGCCCTCAGTCAGAGCCTGAAGCACCCAATGTCACCCTGTCGGCACCAAATGTTAGCAACTATTTTCATTGAAGTGGTGACTTAAGCAAGAAACCAGAGCTTCAATGGAGCCAGGCATTTGTGATTGTCTTCAAACTCTTAAACATTAACTCTTTGGGTGGGATTAGAAAATGACTTGAGGGTTTCTGTGCGGTTCTTGTAGGTCTTAGAAGTCAGTTGCCACTCAGAGGGTCTGAACTTGTCCTTCACTCAGCTAAGGATAAGCCAAAGAGGCAACTTTTGGTGACTGAGAAAGCTCTCTGTCTCTGCTTCAAGATGTGTGTGTGTGTGTGTGTGTGTGTGTGTGTGTGTGTGTGTGTGTGTGGTGGCCTGAAGACAGGGAAATTCTTGCTCCTCCAAACACCAGGAAGACAGGAGAGGGAGAAGCTACACAAGGAAAATGCTGCTTGATAGAGGTATAGGAAGTGCTTGGCAATAGCACACTAGACAATAGACACCAGAAATCACTTTTTGTTTGTACTCGTTGTTAGACAGTAAAATCTTAATTAAACACACACACACACACACATCAGCCTGAAATCACCAAGGTGAGCTCCTATTTTGCAGACCACAAGTAGAAAAGCTGAAGGAAAGAAAATCTCCCACGGCAGCATGTCCATGGTCACATGTTCGCCATGGAGCAAGGGCTATTTCTGTTTTGTTTATTGTGTTTTCCATGGTTACCTCATCCATAACACAAACAGTTGTGGATACCGGCCGTAGAATTTGTTATTAATCAGCGAGGAGCTTTTTCGTAAGTCTTCCCGAGGTCCTTGGGGATGAGTAGAAACGTTTGGGCTTCCTGGAATGTATCCAAAACAGGCACCATACGATGCTTGATGGAACCGTCCATAAAAATTACGTTACATGGCAACCTGGAAATGGCAAGGTTCCACACAGAGCAGATGTGACGAGGTCAAAATCCACAGCTAAGCGTCAGGGGACAAAGGGGAAGTGAAGCGAGGGATGTCCAAACCCTGTCCTGAGTCAAACCTGCAGCGGGAAACGAGCAACACAGAGATGCTGATGTGCTTTGGACTCCCCTTGAGGAAGTTTTTATAGTCATATTTTGTTCTGGTCTTAGAATTTATATAAAATTAAAATTAGCGCCATTTCTAGTTTATATTTTTTTCATTGAGGTTTTTTCCAATTCTTCTTGAGGATTGTCAGGAATTGTTTCTTGGTCATTTGACTCATCAGGTAACACAACCTTCTAGAAAACTTTTAAGAGAATCGGTGGAGGGGTTTTACAAACCCCAACAGAAGATAAAGGAGGAAAAATACGGAATTGCTTCCTTTCTAGGCATTCCAGTCAATTGGCAGTATTATAACGAAACACTGTAGACTGACAGCAAACCTCAATTTCCCACAGTTCTGGAGAATAAAAAGCCATGATCAAAGTGCTCAAAGGCTGGAGTATGATACAGACATGACTTTGGGGTTATAAGCAACCATCTTTTCATTGAGTCACCCAATGACAGAGAGTGGAATTTTCTCTTGAGTCTGATGCCATTCATGATGGCTCCCTTTCATGATTTACTTCCTGTCACACTGAGTGCTGGTATTTCCAACTGTGAGTTTTGGAAGACACGTATATCCAGAGCCTCCTGCTGGGACCCTCCAAGTACTTAGTCAAATGGCAGCCGTGAGTCCTTCTTCTCCATCTTAGTCCATTGTGGCTGCTGTAAGAAATGCCACAGACGAAGTGGCCTATAAAGAGAACATTTTATTTTGAGTTCTGGAGGTTGAAATGTCCAAGATCGAGGCACCTATGGAGTCCATGTCTGGTGAGAGCCAACTTTCTGCTTCGTACACAGCCTGCTCTCACCATGTGGGCACACGGAGGAGGGCAAAGGAAGAGCTGGGTGCCATGTCTGTCATTCACCGCTTCATTCTCTTGAGACAGGGTCTCTCGCTGACTCTGGAGCGAGGCTAGCCGGCAGCAAGCCCCAGGGATGTTCTTGTCTCCACCTCCCACAGCACTGAAGTAATAGACATGTGTGGACCACACCCAATATTTTCCATAGGTGTTAGGGATTTGAACTTGTGTCCTCATGCTTACCCGGCTATACGCTTGCCGACAGAGTCATCATCCCAGCCCCTGGTGCCTCTTCTGATGACGGTTTTCCTCCTATTCATAAGGTCTCTAGTCGTCCTCAAAGGCTCCAACTCCCAAAACTACTGCCTTTGGGGCTGGGATTGTATGTGAGCTTTGAGAGATGCTAACATTCAGACCACACCAGTTTCCTTCGCCAAAAACACACAAGAATCAAGTCATAACTAGCTCTAGGAAGCATCCTATTGAGAGATTCAACTGTTTGCTCTGTTGGGTTCTAAACTAATATCTAAGTGGCCATATTTTGTAGAGGTGGTAATAGTGGCGACGGCAGTGTGGACAGAACAACCACTCATCACCCAATGAGAACACTCAGGAAGCAAAGGCAGCCTGATCTCTGAGTCCGAGGCCAGCCTGGTCTACAGAGGCAGTTCCAGGACAGCCAGAACTGTTGCACAGAAAAACCCCATCTGGAAAAGCAAAAACCATATAAACAAACAAGTAAAAAACAATGACAGCAAAAACCCAATGGTATTAACACCCTTTCATCCATTAACTCGTAACCCTTACAATAAGCAGACAAGGGTTGATGCCATCTCCTTATACAGATAAATAAACTAAGACTGAGAAGTTTTTAAAGTTTGAAGTCCTAGATAAGAAGATCTCCGGCTCAAATCCAGAACGCCTAATGCCAGGCTCGCATTCTCAACACACAGGGTCTGGTTTGTTGTGGTTACTGTTTAAATTACGTTCAGAACAGTCTTTGCTATCCCGAACACCTAAATTTCAAGCCACACTTCGAGCATGGCTGTCCATGTTGCAGTTGAGTCCTCTCCATAATAATAAAGAAAGGGGAAAGAGAATGACAGGAAGAGATTGGTGTGTTGGGTTGTGAGTGTTCTTGAACAATCTCCTGATTTAAGAATCACTTTCCAGGTCCCGGGGTGGAGACATGGAAGCCTTCTGCATAGCCTGTGTCTCCAAAAGATTTCCTTTATCTTCACTGCGGTGAAGTTAGCAGTTTGTTATAGAAAGAAGAAATCACTGCTCCTTAGAGCACAGACTAAAGAAAACCACTCTTTACATTGGCACAACTTCAGGAATGACATCTCAGATTCTTTCTGTTGGTTGGAAGAAAGCTAAAGTTTCATGTAGCTATGCAACAGAACTTGGTGGGAAATCACCATTCAGGCTGTCACAAGAAGAAACCCTGGTTCCTCCTCCTCCTCCTTCTCAGTTTTTGAAAGGGTGGGTTCTATTCCTTGAGGAAGTATGTACAACTTCCAGGGGATCAGGGTTCTTTGTGTCCCAGACAGAGAAAACACGCTTAAGACATAAAGGTGCAAGGTTGTCCCAGACAGAGAAAACACGCTTAAGACATAAAGGTGCAAGGTTGTCCCAGACAGAGAAAACACGCTTAAGACATAAAGGTGCAAGGTTGTCCCAGACAGAGAAAACACACTTAAGACATAAAGGTGCAAGCTGGCTTGCCCAGGCCAGCCCTGCTTGTGTAATACTCTAAGGAAATGTGTATTCGAACAGGAACGAGCCACTCAGGAAGGCCGAGATAACAATGTTTACAACAGCAATCACTATTATTTACTGGGCCGCCTCCAGTGTGCACCCCCAGTTCTCAGAACTGGGGAAGAAGAGTGAACAAAGGAGCTTCCATTTTTTAGGAGCTGCTAATGTTGGGGCATGAACTAGAAAGTGTGCGTGTGTGTGTGTGTGTGTGTGTGTGTGTGTGTGTGTGTGCTGCATAAAACACAAGCAAGGAGGTTGGGGGACGTAGGAGCAGTGAAATGGGAAATGATTTTCATTGCATGCCTATTCATGAGAATAATGGAAAGTGCCACAAAATCTCTGGGGAGAGCATTTCAAACTGCCAGATGGGTATAAGAGTCATGGCAGCATGACTGAGTGGTTCTTGGGTGGGTCCTGAGTGGGTCCTGAGTGGGATCAAGTTTGGTAGGCCAGGGTGGTATTTGGAGCTGAGAGAGGACAGGAGAAATCGCGGATACATTGTAAATAAGCAGAGAGAAGGTGTCCTCCTAGTACCTTCAACATTCCACAGATACCCACACTGTGAACTCATGCTTAGAAGAGCTCTTGCCTCTGCTCTGAATAAAATCTGATTGGCTCCTTAATATTTCAAGCTGTGCCCCATAGGTTATCAATCACCTTGGTCAAGTTTTAACTTAATCATGTGGGGTGCATCAGCATGTTTACAGTACTCGGCAGTACTGAAAAATAACATTGCAAGTGTATATGCTACACCCCACATCCATGTTCTCACTTTCGCTGTGTTATGCTTACTCTTTTCCCATTGGCCACTAACAGCCATTTACAGTTGCTAGGCTGGTACTGTTACAGGCTGGTGTCCAGATTCCCCAAGCTATGAAGGATTTAACAACTGTTTTAGGTCCCAAAAGACAGCTATGGGTTTTTTAAAGATGCCCTCATTTTACTGGGGATCTCTTACCTACAGTCAGATGGTGGTAGGTGCTCTGGCTTGGGGTTCGCAGTTTCCCCTCAGTCTCTGAAAGGCTGGCGTTTTGTGTGCGGTTTCTTCTGCCTTCCATGTTCCTGGTTCCGTAGCATCCAGTGACCCGCCCACCCCAAGAAGACTGTCTCACAGAGGGAGTCTGTTTGCTTGACTTTAATTTTGTTTTTGTTTGTTTGTCGGCTTGGTGGGCTGGTTTTTGACACAGTGTCTTACTATGTCGTTTTAACTGGCCTGGAACTTGCTGTGTAGACCAAGCTGGCCATAGACTGGCGATGGTCCTTCTGCTTCTGCCTCCTGAATGCTGAGATTGTGGGCATGTGCCAGGTGCCATGATGTCCAGCCATACAGGAAGTCTTGGTGGTTGCGCATTCTTCCCTGTGTTGATAGACAAGTCGATCATAAGTCAAAATCAAGTCCGTTGTGTCCCGAGTCTGAAGGACAACTACTTCCCAGTGATGTCTCTGGGAAATTAAGCTGGGTTTCCAAAGAGGCACAGAAACTGGAACCCAAGCTTGTTCCCTCCTCCACTGTCCCCACAGTCTGGGCCATGCTAAAGGACAGGGGAGCCAAGAGAAACACTCAGAGACTGGAGCTACTCCCCTATCTCAATAAAAAAATAATAATAAAAATAAACAAATGAATAAATAAATCATTCCATGAAGAGAAATAAAGGGACAAAACTCGTGTGACATAACAAAAATTATAAGGAGAGGCACGTGGGTGAGGGTAAGAGCTCTTTAAGGGCTAAGAACAGTCTGGTAAGAGGCTGGGTGGGTTCCCTTAGAGAATTTAGTATCTTGCTTCTCAACGAGCTCTTTCTGTTTGTTCCTGGCAATTTCCAGAGTTTAATCCTCCACAGCCCTTAATTCTTCAGCCACAGTCACCCCTCCACACCCTCCAGTTTCCACAAGCCTCTCCTCAATGGGATTCAAGAATGTGCCTCGACTCTGCTCTGGGGGAGCCGAAGCCCTGTCATCTGAGACGAACCCATTCTTTACACAGAGGCAGTCGGGAAAGCACGGGTCACAAAAACACACCCTCCTATTCCCACCTCAGCTGGAAGGCCGACTCAGAACTGGACATGTTTTTCTGCGCCTCAGAACTAGGGCCACATGAGAAAGCACAAAGTGTTCGCACCAGTGAAGGCTCTGGGGATCCCAGTTGAATCGAAACAGATACTCAGCGCTCAATTCACAGTAGATAGCCCTTGGCAGTCACTAACCGCAATAGTCCAAGAGAGAATTCACAAATAGGAGGCAACGCTAATGTGGTGTCAAACGCATTAGGGAAAGCCATCTCTGATGGGAGAAGTTCATGTTTAAGAGCTGCATGTGATTCTTTCTAAGCCTTTCTTGGTTTCCGGGGTAACCACGACGTATTCTCTTGGCCCACCTCATTTTAGAGGGTCTTGTTTCCTTCCCCAGATTTTGAATGGCTCTTGGGAGGAGTTCGGTAGAGCTCATGGGTGTGTGCCTGCACGCCAGCGTATCTTCCCCTCACCGGCAATGTGAGACCTCAACTACCACTTCAGGAATGTAATTGCTGTTTGCAGTTCCCCTAGAAGTCACTGTTGGTGGGAGCCTTTGTGGATGTGGTAAGCATTGCCATATGGCAGGTTCTTAACGAGGTACAAAATGATCGTTTCAAACACATACCAAAAAAGGCTTTCCCTTTTGGGGTTTCTGAAATATGAAAAACCACCACATAGATGAGTGGCAAAGACATGTATGTACGTGTCTGTCAATGAAACATGCATGAGCTGTTTAATCCAACCCGATGACCATGGATGGGTACCTCTGCCGTGGGATTTTCTCAGTGATCAAGATTGATCCGCAGACTGAGGAGATGGCCCAGTGGTTAAAAGCTCCTACTATTCTTCCAGAAGACCTGAGTCCAATTCCTAGTCCCTGAGTCAAACAGCTCATAACCGCCTGGGACTCCAGATTCTAAAGACATCAGAGGACAGACACCTCCCTTCAGGTGCCACCCCCATACTCACAATTTCTTTTGAAAACCAGCCTTTAAGAAAAGACTGCATCCATAAGGAGTTCCCACCTTATCCATCCATGTATATGTGAGACATAAGGGGAATCCTCGGGTGGTAATATTAGCTCACGCAACATTTTCATAAACATCAAGAGAAACTGCCAGTTACAGAGATTAGACAATCCTGACTCTTTATTTGTGGGAGGCTGGCTTGGTCATTGGGGGTGTTTTAGCTACTTGACTAGCTGCCATCCATGAGGTGCCAAAAACAGGGGTATTTCCACCTAGCCCAATTGTAGCAAGCAAAGGTCTTCAAAGTTGTAAAAGCCCCTTGCTGGTACAGTACTATCATGATCTACGGAAACTCCACGGCAATGTAGCAGTGATTTGGGGTCATCCATTTCCAGAGCTCATTGTGTCCCTTCACCGTGCATCTTTCCAGACCCTGGCTTCAGGGTTCCACATCGCCTCTCTAGGAAGCCTCTGCTCTAAGGCCAACAGAGAATTGCGTGCATCCTTCTCATCTGAAGCCTTTTTATTCCACTAGCCATCACTTCAGGGAAAAGAGACCTAACTAAAAAATAAACACGAGGAAAGGTTTTAATTCAAGCCAGAAACAGAAACTAACTCAAAACTGGCTGGAGCAAAAGTGTCCAGAAATATGTATGTCATGCCCGAGAGCCGAGTCCAGCTGGATCTCTCTCGGATGGAAATGGGACCTGGGAAGTGGCCAGAAATGAAGGCGCTGCTCAATGCCTCCCTGCCCCCTGCCCGAGGCTGTGCCCACTGTCACCTCTCTCATCTAGTCTTGTTTTGTCATTTTTTATGCAGGGCCTCACGAGGTCTGCAGTTCAGCAATCCCGCATATGAAGGCTCTCAATGTCTCAATTCTTGGGGCCCAGGGATATTTCCAAGGGTCTAAGGTGTCTTTTCTTGCTAGATTATAGGCGTTGACCAGCTGAGTCACTGAAACTCAAGGGAATGGTCTCGGCAACTGTGTTTGAGCTGTTGACATCCTTGATCTTACCAGATTTGAAGCTATAGATGTCACTGGACTTTGAAAGTGAACAGCATACCAATAAGAGTGGAAATTTAGCCGGGTGATGGTGCACACCTTTAATCCCAGCACCCGGGAGGCAGAGGCAGGCGGATCTCTGGGAGTTCAAGGCCAGCCTGCCCTACAAAGCAAGTTCCAGTACAGTCAGGGATATACAGAGAAACCTTGTCTCAGAAAAAAAGAAGAGTTGAAATTTCCCCTCATAATAATTAGCAAATAAGTTATGGCATAGTTTGAATTGTACAATAGTGGCTATTTGAGAAGTCTGATGTAGTTAATACCATGTGTACTAAACTGGGGAGTTGGCCTTCTCAGTAAAGTGATGTGCAAGCATGAAGGAAGACCTCCATCCCAGCCCCGGAACCCACTTCTGAAGCTGAACATAGTGGCACACTCCTGTAATCCCAGCACTGAGCAGTCAGAAACATGAGAATCCATGAGGTCACTGGCCACCCAGCCTACCCTACGCAATGAGGTCTATCTAGGCCATGTCTCAGAAAACAAGGAGGAAGGACAGTGACTGAAAGATGACGTCTGAGGTTGTCTTCTGGTCTCTACATGCCCACACATACACACGCACCCCAACACATACATAGATACAATCAACACAACAAGATGAAGACCTTGCTGTGTGACATGTGACACTGGACACGTGAGCTCCACTGCTCTGATTTCTAAACATTCTAGTGCCCATTTTGCCTCTTCAAGGAATTTTTTGTGGGTCCCAGAAAGAAACACTACATGGTTTATTGAGAAAACACTCTGGACTCTGGGGTATGACAGGCGGCGTTAGTCTTCTCTAATTAAAGTCATGGACAAGAATAAAGACTGATAATTACAGAGATAGAAATAATCCCTCAGTTGTAACTGAATTGAACAGGAGATTTATTATCTCATATAACAGATGATCCAGAGTTGGGCCCTGGGGGCCAGGCGGTGCTGGCGCACGCTGTTAGTCCCAGCACTCGGGAGGCAGAGGCAGGCAGATCTCTGTGAGTTCAGGGCCAACCTGGTCTACAAGAGCCAATTCCAGACAGAGAAATCCTGTCTCAAAAAAATAATCAAACAAAATAAAAACAAAACAAAAGACAGAGTTGGGCACAGGCTCCAAGCTTCCAGTCTATTTCTCTGCAATACCTGAGGATGCCCAGAAATACCCAAGACTGCCCAATGTCTTCTTATGCTAACTTTTCCAGAAGTGTGGATTTTCTCATGGTCACAAAATGACTGCCAGTAGACCTGGAACCTTCTGCCACCTTCTTCATTTCCAATGAGAGAGGCAACTGTTATTCCCAAAACGTAAGATTAAACTGTTTCGTTTCTGCCCAGTTTTCAGGATGTAACCCACCTAAAGTAGTAATTACTATGGTGTGAGTATTCCTTAGCTGAAATGCCTGGGACCAGAGCCATTTGAATCTGGGACTTTGTTCTGAAGGTTTGAATTCATTTATATCCTCGAGATATCCCGAGGATAGGACCCAAGTCCAAACTCAACACTCACATGTTTTGTCCACATCTTGCACACATAGCCTGAAGGTCCTTTTACACCATTTCAAAAGTACATGTGTGCATGAGATGAAGTTATGCGACATGGGATCTTCCAGCCCTTCAAATCGGAAGACTCTGGTAGCTCCCCCCCACCCCCACGAGGCCTGTTGGTATAAAGCTGCAGTGACTACAGTCATGGAGACCAAGCCCCCAGATCTATAATCTGTGCAAAGGCCACTGTCCACATCGAGGCCACCTCCACCTTTCAAGGGACCCTCTGAGTGCTAACCTCCTTTTCCTCTCTTCTGATCATCTCATGATCATCAGTGACAAGTGGCTAAGGATTTCCAGGCAGGCAGAAGACTGCAGATGTGACCTCGCTCCACACAGAGACCTCTGTCCCTTGGGAACTGCAGCATCGTGGAAGTAACATTCAAACTCTCCATAGCTGTTAAATGTTTCCAGATGGATTCTGGCTCCCTCCACTTCATGGACCGAGCATGGTCGGGTGCTCCTCCATACCACCCCTAGATCAGACCGACTCCGCCATTATATCACCTCAATATGTCCAATGGGGCAGATTTTTTTCCAAGTGGGTGGCTCAAGTAGACCTCCAAGGGGCTTATTAAAAATGATGAATGCAAAAAAAATCATTCTTAAGCCTTCCATGTCTCCCTGTTGCCTACAGGAATAATCTCGCATTCTTTAGGCATGACATTCAAGGCTTATGCAGCCCCTTCCTCCCTCTGTAATAACCTCATTCCTCTTCCATGCCTGGCTGAGTCGCTCCCTGAAGTTCAGCTAAGTTGTTCAAGCTTCTTCCAGTCCCCACACGCGAGCCACGTGCCATCCACTCAATCTTTCCTTGCTGGTAGCTCTGAGAGTAGATAGGCTCACTGCCCAGTGGAATCCGTGTGAGTGCCTTCGAACAGTATGATTCCAGCTTAGACCAACTGAGTCAGAATGCAGAGGTGGTCTGGGGCGTATAGGAGAAAGAGCAGGCATGACCTAGTGGCCAGCCTTCTCGGCATACTGAGCGTCTAAGTTAGAAGTGTGGCCCACCGTGCTCCTGAAGTGGGAACGCTGAATTCTGAAGTATCCTGAGAAGGGGGTAGCTGGCCTGCAGAGAAGTCTTCCCTCTCCTTCCGTGTGCTTCTTCCACAGAAAGCCCCTGGCGGTGCGAGCCCTCACTATCCAGTCCGAGCCAGGCTTCCATTGTACAAGTGGTTACTCACACGCCATAAAGCAGAGGCTGTTCCCTGGAACCATCTCCAGAGTGGTTTCTCTCTGCGCCCTTTACTGACCCACGGGCACCACTGTCTCCTTTGGAGACTCCAGGTAATGGCAGTACAGAAGGCAGGGCCTTTGATCTGGGAGTTTAGCTCCTCTTCCTGTCAGCCTTGTCACCTTGGGCGACGTCATTGACTCCTGTGTGCTTCCAGGGCCTTCCCAGGCCGTTGTAAAGATGAACGAGTTAAAGCATCATCCACACTTAGCGTGTGCTCCCATAAATGTTAGCTATGACTAAGCACATGTCAGTCTCCCTCTGGAAGGCTCCCAGCAACTTGATACAGGAACATGCATTTTGTCTCTCCCTGCTAGGCACATAGGGCACACAGAGACTTTCCTTTTTCTATTGTTCTTTTGTCTTTCTTTCCTTTGAATCATGAACCAAAGTATGAATGAAGATAGGTTTTGACTTTAGGAAATCAGGATGATTTTTATAAAAGAGGTGGACCATGGGCTGAAAGCCTGGACGATGGCTAGGTTTGTGGGGGGCCGGTGAAGGTGGTGAGGTGTTCCAGGGAGACATATGAGTGAGCCATGGTGCTAACGTACACAGACAAATATCGGAAATCCAGGTGCTGGAGGCAGAGGAGAGAGTTCTGAAAGAGAGTTTCAGTTTGATGGTGTTGCAGGGTCACCCGGATCATATCTTCAGAGTCTCTCGTGACTCCCCAAGGAATTTAGCCTTTCTCTTTAGAGACTGAGTGGGCTGCGAAGAGTCTGGCAGGTGACTGTGCTTGCAGACTCGTGCTTCAGAAAGCTGCTCCTTCCTAATTGGAGGGCACCGGAAAGCAGGTCAGAGGTTGTGGCTGTCCTTGTCAGATATTGGACATCATGGGAAGTGGGTAACTCCTCCCCAGAGGTCACATCTTATGACAGCCTGTGGCTTCAGCTTGGTCTCTAGTTATTGTGGAACTATTTAATCTGCTAGTGAAACACACACACACACACACACACACACACACGTGATGATAAATGCTCTCTCCCAAACTGGAGGAGCTAATCATTGTTTTATCTTTATTTGCCTTACTAATTTCTGGGTTCGTCAGTTTCTGCACCCAGGGAAACCTTGAACAAGGAGATTACGATACATTTGCACGGACCACGTGAGCTGTTTTCTTTCTAGGTGTCCTTTTGGTCTCCTTCCACCTTACCGAACAATATTCTTCTCCGACCTCTTTGATTTAAGTAGCTTACCCTCTTACCTGTGGAGCATCAAGCACACTAGCAAATAGATCTAAGGAAAAGTCAATTTGGCTTTTGTTTTTAAGTCTCAATAAAATACATTTTATGCACACCAAGGAATAAACAATATGCAGAAACAAGAGCCATAAAACTGGGGCTGACTTTAGTATGTGACCTTAAAGAATTGTCCGGCCCATTGTAGACCTCAGACTCCTTCTCTCTAAAGTGGGAAATACTAGGTCAGCCCCCACTTTCTAACCAAGGTCACTGTGTAAGAACAAACCTTAGGCATTTTCTCAGCAAATGCAGATTGGGGCCTCATTGACAACTCCCTCCAGGACGTAGGAAACAAATGATCAAGAGGGACAAAGGGAGGGGACAAAGATGGAGCTCAGTTCGTAAAGTGTTTGTCCAATGCACAAAACCCTGGTTTCGATCCTCAGTACCACAGAAACCTGTTGCGGTGGCAAAGAATTCAAGGCCACTCTCAGCTACTAGTGGATTGGATTTGAGAGGAAAGGAAGAAGAGAAGGAGAGAGAGGAAGATGAAAGCAGCATAGGGAGCTCCTGTTTTAGAAACATACGGGAAGTGTTTTTTCAGGACTGCAAAGAAAATATAAGGTCTGACTAGTTAACCTTAACTGTCAACTTGACAAAGCCTTGAAAATAAAATCTCAGAGGTATTGCCCAGTTCAGGTTGGCCTGTAGGCGTGTCTGCGGGAGACTGTTTTGATGGTTAAAAACATAGGGGAGCCCAGCCCACTATGGGCAGCACCATTCCCTGGGCAGGTGGTTCTGGGCTGTATGCAACCCAGAAAGCAACATTCCTCTTTGGTTTCTGCCTCAGTTCCTGCCCTGACTTCCCATGATGATGGATTCTGACCTGTAAGCTGAGATCAAATCGTTGTTCCCTAAGCTGTTTTGGGTCAGAGTGTTTTCTCACAGCCAGAGAGATGAAATTGGAACAAGGTGCTAGAATTATTTATTACAGATTTCGCCTTTTCTAGCTTCAGGCACTGATATCTAATTGAGTTGGCTGTGCTAATCTACCCACACTAGTGCATATTTTTCTTTCACAACCCAGGCTTTATCTCCCTCAGCAGAACTCCACAGATTGGGGAACTTTTAAATTATAGCTCACAGCACAATTCATAATTTATGCACAAGCAGCATTCTTTTGGAAGCTCTCTCTCAATTTTTGTCCACACTCCTGAGAGCACAGGAGGAGTTAAGGTTCCCAGGTTGCTGAATACACTCCCTGTGATTTCATGGTACTGGCCGCCTTCCCTTCTACAGAACCTGAGCGGGCTTCAGTCCTGGACTCTGGGGTACCAGAGAGAGAAAGGCTTTAATGCTTTTCCTCTCATTTAAAAAACCACATTTACATTTAAGAGTGTGAAAAAAAAAACAGGCCAAGCAAGGAAGGAAGGCGCAGGGGTGAGGAAGAATCGTCAACACACTCTCCAGAAGACCAGAGTTTCTGGTCAGTTCTATGACTCATGAGTCATATTTGGGTAATGTCGTCATCAGGATTAGAGATGTCGTTTCTTGGATCTGGTTGGTGGCTATCCATGCAACCCCACATGTGAAGGTCATGTATGTCCTTCATGATTTCTGCAGCTGTAGGACATGGCTGGGAGCGTTCCTCTCTGCTCTCCAGTTTCCCCCTTGTGTTTGTGGGTAGACTACCATGGAAAATGTATGGTTTACTGGGTTTGGTGTATATCCGGATCGTCTTCCCTCTTTTGTGTTTCTTTGTTTTCTTTTCTAGGGAAAGGAAACAGTCCTCGGTACCCACATAGTTATATAGCATGTATTTGCTGAGCATCTATAAACTCAAATAAAAAGTCTCATCCTCATGGAGTTAGCATTCTGTTGAAGGAACCCAACACTGGACAAACAAAATGAGTAAATTATAGAGTATGTCAAAAACGATAAGTAACCAGGAAAAAAATATATAGCAAGGTAAGAATAGGGCTTAGCAGTGGATAGAAAGGGAGATTATGGCTTTAAATAGGACAATTGCATAATGTCCCTTAAAAAGGCAACATTCAAACAAAGATTTGGGAGAAAGATTGCTCGTGTTGGGGAAGAGCAAACAATTAGTGGAACAGTAAATGCACACGTGAGACCATGAGGAGAAAATCATGTTCTAGCAACAGTCAAGAGCCCAGTGTGCCCTGGAATGATTAAGTGAGGGGAAGAATAATGGGAAATTCGGGGGGAAATGAGATCAGGAGGAAGAAACGTGGTGACATCCAGTAGGACCTTGAGCCTCCTGAGAAGAGTGTGGCTTTTCTTCCTAGGATGGTTGGGAGCCACTGTTCAGGTCTGAGCAGAGGGATGCCACAGACCAATCTGGGTCAACAAGGGTGAGGCCAGTTAACCTGCCGAGAAGGCTAACTAAAGGAATCTGGATGGACTAGGGTGTGGCCTAGACCAGGGGCACTGGTGGAGACATTATGGGCTGATTCTGGATGTAGTAGGAATGTCAAGCCAGTGGTCCTCGGAGATGGAGATGTGGAGCGTGAGAGAGCGCGAAGGAAGAGTCTACAACACTGAGCTGTAACGGTCATGCTGGCCGTAGGCAGCCAGGTGGGACACTTCACATCCTGCACCTGTTTCATAAGAACGCCCGCTATTTATGGCTGAACCCATGGCTCAGCAGTGTCTCCCATTAGTAAAAACTGCTTACTGCACTAGTTCCAAAATATACTACAGCCATTTCAGAATCCAGTTAGCAAGCAGTCTTAAGTTGTATGTCTTAACTCTGAAATTAAAGACCCTTGCTCTACTGTTACCTGGTGGTCAACAACATCCCTTGGGAAACCTGATTCATCACAATTGTTGCTCAGAATGAAGAAGAAAGGGAAGCCGGACCGTGAGGCCGTCACTCTTTGTAGCTAACACAATTGTTTAGAGCAATTCCTTCACACATCAAACCGTTTTAAATCCATTGGTATTTGTATTGACATTTCGTTCGTAACTGAGAAGCACTTCGTGCTAAGCCTTCGCAGATCCATATCTAAATATCGAATATAAGCACAGGCATTTCCCACCTAGGAACATCACTCTTGTGGCTTAAAAATGAGATTCTGTGAGCATCCATATCATAGAAACTGGCAAACTGTGCAACTCAGGGTCTTTTCCTTCCCAGTAAGCAGATTTACCAGCAAACTTCTGGGCCCCAGCAGAGTATAGAGAGATGAATGCCAACTTCAGGCAGCCCTGTTGCATGGGGGATGCCGCTTGCCCAGAGAGAAGGAGTGTTTTGTTACCAGTGATACTGTTCAAACTTTTTAGGTGATAATGCTAACAAAATGCAGGCCAATTTTATGTCTGGGTTCTCCGCCATATTCTTTTCTATCGAATGAACTGAAGGCAGATGCCTCCCTCCTACTCCTGTGCTCCAGTCTCATCCTCTCATGGCCCTGTGGACATAATTTGGAACTTCTTAAGTCTTTGTTTCTTGATCTATTCAATGACGACCTTCAAATTCACCATGCTGACTTGTCATAAGGATTCAAAACCAAATGAAGTATCGAATACGTGCAGAGAATCGTGGTATTGGTGAGCTTTCAAGGTCTCCTTACATCTTTAAGAGAACGGAGGTGTAGTCTTTATAGAGAACAACCTTCTCAGGCCCGCTGTGCTTTCCAGCTCCTAGAACCCTGTTTATGCTGATCCCTACATTGGATGTCCCTTTTCCCTATTTTTGTTTTGAAACTGTTCATTCCAGTCAGGTGGCCCAGCTGCTCCCAGAACTATGAAGCTTTTCCTTATTCTCACAGATGACATAATCCCCTTCCTTTCTCCCATCCAGGCACTAAACAGGACAGACCCTGCTTAGCTTCCTAGATCAGATAAGATTGGGCACATTAAGGGCAGTATACTTGTAGACTCTCCTTTCTTCCTTTAATGTGCCTGTTCCTAGGCCCAGACCAAGTGGACTAACACTCAACATTTTAACAAGATAACAAAGGGACTCGTGTGTGCTGTGAAGAGCAGCCCTGCTAAACAACCGCCTTTTGAACTTGGTTGCATGTTGAACTATCAGAGGAGTTTTAAAGCTTTCCTCCCAGAAAGTAGATTTACCAACAAACTCCCAGGCCACAAAAGAGTGGCACATCTGTGCAGCTCCACCTGTGCAGTTCCACCTGTGCAGCTCCATCTGTGCAGCTCTACCTGTGCAGCTCCACATGTGCAGCCCCATCTGTGCAGCTCTACCTGTGCAGCTCCACATGTGCAGCTCCATCTGTGCAGCTCCACCTGTGCAGCTCCACATGTGCAGCTCCATCTGTGCAGCTCTACCTGTGCAGCTCCACATGTGCAGCTCCATCTGTGCAGCTCCACCTGTGCAGCTCCATCTGTGCACCTCCACCTGTGCACCTCCACCTGTGCACCTCCACCTGTGCAGCTCCATCTGTGCAGCTCTACCTGTGCAGCTCCATCTGTGCAGCTCTACCTGTGCAGCTCCACCTGTGCAGTTCCACCTGTGTAGCTCCACCTGTGCAGCTCCATCTGTGCAGCTCCACCTGTGCAGCTCCATTTGTGCACCTCCACCTGTGCACCTCCACCTGTGCAGCTCCATTTGTGCAGCTCTACCTGTGCAGCTCCAACTATGCAGCTCTACCTGTGCAGCTCCACCTGTGCAGCTCCATCTGTGTAGCTCCATTTATGCAGCTCCACCTGTGCAGCTCCATCTGTGTAGCTCCATCTGTGTAGCTCCATCTGTGCAGCTCCACCTGTGCAGCTCCTTCTGTGCAGCTCCACCTGTGCAGTTCCACCTGTGCAGCTCCATCTGTGCAGCTCCACCTGTGCAGCTCCATCTGTGTAGCTCCATCTGTGTAGCTCCATCTGTGCAGCTCCACCTGTGCAGCTCCACCTGTGCAGCTCCACCTGTGCAGTTCCACCTGTGCAGCTCCACCTGTGCAGCTCCACCTGTGCAGCTCCATCTGTGTAGCTCCATCTGTGTAGCTCCATCTGTGCACCTCCACCTGTGCAGCTCCTTCTGTGCAGCTCCACCTGTGCAGTTCCACCTGTGCAGCTCCACCTGTGCAGCTCCATCTGTGCGGCTCCACCTGTGCAGCTCCACCTGTGCAGCTCCACCTGTGCAGCTCCATCTGTGCAGCTCCACCTGTGCAGCTCCACCTGTGCAGCTCCATCTCTGCAGCTCCACCTGTGCAGCTCCATCTCTGCAGACTCTATCCCCAACAGACTCTGATTCAGTCTTTAAACTCCCGGCGATACCAGTATGAAGCAAGATCAGAGGCCCACTGCTCTGTAAACACCTCTTCCACTTCCTCATGAGGCCTCGTGCTCGCTCATGCT
Source organism: Microtus pennsylvanicus (assembly GCF_037038515.1). NCBI lineage: Eukaryota > Metazoa > Chordata > Mammalia > Rodentia > Cricetidae > Microtus > Microtus pennsylvanicus. Next base: position 26,413,652 of record NC_134599.1, read on the forward strand.
CTCTGATGCCATGGTTATTTGCTTTCACAGATGTTTTTACACCTCTGCTAAACTATGCATTTTAAGAGTGAGAACTGGCTCTTTTTACTGATTTTATTGAGCTCTACATTTTTCTCTGCTCCCCTCCCTGCCTCTTCTCTCCCCTTCAACCCTCTCCCAAGGTCCCCATGCTCCCAAGTTACTCAGAAGACCTTGTCTTTTCTACTTCCCCTGTAGATTAGATTCATGTAAGTCTCTCTTAGTTGTCTAGGTTCTCTGGGATTGTGATTTGTAGGCTGGTTTCCTTTGCTTTATTTCTAAAAGCCACTTATGAGTGAGTACATGTGATAATTGTCTTTCTGTGTCTGGGTTACCTCACTCAAAATGATGTTTTCTAGCTCCATCCATTTGCCTCCAAATTTCAAGATGTTGTTATTTTTTCTGTTGTGTAGTATTCCATTGTGTAAATGTACCATATTTTCCTTATCCATTCTCCAGTCGAGGGGCATTTAGGTTGTTTCCAGGTTCTGGCTATGACAAACAAAGCTGCTATGAACATAGTTGAGCACATGTCCTTGTGGCATGGTTGAGCATCCTTTGGATATATACCCAAAAGTGGTATTGCTGGGTCTTGAGAAAGGTTGTTTCCTAATTTTCTGAGAAATCGCTGCACTGACATCCAAAGGGACTATACCAGTTTGCACTCCCACCAGCAATGCAGGTGTGAGAACTGAATTTTAATACAGTTTTATCACCTTTTTCTTTAAGAAGAGCCATATTATAGGAATTTCATAGTTATTGAAGGGTTGATTTATTTGTACACTTAAATTCCTCCCTTGATACCGTAAATATGGCTGTTGGCCAAATCTGAGGACAACTGAGACACAGTCTCAAAATCGAGAGGTTGTTTGTCAGTCCTAAGGAAATCTCTAGAAAATCAGAGGCAGATAACTAAAATGGTTTTCTAACTGAGAATAAACTCTCTGGGTACCGGGGCAGCCGTCCTGTTCCATCTATGCATCTTCCTGTAGAAAGCCAAAGCTTTGAATCCTGACTCCAGAGGGCAATGCAAAATGATGCAGAATGTCCCCAGATACTTCAGGTGTCTGATTCAGAACTCCTGGCTGAAGGTTGATGATATTTCTCTCTCTCTCTCTCCAGGGTGCCATTTTGATATTTATGGGCATCGTTGTCCCCACTATGAAGGCATCTGTTATTGAAGTCTTGCTCGGTGAGTACCAGGCTGTGTGGATCTGGATGCTCTTTGAATCTGGCCAAGAAAGGTTTTAAGCCAAGACAGAACACATGAACAATAACAGAAGTTTAAGGGGGGAATGTTAAGAATAGATCGAATTTAAGATGCCTCTGTGTGTGTGTGTTCATCTAAAGCAAATATTTATATCATATATGTGGTTTACATGGTACATTTACTATACACACATATTTGATCAACAAACACGTATTTCAGATCCTGAATTTAAGATCCCTCTGTTTCTTAATTTCTCAAAAAAGAAGAGGAATATTTCTAAGACAATGGTTTTACTTAGGCGGTTAAGTTCTCATACTTTGAAGATGAAATATTTGAGGCCTCTCTTATTTTCCAAGAATACAGTTTGAATGTCTTTGAGGAACAGCAGACCTACTGGGCTCCAGACACCGCTGGTGTGTTTAGAACTAAACCAGGGGGAATATTCTGTCCTTAGTACCCACTGTCTGGGGCTTTGCCGGCTGACATAAATCTGCATGCTATGCTGAAACAGAGGGGCATGAAGTCCGTATAGATAGTCTGTATTAACTTGTTGGGGCTTTACCACAAGCTGGGTAACCTAGAGCAACAAAAATGTGTTGCCTTCCGGCTCTGGAGTCTTGAAATCCAAAATCAATATGTCGGTGAGGATGGTTCTTTCAGCCAGTACTGAGGGAAAAAGTCTTCCCCAGGCCTCTTCCCTAACTTCTGGATGCTTTCTGGAAATCTCTGATGTTCTTGGTTTATGGGTACAACACTTTTGTTCCCATCACCTTCACCTGGAGCCCCCTGTGTGCCTGCCTGAGCCTGTCTTTTCCCTTTTTGTAATGGCATCAGTTTTATTGGATCAAGAACTCCAGTATGACCTCATCCCATTCAACCAATTATCTGTGCCAATCACCTGCTTTCAGACCAGGTCATATTCTGAGAACCTGGGGATTCAGACTTCAGTGCACAAATTGCATGGGGGAAGAGATGGAGTTTAGTGCATTACAAAATGAACATGTTCAAGCCTGTTCAGAGGGAGTTGCCTGGACACAATTGAGGACTGGGGAAAAAAGGTGACATAGTTTGAAAAGCAAAAAAAAAAAAAATCTCATCATGATCAGATGATCACCGGGCTGAAGTCATAGAGAGGACATGCGTTCAAGTTCTGAGACACCATCACTTTGTTGTTAGCGGTGGTTCTCAACCCTCCTAATGCTGTGACCCTTTAATACAGTTCCTCATGTTGTAGTGACCACAACCTTAAAATTACTTCATTGTTACTTCATAACTGTAATTTCATTTCTGTTACAAATCATAATGCAAATATCTAATGTGCAGGATAGCGGATATGTGACCCCTGTGAAAGGGTCATTCAGCCCTAGGGGTCATGACTCATGTTGAGAACCACTGTCTTAGAGCCACTGTCTATGCAAGCACCCATGTAGTAATAAGAGCGGCAGGGCTGCGTCCCCAGCACCCCAGCCGCCTACATGGCTAGCTTATGCCCCGAAATAACAACACACAAACTGTATTCATTTAAACACTGCTTGGCCCATTTCTATCTAGCCTCTTCTAGGCTAACTCTCGCACCTGGACTAGCCCATTTCTAATCATCTGGGTTGCACCCCAAGGTGCGCTTACCAGGGAGATTCTAGCCTACGTCCATCCTGGGTCAGAGCTTCATCGCGTGTGTGTGCCCAGGAGAGGAGAGGATGGCATCTCTGAGCTCACTTCCTCTTCCTCCCAGCATTCTGTTCTGTTTACTCCACCCACCTATGTTCTAAGCTATGAGCCCAAGCAGTTTGTTTATTACTTAGCCAATGAAATCAACAGATTGATATATGACACTCCCACATCACACCCACATGGTCTAGAAATTAAGTCAGTCTCTCTGGAGCAGGAGCTACACGGGGCAATGCTCTTTGTGGATTCCGGGAACTGAATTCTCAACGTCTGATCCATCATTCCAGCCCCTCGTAAGCCCTTCTTTACCTGTGTGTGCTGTATCATAATTTGCCTGCTACTAATCATATACACACCCAGTTCTGCAGGAGCATGCGGTGATAAATAAGGGGTTGTCTGTAAGAGTTCACCCAGAAGACGTAGTTTGACCAGTTCAAGCTGGACCAGTCTTCTGTCTTTAACCACCGAATGTTACAGGACATTCTTGAGTGGAAAATCGCCCCAAAGGAGGGTTACCAAAAGGTTGTTGAGAGGAGCAATTAGACTGTTTAGAGCGGGTGTATGCATTGCTTAGTGCAGGTGGAGTCCCAGGTTGCTATGGCCTTGATTAGAAGACGGATTGAGGATAGCTCGAGCCAAGTGGAATTCGGCTCCATTAGGCTTTCCCTGCTCTAGGCTGACTCATCAATGCAATTACTTCATACGCCAGGCCTGCTTTAGTAGTAAAGGGAGCGTGCACCTTGGGAGTACAGTCTTTCACTTCCTCATTACTTTGAGCTACAGGTTAACAAGTTTTTAACATTAAAGAAGTGGAAGTGAGCTGCCTCCTGTTCTTCAGTGGTGCAAGGTCAAGGTGAAAAGGAGAACCGCTTGCAGGAACCTCGCAAACTCAGGCTCTGTCTCAATACCTGCATCGGGGAGAGCAGGGCAGACAAGGGTTGGAGCAGCTCACAGGCCAGAGACCTGCATTTCTCAAAGTTAGATCCCTGTCAGGTCTTTCAGCATCAGAGGAAATAAAAGATTGCTGCTCCCTGCACAGTCAGTGGAGCCAAGGCGGAAGAAATCCTGGAGAAAGATTTGAGGCTGTGACAGTATACGTTATGGGGAAATATCACTTTTCGGATCCTGGAATTTTGGTTTGGGGATTCAGGAACATGGTGATCTGGACCTCAGATATGACCTACATTGGGATCTCCTGGATTTCCATGCGGTGCTGTTGGGAAGGTCGGGTTTCAGCATGGCAGACAGGAAGTGCAGGACAAGCTGCATTGGGGCCACAGAATCAGCAAAGGGGAGGCCATGTGCTGGTCTCGGCAGAAGTGTGATGGGGTCATTCTTCCTAGAAAATAAACCTTATTCAAAAGGCCAATAAAATTCTCCTAGGGAAAAAAAAGTGGAGGTGAAAATAAGAAGAATTTCCTAAAACAAAATGAAACAAATCTTAACAGGGTGGTTCACACCCTGCCTTTTCTTATGTACCACAGACCCAAGAAGGGAGACTTAGTTACTCAGCTCCCTGCCTCTCATGGCCTGGCCTTTTCCTCACAAGGATGCTCAGATAATGAAAGCAGAAAAAGGACACCCTGTACCTCAGCACAATGGAAGCCAGATATGACAATCCCACACTACACCATAGAAACCACACTGACAATCCCACACTATACCGTGGAAGCCACATATGACAACAATCCCACACTACACCGTGGAAGCTACATATGACAATTCCACACTACGACAATAATCCCACACTACACCGTGGAAGCTACATATGACAATCCCACACTACACCGTGGAAGCTACATATGACAATCCCACACTACGACAATAATCCCACACTACACCGTGGAAGCTACATATGACAATCCCACACTACACCGTGGAAGCCACATATGACAATCCCACACTACACCGTGGAAGCCACATATGACAATCCCACACTACACCGTGGAAGCCACATATGACAATCTCACACTACACCGTGGAAGCCACATATGACAATCCCACACTACACCGTGGAAAGCCACATATGACAATCCCACACTACACCGTGGAAGCCACATATGACAATAATCCCACACTACACCGTGGAAGCCACATATGACAATCTCACACTACACCCTGGAAGCCACATATGACAACAATCCCACACTACACCGTGGAAAGCCACATATGACAATCCCACACTACACCGTGGAAGCCACATATGACAATAATCCCACACTACACCGTGGAAGCTACATATGACAATCCCACACTACACCGTGGAAGCCACATATGACAATCCCACACTACACCCTGGAAGCCACATATGACAATAATCCCACACTACACCGTGGAAGCTACATATGACAATCCCACACTACACCGTGGAAGCCACATATGACAACAATCCCACACTGAAAGCACAAAGTCCTTCCTCTATGATGATGAATAAGATAAATATGTCTATTCTTGTGCTGAAATTCCTAGTCAGATCAGTTAGGTAAGGAAAAGGTTAAAAAATAAGTCACTGGGCTTGAGCGATGGCTTGGTGATTAAGGTGTATTGTTCCTACAGGTGAGCTGGCACCTACATCGGGCGGTTACCAACCCATTGTAACTCTAGCTCTGGAGGAATCTGATGCCTCTGGCTTATAGAGACACCTGCGCTGATCAACATCTCCCCAACACACACACAATATTGAAATTAAGATTTAATTCGAAAATACTAGTTAAATTTGAAAAAATTCAAAAAATGTCTATGAGAATAGGACACATGACATGTAGAAAAGACCCACTAACAACCCTTTAGAAGTAGTAAAGAAACTCAGTAAATGTACAGAATTTTTCTGCTTTTGTATTGTTGTGCCAGAACAACACGACAGGAGGAAAAGATTAGACTGGGCTGGGGTTTCAGACCATAATGTCAAGAAGAGCCTGGTGGGACTGGGCTGTTCGGTTCATAGCAGAAGGTGTGGCAGGGGCTCTGTGGGTCACAGCAGACAGGGAAACAGACAGAGAAACAGAACAAAGGGCCAGGCACAACCTTCCAAAGTCAGCCTAGGTGACCTGTACCCCAATTCCATAAGCCAATTCTGACCCTCAAAAAGTTCTCAGCCTCCTACATAACACCACCAACTGGGGAACAATCAGTCAAAGCAGGAACCTAGGGGGCACATTTCAGATTCGACATATATTATGCCCTTGCCTTCAAAGCTCATGGTCATCTCATAATATAAACTGTATTTAACCCAAGTTAAAGAGTCCCCGAAGCTTTAACAGTCTCCACACTGTAAGTTTGAAGTTCAAGGTCTCTTCTGAGGCACAAAGCAAACTATTAATTATGAGGTTCTGGAACAGCAGAAAGTCATGGTCATCCAGTATATAGTGATGGAGCATAGGTGTGCTCATTCCAAAATGGGCAGATGGCATATAGGTGGGAAAGAGGGGCCGAAGGGAGGCTGAAATCCATCATGAAAGCAGAGGCTAGGTAGTTCTGTGCCAATGGACTCCAACAGTCCTGGACATGGCTGTAGCTATGGTCTAACACTTGTGGCTTCTTTTTGGACATCTCCCCTAGCGCCTGCCACTTTCCTTAGCGGGTATCCCATGTTCTTGGCGGTTCCAAAATCCCAGAAACTCACTCGCTGCTCGAGTTCTGTGTGTCACTTGCACGTCCCTGCAGAACATCCAACCTGTCTGCATATTGCCTGACCTCCTAGGCTTTTCTCAAAAACTGTGTTGGACACCTCCATGGCCCTGTGCGTCTCACGTTTCGCATGTCATAAAATGAGGAACATCCATACAATGAACGCTAAAATGTTTGACTCCTGGGCCAGCTCAAACCGCAGCCAGGACCTCTTGGACCACGGCTTCAGTGACTTCTGAATGCCTCGGTGCCCGGGCCTATGAAAACACTGGCAGCCCTCCGTGCAATGCTCATTTCTTTAACAATTACTGTTTCTTTAAAGGAGCTATCTTTTTGGCTCCCAAACACCATGTTTTCTACTTTTCCTCTCCTGAGCTGAACTAAAGAAAGTTGAAAGCATTTTTAAAACTTATTTTAATTTCGTTTTCAAAGTTACTGTATTTACTGCTTTTCTTGATGCTGTAACCAAGTACCTGAAATGAGGAAACTTAAAGGAATAAGGGTTTACTTTGGCTAAA